>NC_141613.1:3720833-4090000 GCF_047967505.1 Dipteris shenzhenensis
CATGTGAAGCTTGTACTTCAATCACGCATGACGCAAGTGGAAGCACCACCCTAACAAAGCTGCAAGCCACGAAGGAGGGTGATCATTTGTAAGGAATGCAAAGGTTGTGGTCATCGTGAAAAATAAGTGTTGGGCATATTTGATACGAGTTTACCGACTTCGAAAAATCATCAGAAAGGTCCTCAAGGACATTGCTCAAAAGAAGGATGCCAGACCGCACACCCCTTGAAGAAATAGCTTGGCGATTACAAGCCCCTCAATTTTGTGGTGAGTAAAACTCTCTCGACTTTGAGACTCCTCTCCAATTCTACATTTTATGCATCTTGGGATTGTGACTATCGAGGGTGCATGAACCTTTAATCTTGCAGTGTGCCCAGTGGTGAGAGTGCCAAGTTGAAGTTCGTGGATGTAGAGGGAAGAGCACAGAACTCTACATGCTACAAAGGTCAGCCTACAACATTCGAATTTAAAGGCTTGATTTGTTTGAAATGAATAGAAAGTGAGTGAGGGAAAGGCATCAATTGAAATGAGAGGAAAGGTCTTGATTTGTTTGAAATGTAGATTTTGAAAGTTAAAAGTGAAACTACTAAATAATTCAAATTTTGAAATATAGCTCTTCCCGCCATTGTTCCCTTTTGAATTTTGGATATATAGAGTGGCACTTATGCCATTCTCTCCAATATTCATTAATTTTGAAATTATTCTATTTGAAATTGTATTTCAAAACCTAAATTCTAGTTTTCAAATTTTGATTTCAAGTTAAACTTCAATCTCAATTTTGATTTTCATGATTGAATGGCAAATTTAGAGATCAAAATTCTAATTTTAAATGGAGAATGGCACTAGTGCCATTCTCCAAGACCTCATAAGAAGTCCTTGAGAGTGGCACTAGTGCCAATATCCCTTGAGATAAATAAAATTTTAAAATATAGCTCTTTCCACCATTGTTCCCTTTTGAATTTTGGATATATAGAGTGGCACTTAAGCCATTCTCTCCAATATTAAATTTAAATTCAAATTCATATTGATATTTTTAGTTTCAATTTGTATTTCAAATTGAAATTATTCTGTTCAAAATTGTATTTTAAAACCTAAATTCTAGTTTTCAAATTTTGATTTCAAGTTAAACTTCAATCCCAATTTTGATTTTCATGATTGAATGGCAAATTTAGAGATTGAAATTCTAGTTTTAAATGGAGAATGGCACCAGTGCCATTCTCCAAGACCTCATAAGAAGTCCTTGAGAGTGGCTTTAGTGCCAATATCCCTTGAGATAAATAAAATTTGAAATTTAAAAATTTCTAGTTATAAAGTGAAAGACTTGGAACACTGATCAAGATTTATGTGTAAGATTTGGTATCAAAATAAAATAGAAAGTGAATGAGGGGAAAGGCATCAATTGAAATGAGAGGAAAGGTCTTGATTTGTCTGAAATGTAGATTTTGAAAGTTAAAAGTGATAGTTTGAAACTACTAAATAATTAATATTTTGAAATATAGCTCTTTCCACCATTGTTCCCTTTTGAATTTTGGATATATAGAGTGGCACTTATGCCATTCTCTCCAATATTAAATTTAAATTCAAATTGATATTGATATTTTTAATTTCAATTTGTATTTCAAATTGAAATTATTCTGTTTGAAATTGTATTTCAAAACCTAAATTCTAGTTTTTAAATCTTGATTTCAAGTTAAACTTCAATCTCAATTTTGATTTTCATGATTGAATGGCAAATTTAGAGATTGAAATTCTAATTTTAAATGGAAAATGGCACTAGTGCCATTCTCCAAGACCTCATAAGAAGTCCTTGAGAGTGGCACTAGTGCCAATATCCCTTGAGATAAATAAAATTTGAAAATTAAAATTTTATAGTTATAAAGTGAAAGACTTGGAACACTGATCAAGATTTATGTGCAAGATTTGGTACCAAAATAAAAAATATCAATGATATACTACCAATAAAATCAATGGAATGCCAATCTACATGTTGAGTTTGTGCAGATTTCCACTAGTGGAGAATGACAGTGATGCCAATATCATGCAAGGATCTACATAATGGAACTGAGATCCCCAAACTCACATGTGAATTGGAACCTGGCACCATTCTCCTATGATCACTGGAATACCCCTGCTAGAATATTAGGGTAAACAATTGTACCAAGGGAGAATGGCAGTGGTGCCAATCTCTTATTGGGCCTTAGGAAATGGCACTGAGAAGCCTAAACTCACATGTGCATTCTTTTATGTTCCACCGGTGGAGAATGGCAGCGGTGCCATTCTCTAAAACATCATTCTTCTAGTCCCATCTAATCAATGTATAGGATAGATCATGTGAAGAAGTGCAACTTTGAGTATGCTATTCTCCAACATTGTGTCACTGTCCATGTGAGTTTATGGAGATTGTGGCCTTGGACTTCTTATAAGACTCTCCTATGTAGTGGCCATATGGCACAAGTGCCAATCTACATGTGAGTATGTGGAGATGGCCACTAGTGGAGAATGGTAGTGGTGCCAATCTCAAGCTAGAACCTAGAAAGTAGCACTATAAACCCTAAACTTACATGTAGATTGGCACCTGTGCCATTCTCCTAGTGCCAATATGACCGCTGGAATGCCACTACCCTATTGTTATGTTGACACTACACATTGGTGGACTTGTAAGAAATGTGAAATTCATCTTTTAAATTCCACTCTCTTAGTGATATCTTGATCAATACATATGGATTGGAATTTGACACCATTTTCTTGTGATGACTGGAATACCCCTCCTCATGCTGGCAACTACATAATCACACTGAGATCATCAAACTCACATGTGGATTGGAATCGAACACCATTCTCCTATGATCACTGGAATACCCCTCCTAGAATAGTAGGTTAAGCATTTGTACAAGTGGAGAATGCAAGTGGTGCCAATCTCTTATTGGGCCCTATACAATGGCATTGAGAAGCCTAAACTCACACGTGCATTCTTCTATGTAGTGATCACAGTCTCTGCTGTGTAGAGGTAGAGATCATATAAAACTATGTCAATCTCTATGGAGAATGCCACGAGTGGAGAATGGCAGTGGTGCCAATCTCTTATTAGCCCCTGGAACTTCAATCTATAGGTTTAGTTTGTCTAGACTACCACTAGTAGAGAATGGCAGTGATGCCAATATGATGCTAGCAACTACATAATGACACTGAGATCATCAAACTCACATTTGGATTGGAATCCAACACCATTCTCCTATGATCACTCGAATACCCCTCCTAGAATAGTAGGATAAACATTTGTACAAGTGGAGAATGGCAGTGGTGCCAATCTCTTATTAGGCCCTAAGAAATGGCATTGAGAAGCCTAAACTCACATGTGCATTCTTCTATGTAGTGATCACTGTGTCCGCTATGTAGAGATCATATGGAATTGTGTCAATCTCTGTGGAGAATGCCACCAGTGGAGAATGGTAGTGGTGCCAATCTCATACCATGACCTGAAAACATGCACAAGGAATCCTAAACTCACATGTGCATTGGCACTTTTGCCATTATCCTATTGCAGCCAATAAAATTAGTGGAATGTCAATTGATAGGTTTATTTTGTCTAGATTACCACAAGTGGAGAATGCAGTGATGCCAATCTCATGCTAGCAACTACATAATGACACTGAGATCATCAAACTCACATGTGGAATGGAAATGGACACCACTCTCCAAACATTTGTACAAGTGGAGAATGGCAGTGGTGCCAATCTCTTACTAGGCCCTAAGAAATGGCATTGAGAAGCCTGAACTCCATGTACATTCTTCTATGTAGTGACCACAGTCTCCGCTGTGTAGAGATCATATGGAATTGTGCCAATCTCTGTGGAGAATGCCACCAGTTGAGAATGGCAGTGGTGCCAATCTCATACCATGACTTGAAAACATGCACAAGGAATCCTAAACTCACATGTGCATTGGCACTTTTGCCATTATCCTACTGTAGCCAATAAAATTAGTGGAATGTCAATCTATAGGTTTAGATTGTCTAGATTACCACTAGTGGAGAATGGCAGTGATGCCAATCTCATGCTGGCAACTATATTATGACACTGAGATCATCAAACTCACATGTGGAATGGAATAGGACACCACTCTCCTATGATCACTGGAATACCTCTTCTAGGATAGTACAGTCAACATTTGTACAAGTGGAGAATGGCAATGGTGCCAATCTCTTATTCGGGCCTAAGAAATGGCATTGAGAAGCCTAAACTCACATGTTCATTCTTCTATCAAGTGACCACAATCTCCGCTATGTAAAGATCATATGAATTGTGTCAATCTCTATGGAGAATGCCACCAGTGGAGCATGGTAGTGGTGCCGATCTCATACCATGACCCGAAAACATGCACAAGGAATCCTAAACTCACATGTGCATTGGCACTTTTGCCATTATCCTACTGCAGCCAATAAAATTAGTGGAATGTCAATCTATAGGTTAGTTTGTCTAGACTACCACTAGTTGAGAATGGCAGTGATGCCAATCTCATGCTGGCAACTACATAATGAAACTGAGATCATCAAACTCACATGTGGAATGGAATCGGACACCACTCTCCTATGATCACTGGAATACCCCTCCTAGAAAAGTAGGGTAAACATTTGTACAAGTGGAGAATGGCAGTGGTGCCAATCTCTTATTAGGCCCTAAGAAATGGCATTGAGAAGCCTAAACTCACATGTGCATTCTTCTATGTAGCGATCATGGTCTCGGCTGTGTAGAGATCATATGGAATTGTGTTAATCTCTGTGGAGAATGCCACCAGTGGAGAATGGTAGCGGTGCCAATCTCATACCATGACCTAAAAACATACACAATGAATCTGGAACTCACATGTGCATTGCCACTTTTGCCATTATCCTACTGCAACCAATAAAATTAGTGGAATGTCAATCTATAGGTTTAGTTTGTCTAGATTACCACTAGTGGAGAATGCCACTGATGCCAAACTCATGCTGGCACCTACATAATGGCACTGAGATCATCAAACTCACATGTGGAATGAAATCAGACACCACTCCCCTATGATCAATGGAATACCCCTCCTAGAATAGTACGGTAAACATTTGTACAAGTGGGGAATGGCAGTGGTACCAATCTCTTATTAGGCCCGAAGAAGCCTAAACTCACATGTGCATTCTTCTATGTAGTGACCACTATCTCTGCTGGGTAGAGATCATATGGAGTTGTGTCAATCTCTATGGAGAATGCCACTAGTGGAGAATCGTAGTGGTGCCAATCTCATACCATGACCTGAAAACATGCACAAGGAATCCTAAACTCACATGTGCATTGGCACTTTTGCCATTATCTTATTATAGCCAATAAAATTAGTGGAATTTCAATCTATAGGTTTAGTTTGTCTAGATTACCACTAGTGGAGAATGGCAGTGATGCCAAACTCATGCTGGCACCTACATAATGACACTAAGATCATCAAACTCACATGTGGATTGGAATCAGACATTGGAATCAGACACCACTATCCTATGATCACTAGAATACCTCTCCTAGAATAGTAGGGTAAACATTTGTACAAGTGGAGAACAGCAATGGTGCCAATCTCTTATTAGGACCTAGAAAATGGCATTGAGAAGCGTAAACTCACATGTGCATTCTTCTATGTAGTGATCACAGTCTCCGCCGTGTAGAGATCATAGGGAATTGTGTCAATCTCTGTGGAGAATGCCACTAGTGGAGAATGGTAGTGATGCCAATCTCATACCATGACCTGAAAACATGCACAAGGAATCCTAAACTCACATGTGCATTGGCACTTTTGCCATTATCCCATTGCAGCCAATAAAATTAGTGGAATGTCAATCTATAGGTTTAGTTTGTCTAGACTACCACTAGTTGACAATGGCAGTAATGCCAATCTCATGCTGGCAACTACATAATGACACTGAGATCATCAAACTCACATGTGGAATGGAATCAGACACCACTCTGCTATGGTCACTAGAATACCCCTCCTAGAATAGTACGGTAAACATTTATACAAGTGGAGAATGGCAGTGGTGCCAATCTCTTATTAGGCCCTAAGAAAATGGCATTGAGAAGCCTAAACTCACATGTGCATTCTTCTATGTAGTGATCTTAGTCTCCGCTGTGTAGAGATCATATGGAATTGTGTCAATCTCTGTGGAGAATGCCACCAATGGAGAATGGCAGTGGTGCCAATCTCATACCATGACCTGAAAACATGCATAAGGAATCCTACACCCACATGTGCATTGGCACTTTTGCCATTATCCTACTGCAGCCAATAAAATTAGTGGAATGTCAATCTATAAGTTTAGTTTGTCTAGACTACCACTATTTGAGAATGGCAATGATGCCAATCTCATGCTGGCAACTACATAATGACACTGAGATCATCAAACTCACATGTGGAATGGAGTCGGGCACCACTCTCCTATGATCACTGGAATACCCCTCCTAGAATAGTAGGGTAAACATTTGTACAAGTGGAGAATGGCAGTGGTGCGAATCTCTTATTAGGCCCTAAGAAATGGCATTGAGAAGCCTAAACTCACATGTGCATTCTTCTATGTAGTGGTCATTGTCTCTGCTATGTAGAGATCATATGGATTTGTGTCAATCTCTGTGGAGAATGCCACCAGTGGAGAAAGGCAATGGTGCTAATCTCATACCATGACCTGAAAACATGCACAAGGAATCCTAAACTCACGTGTCCATTGGCACTTTTTCCATTATCCTACTGCAGCCAATAAAATTAGTGGAATGTCTAGACTACCACTAGTTGAGAATGGCAGTGATGCCAATCTCATGCTAGCAACTACATAATCACACTAAGATCATCAAACTCACATGTGGATTGGAATTGGACACCACTCTCCTAGAATACCCCTCCTAGAATAGTAGGGTAAACATTTGTACAAGTGGAGAATGGCAATGGTGCCAATCTCTTATTAGGCCCTAGAAAATGGCATTGAGAAGCCTAAACTCACATGTACAGTCTTATTAGCATCAGTGCCCTTCTCTAGAAGGTCAGGTGAGAAAACTCTCATGTGATAATCTTCACATAAGGAGAATGGCACTGGTGCCATTCTCTGATTCTCTGCATCGAACTTCTGCCATTCTCCTTAACATCATGGAGGATGGCACCAGTGGCATTATCCTCAAACTTTCATGGAGGATGGCACTTGTGCCATTCTGAACAAACTCACAATACATGTGTTCAATGGCATTTGTGACACTCTTCATAACATCATATTATGTTGGAGAATGACACGAATACCATTCTTTATTATAACCATCTTAACTTTGATATTGTGTATATTTGCTTACTATGTGGGTGTAGTTTTTCATAATGCATATATAAGTTGCTTCGCCTTGGTTATTTTGTTAATAGAAGTTGCATTGTGGTTGTAATATTTCCTAGTACACTTATGATTTTCTATTATACATTTCATTGTGTCCTTGGTTCTTTTGTTAACGAAACATTGCAAGAATGGCTAGCAAGGGAAAGAGAAAGGTCGAAAGGTGTCAGTTTATGATGGAGTTAGTTCTAGAAGAGGATGGTTTTTGGATATATACAATAAAGAAATTCAAAAACTCCATAAAGTGCATTGTTTTGTGAACATCCAAGGAACAACTTTTGAAGATGTTGGACAAGTTAAAGAGATGGAGGATACCAAGAAAGACAATGTTCCTTCTCTCAAAATTCATACATTGGGTGGCAATGTGTATCAATTGGATCTTGCTTGTTTTGATCATGCAAGGATGAATGCTACTGGGGAGGACACGATGATATCTAGGGGTCGGAATAATGAGTAAGAAAATTATACCAACCAATAGATATTAGAAAGCTTTGATTTGGTAACAAAAGGGATAAAGCAAGATATAAAAAAGAGTAGATAAGTTTCGAAAAGAACCAAGAAAAGTGATGTTGAGGGATCAAGCTCTCAAGTGTCTCAGAACACATTGAAAGAGAAGGCTGGAGAGACCGGTGAGGAGGAAACAACAGGTGAGAAGGAAATAAGGTCAGATGGAAAAACAAACATTGGGGATAAAGTGGATGAAGAAGCTAAAGATAAAGAGACAACTTTAGGAGGAAAACAAGGAGGTATGGGAATAGTCACTGATGGAACTGGAAGTGGAGGTGATGCAACAGGGAATGGTGAGACACATATAACAGGACATGGTGAGAAGTCATCTAAAGCAACTATCATCCTGTATAAGAAAATCCAGCCAGATGTTGACTTTAAGGCACTACAAAAGAAATTGGAAAGGAAGGACACAAGTATGACAGGCTTGATGAAGTACGTAGAGTACTTCCCATTTGGTTTGGAGTTTGAGGTGTTGATCCCGATGATGAATTGCTTTAGAGCACCAAGCCAATATGTGTACAGGACATTGACCCTTAGCTATGTTAGTGACTTGGTCAAGAGTTTTGCAATGAATGCACGACCTCCTGCAACATGTGCACATCTTATGCCTTACCACACAGGCACAAATACTCCGATGTGCAAGGAAGAGATAAAGGTGGAAAAGTTAAAGGAGTATAATTATTGGATTCTCACAGGGCAGCATTCGATTTATGTTGCAAGGATGTTTATAACTAAAGCATGTGGAGAAGCCTTCAATCAACAAAAAGGTTTCTATACATGGAGGAAGGCGAGAATTGTTGTCAATGCACCAGTTGAAGCAAGTTGTAAGATATCATCAATGGCCAACATGGAGGCACAGACCGTTTTGAAAAATCAGCCATATATCGATATCTTACAACAACTAAGGGCTCAATGGGTTGCATTCGGACAACCAAAGAAACCAGCCCAAGGCCTTGTCAAAGGGCATAAAGATCGACAAAGTTGGGATGTGAGTAATAAACTTTGTTTTGTGTGCATTTTTTATTTCAAGAATGTTTATGGCTTTGTAAAAGAAATGATAGTAGTGTCAATTCCCTGATGTGAGAATGGCACTAGTGCCATTCTTCTAGTTACCAAGTCATGCTTTTGACATGGTAATGGGAGAATCGCACTAGTGTCATTATTATCTCTATTACATGATTTGGATTAGAAGAATATCTAAGATGATTTTGGTTTTTTTTAATAGAACTTTTTAGGAGTTGCAAGCATATCGATGGGTGCAAACTTTGCTACCAAGGACACACACATGGTCACATATGATGATGACATCTACGAACAATGGATTAGGATTTTGACATTGGTGAAGCAGGGTGATCTTGAGGGTCGAAATCCCACAATAACATATATGAGGTGTTTGCTAGGATTGGAAGACAAAGATGTGTTGAGATATCGAGCTCCCTCGCAATATGCCAGGGTGACCATTGTGTATTTATGTCACCGACTTGTTAGCTGGAGATGCGGTTGGTACACCGCCCATGAATAATAGCTGGATGATAGCTATCCTTATCTACTCTAGTTTGTGGCTCAGTTAGTATGCCACCTTAGTTAGTTGAGTTTGGTTTGAGACCCACATATAGGGTTCTTCTATTTTCTTTATACTAGAGTTCTTTTCGCTTTCACAACTAAGAAGAGGAAAACTGTTTTCAGCCTCCACCTTTGTGTGTATTCCCCCATTGTGATTGTGAGAAAGCCTCAAGTGAGACTCCTTCCCTCTCTCCCACTATCTTCACATGGTATCAGAGCCTTGTTCGTGGTAAGGAGCTCAAGAAAGCAAGCCAAGTTCGTGGTGTCCTAGTAAGAGGACCAGTGTTGCTTTCCTATTTCGAGTTTGGGAGCAAATCTCTGCAGGTAGCACAACCAGAAGTGCAGGAGTGCACTGTTTCAGATTGAGACGCCCTTCGCGGTGTGGCGAGAGCGCAGTATATGCTGTGGGAAAGGGCAATTCGCGGTGTGACTTTATTTTTCTGATTTGAGGCCGTTTCGGGGCCCGTTTTGAAGGCGGAAGTTCTTCGCAGGCACTCAGAAAAAGGCCCTGTTTTTTGCTGTGCGACCACTGCGCGGCTAGTCGGTGGAAAGGTGCCGCAGAAATTGCATCGTATGCCTGTTTGCAGAGATTTTGGGAGTTGCAGATTCATGCTTGTTGCCTGTTGATGCAAAATCGTCACTAGGAAGTGACTGTGTGGTAAAATACCACTTTCGTCAGTTTTATAGATCTGCCCGTGTGAGGCAAAAGCTGTGTTTTTGCAGTGACCGAATATTTTGCAGTGTTCTGTAATGGCATCTGATTCCCTTTCACAGATTGTCACTGAAAAGCTTGACAAGAACAACTTCCAGGCATGGAAGTTTAGAATGACGAATTTCTTGATGGGAAAAGGCTACTGGGAGTTCATTACAGGAAATGAAGAAGAACCAGTTCTTCCTAATGTTCCCAATCTACAGGAAATGCAGGCATTTAAAGGATGGCATGAGAGAGCCAGAAAAGTTATGTACTGGCTGTCTATCAGTATTTCAGATTCAATGATTGTGCATATTTAGGATGCAAGTACGCCAAAGGTGTGTTAGCCCTCTCTACTCTGAAGACTAACTCGAAACGCACTACTGCGACAGATTTACATGCGTAATCGTACTTCAGAACTGCGTATGAAAATTCATAGAGTAGAACAGTGATCGACAGAATCATTCATGATAAAACAATAAGGTAGATGCAATAGAATCTCTGTATTACATTTCTCCAAGCAGTACAACACCGTACTCTCTGATACATAACAATGTTCCTCTTCTGATCACACTGATCCTTGCTCCGATCCTCATCAATGAGCCCCCTGAATGATCGCTCTCTTCTCTTTTATCTAACCGGCACACATAACTCCTTCACGGTTGCCGTGCCTATTCAGTTCTCCGCCTGCTCCTAGAACTTCCGTCTTTTCATATCTCACTATAAACTAGATACAACGTATTAATGATAATAATCTAAGGACTAATGATCTAAGGACTCCCCCCCTAGTTCCTCTTTGCTGTTGCTGCTTTTGCCCTTAACACTTGGCACTCCCGGTGAATCGGATTCCGGATCCGCATCCGAACCCACCGGTTCTCCGCTACGGTTCATCCTCGACGTCGCCACCGTCATCGTCCGCCGCCGCCGCTGCTGCCGCTGCCGCCGGAACTGCTGGAGCCGCTGGAGCCGCCGGCACCGGTACTTGTACTGCCGGAGCCGCTTGCGCCGGTCGAAGTAAAGGTAGCTGCTGCGGGTTGAGAGCATGGGCATCCACAAAAATTTGGAGCTGTCCATAGAAAGGTGGTGCCGCCGCCCCCGCCTGCTGAGCTACTGCCGCCATCCGATGAATATAGCGGCATGCTGTCCGCAGGTCGACCAACATAGCTGCTCTCTCAACATGACTCGTTCTCCGCAGCTGTTGTAGCTCCTCTTCATGCAGTCGGGTCTTCTCAGATAAAGCGAGTTCGAGATCGGTTACCCGCATAGTGCGATCTGCTTTCTTCGTCACACTATCCAGTCGTTTCATTACCCGCCCCAATTCCTTGGTTTGGGCACCTGTTGATTGTTCTGGCGTAGTAGCTCTGAGCTTCAGCAAATCGGCCATGAGGCTCTTCACCTCAACTTCATGTTGCTGGTGCTCTTCTTTCCGGGCGAGCTTGAGTGCCAACAGCTGAGATCTGGCATCGTCACACTGCTGTTGCACCACCGCGACGTGTTCTTTCAGCTGCAAAAAGTGCCTTGCGTCCAAGGATTCCCCGTCCGCTGGCTCCGGAAAAGCTGCCACAAAAGCGGCTGTTGCGTCTGCTTGGGGTCGTGGCTTCATTGCGATCTCGGGTCTTTTGCCTCTGGCCTTCGCTCGTCGGAGGGCTTCTTCCAGTTCGGCGATCCGTTTGACATAGCCTTCGGCAGAATCCACCGGTCCCGCCGCTGTCTGCTTCCCGAGAGTATTTGCCGATGTAGAACTTCCACCCTCCGGTTGTGCCGCAGTTTCCGTCACCGGTACTGGTGGTAAAAAGGCTGTTCCTGCGCCCCCTCCCGCCGGATCATCCTCATCCCTCCGGGCCAACCGTCGGTCGAGAGGCCTGCAAGCCCGCTCCAGCTCTACTCGCAATTGATGTTGATGATCAAGAAAAATACCCTGCATCTCTGCGACGAAGGCTTCCGATAAATCCAACAAAAGTGCCTCGTCCAGCATGCGTGTAGAGCTAGAGGGTTGCCGGTACGCCATCACTTCCGCTTCCAACAACTGCACCCTGGCGGTCGCAGCTGTAGCCTTCTCCGTCAATTGTTTCGTCAGCCGCAGGTGTTCGTGAGTTTGGGCGACAATCGCCGTCCTTGCTTCCTCCATATCCTGTTGTCGCCGTGCATCCACCTGTTGGAGTCGTACCAACTGCTCCTGCAGCTGTTGATTGCGTTCGAGCAGCCTGGCATTTTCCTGGCGCAACCTCGCCTCATTCTCCTCCAGCTGCCCCTTCTGAAAACATTGGAGCAAGCGCTCCGCCAACCGTCGTGCCGTGACCAGATCATAGGTCTCCACCGGCGGAGATAGCTGCAGCTCACCACTCCCCCTTGGGACGACACGGGTTTCCTCCTGACATGCCTGTCTCCCCGAACTGTCCTCCCGAGTGTGGACTGAGCTTTCCCCTTGCAAGGCCTCCGCTTCCGGGCGGGTTTTCTTCAACATTGCTCCTTCCGGCACGAGAGCCAACTTTCTTTTCAATAAACTGGCCATGCGGCTCGATGTTGCTGAGACCGCTGGCCTACTCCTCTGGCTGCCCTGTGGAACTTCTGCCGGAACCACCACCGCAGGTACTACCGCCGTAACCTCCACCGCAGGTACTACCGGAGTCACCTGGTTGCTTGGCATCAGCGTCAGAGCTCCTTCCGTTGTTGATCTCGCTGGTTCCACCTCCTTGGACTCCTTGTCCGAACCATCGTCGGTGGACTCCTCCACCTCCACATACGACCCTGGGACTACCGGTTCCGCATCTGGTCCGAACAAAAGAAATAAAACTTGCCCCATCCGAGATGTTGCCGTTGGCTTCAAGAGCTTCTTGGCCACCTCCAGAATTCTGTCCGCCAGCAGCTTCGCCCAGGGAACCGGTTTCCCTTGCTCCGCCCTCTGGAAATAGGTAAACTGGGTCTGTCCCAGTAGCTCTGCTTTCACCTTCTGCCAGAGTGCCTCTGCAATAAACTTGTAGCATGTCTTCTTCGAAGCATCCAGCTTCTTCATGTTGTACTCCCCCTTGCAACCTGCGCCGAGAGCTGCCTCCATGGCACTGCTGGTAAGCTTCGTGACTTTGCATGGACCATCCACCGGCAAGTGCAACCGGGCCGCTACCAGCTCCTTGCACAAGGTGAAAGTCTTTCCATACACCACGACCTTGCGCCCGCGTGCAAGCTGCGCCAAGATATCTTGCGCCAATGGATGAACTGGTGTCGTAGCCCATGGCAAACCTGCGAACTCCACCAGACGAGCTCGTGTCAGCCAAGACTGCACAGCCTCATCCCCAACAGGCAACGGATTGATCAGATGGAAGACCACCATAGCGGCGAGAAGCTGGGATGCGAGGGAGAAGAGTTCTGGAAAACAAAGAATTGGAAATAAGCCCCTTTTTGCTTCCAAATTGCCTTTTGGATGCCTTGGTGAACTCCTTGTTTGCATGCAACGATCAAGTGTCCCATCATCCTGATAAAAGCCCCACTTCGAAGATTCAGTAGATTGCATGGCGGCGTCCTCGCTCCGCAACACGAAGCTTTGCTCCCACCGTTTCGCGGAATAAAGTGAGTGATACCACACGTGTGTACTAATAGCCCCCATCATCGGTTTCTCCACCGAAATGGCTATAAATGCAGTTGAAATGATCTTCACAGGTGGTTTCTCCGGAAATGGGTAAGGTGGCATGGGCCCTGTATATGGTCGGAGACGAAATCCATTTACCGGCTTCTGCAACAGCTCCCCCTGTAGTGTTCCTAATCGGAACGTGCCGTCACCATAACGCTCCACCACCCAATACGGACCTCCCCACCGTAACTTCAGCTTACCCGGATGCGGACCCATCCGAGTGTTAAACAATATCACGGCATCTCTCCGTTTGAAGGTCTTCTTCTTTGAATGACGGTCCACCCAGATCTTCCGTCTGTCCTGGACTACCTGTGCAAGATACGCACTGTTGAACCGCTCCTCACCCAGCCGATCCAGCTGTTCAATCCTCCGGTCTACGGACTCGTCCCAGCCCAATTTCTCTGCCGCTGCAATCCGCAGACTCGGTACTAGGAATTCCATGGGGACCACTGCTTCAACTCCGTAAACCAACTTGAATGGCGTGAACCCCGTCGCAACCTTATAGGAAGTCCGGAACGCCCATAATGCGGAGTAAAGTTTTTCATCCCAATCTGTCCGATTTTCATTGACCAGCTTTTTCAGAATGACTAGCAACACCTTATTCGAGGACTCTGCCTGTCCGTTTGCCTGAGGGTAATACACTGTGGACTTCTTATGAATGATTAGGTGCCGGGTAACCAGTTCCCGTAACACCGCATTAAGGAAATGCCCACCTTGATCCGTGACGAGCTCAACCGGACATCCGTACTGTGTCATAATGGCTTCATAAAGGAATCTGGCCACAGCCTTTGCCGAATTATCCTTCAGTGCTCTGGCCTCTACCCATTTGGTACAGTAATCTGTCGCCACCAGGATATACCGGTTACCTGTCCTCCGCGCCGGCGGCGAAAACGGACCTACAAAGTCCAGCCCCCACTTCATGAACGGTTCGAGGGCCAGTATGGGATTGTGCGGCATCCGGTCCCGACCTGATGGCTGGCCCAACCTCTGGCACACATCGCATCTTTTGACGAACCTATGCGCATCCCCCATTAATGTTGGCCACCACAGACCTCCTTGGAGTACCTTCCGTCCGGTTACTTCTCCTGCGAAGTGTCCACCGCTGATTCCTTGGTGAGCCTCTTCCAGGATGACCTCCTGCTCATGTGGGTACACACACCGTCGCAACACACCATCCAGCCCCTTTTTATACAATTGGTCAGCAATGATCCGGAAGTCTCTGCTCTTGAGCGCGAGCCGTTTCCGCTGGTCTCGCGACATTCCGTCGCGCATCTGGCCCGTGTCGACAAAGTGAAACATGTCGTCGTACCACGTCTTTGGAGCTGCCGGTACCACCGCCTCCAGTTCGAACAGCTGGGCATCCGGAAAATCGTCTTCCACACCCATCGGGTCTTCGCCAGATTCCAACCGCGAAAGGTAATCCGCTACGGCATGTGTACTTCCTGGTCGATGGACCACCGTGAAGTCGAACTCCTGTAAAAGCAGCATCCACCGGGCCAACTTTCCAGTGAGCTCGGGCTTGTGTACCAAATACAACAAGGCGGAATGATCCACATGAAACGTGAACCGATTCCCCAACAGGTAGTGACGAAACTTTGTTACGGAATAAATCATCCCCAATGCTTCCCGCTCCGTCGTAGAGTAATTCCGTTCGGCTTTGGACAACCTGCGACTTGCATAATACACCGGGCGGAACCACTTGCTTGTCGCTTCCTGCATGAGGACACTACCAATAGCCACATCCGAGGCATCCACGAAGACATGAAACATCTTCGTCCAATCTGGCGGCTGAACCACCGGTGCTGTTGCCAACATCAGTTTGAGCCGTCGAAAAGCTAAGTCACAAGCAGGAGACCAGACTACCGGTACTTTGTTGAGTTGGTCATATAGTGGTGTCGCCACATCCGCCAGATACCGCAGCATTCGACTGTGCCATTTAACCTGCCCTAGGAATCTCCCGAGCTGCTTACCGTTGCCAGGAACCTTTGCCTGCCGGATCGCTTCGACCTTCGCCGGATCTACCGCAATGCCTTCCGCCGAGACAATGCAACCCAGCAGCATACCGCTGCCCACGGCGAATGCACATTTCATAGGGTTCAGACACAACCGTGCCTCCCTACACCGGGTTAAGCATTTCTGCAAATGCTCAAGGTGCTGCTCGCGACTCCCAAAAACACTGAAATCGTCCAGAAATACTTGCATAAAGATTAGTAAATAATCATGAAATATTTCTTGGACCATGCGTTGAAATGTTGCCGGAGCATTCTTTAGCCCAAATGCCATCACCAGGAAAACAAATGCTCCCCACTCCGTGATGAAGGCTGTTTTTTCTCGATCTTCTGGTGCCATCTGCACCTGGTTATACCCACTGAAGCCATCCAGAAAAGAATACATCTCGTGACCTGCCACTGTATCCAGCATAGTATCATTAAACGGCAATGGAAACGGATCCGTGATTGTCGCCGCGTTAAGCTTTCTGTAGTCAACACAGACCCGCAACTTCAAATTCTTTTTCGGAACAATCACTATTGGCGAAAGCCACGTTGCACGGTCAACCGGATAGATAAACCCGACCTTTAGCAGCCTGTCCAGCTCCTCCTTCACCCTCTGGGCATAGTTCGGGTTCATTCGATACCGTTGTTGCCGAACCGGTATCGCATCCTTCTGCAGATTGATCCTGTGCTGATAGAATTTGGGATCGATGCCGAGCAAATCTGTGTAGTCCCAGGCGAACACGTCTTTGAAGGATTTCAGCAATGTCTCCAATTTTCCCCGAAATCCTTTATCGAGCTTCGCACTGACACGGACGTTCTTTGGCTCCTCCTCCGTCCCGAGGTTAAGATCCAGCAGCTCGTCTTCTTTGACCCTCCGCGAGCGACGGAGTTCCTGCTCGAAAACTCTTTCCGCCTCCGCCACTCCCGCTTCGTCCGGCATGTCTCCTGTGCCTTCCGGTAGACTCCCTTCGACTGGTTCTTTCGTGGAACTAGATGACTCCTGCGTAGCCGAGGGAATCTGATGCTGATATTGCTTTAAAACGGCAACCACATCGACCTCGAACAAGCTTACCAGCTCCGTATTCCTACTGAAGTAGTCATCCTCCTCTTCGACCCCCATTCCGTCCATCATATGGATACCTTCCGCCATCGTCGGTCGGAATGGTGTCCTCAGCCCTTGTTTGGTATGTACCGAGAGCTTCAGCTTCTTTTTTCCTTTCCGAATGGTGATGCGGTCTGATTGCCAGTCTTGTTTCACACGGGCCTGCCGCAACCACGGTCTTCCGAGCAATAACGGGTATGACCCGCTAATATCCTCCATCCGGAGAATCACCGCAGCGATTTCGAACTTCACGCCGCAAACCTCCATTTTCAATCCACGGAGCAATCCTAACGGCTGCACTCTCCGTTGGTCTGCCATCCGAACGGCGAAGGGTGCGGATTCCCATTTTGTGATACCCAATGGCACCAGCATTTGTTCGGACAGGATGTTGACCCCAGACCCTCCGTCCAGCAACACCCCTCCCACACGGCTGTTCTCCAGTGTTACGGAAATTACCGGGACCGCTTCGTCAAAAACAGGAGGCTGTTCTTCCGCTTCAGGCTTTGCAGATCCGTCTGACGACACTTCCATTGTTACCGCTTCCATCTCCGACTCCATCGCCCTGACTGGTTCCGTCAATTGTTTGATGAGAGAACTCCGGAAATTGGGTACCAATGCTAACAATTGCTCCATTGTCATGTGTATTTGCTGTTTCCGCAAATCCTGCCATAAATCATATGGTTCAACACCCTCCTCGCCGGTCATCAGGCTGTCCTTCTGACTGGTAGGTAGACAAGTCGCTTCTGGTTGCTCTCCTTGCAGGCGCCTTGCCACCTTCGCACCATTCTCCGTCACCGAGACTGCCTTTTCCGCGCTTGGCCTAGGTAACACCGTTGGGGTTTTCTGGACCCAGTCACCGACCGTCGACCGCACCTTTTGTTGTGCCTGCCAATCCAACGCCGGAGGTCTCCCCTTCTCTTGCGGGGCCTTGTAGTCCCGCACCTTTTCCTGGGATCGTGTGACCACGAGCACATCTCCGCTCGCACTTCCTCCCACTTTGCCTTCAACAGGGACACCCGCCGGTACTTCCGGTACTTCTTCGGACTGCGGACTAGGCTCCTTGCTATCCTGTTGCGGACTGTCATCATCGCATTCGATAATCAGAACCGCATTCACTGCTGGTGCGGACTTGCCTTCTCCGGATCCCCGGGTTGCTTCCCTTTCCGCCTTGTGGCGCTTGAATAATTCGCAATCTACCTTTCGATGTCCGGGTTGATTGCAATAAAAACATAGGAACGTCCGTTCCCCTGCTGGTTCATCTGCACCTGTTCCAGCCGTTCTCGGCCGCCAAGGTCTTTTCGCCGGTGCGGCTGGTACCGCGGCTGGCGCTGCGGCTGGTGCCGCAACTACCGCCGCCACCGCTGGTGTCGGGGCTATTCGTGCGTTATAGCGGCAGATCTCCATGGTATGCGTCGCTGTTTGGCAAATCGCACACCACCGCTCATTCAAACCGCATTCCTCTGCTAAGTGTCCTGCATTCCGGCACCGATTACACCAAGTATCCTTGCGAACTTTAGAAGAGGACCCTATTCCACTATCCCGGCTTTTGGCTCCGGCAGCAGATCCTTCCGGAAATGACTTCCCTGCCGCTTTTCCAGCCTTCCGCCTCATGGAACGTTTGTCCTCCTCCTCATCCGACTGATCCGACTCCTCCTCAGTATCGGTATCGGAGTCTCCCTCAGCCTCCTCATACTTCACTTTTCCTTTCCTTCCCTTGGAAGTAAACAGGACTTGTTCCGCCCTCACCGCGGCTTGGACGACTTCTTCCAATGAAAGAGCTTCCAGATCCAACGATGCCAGGGACCTTTTCAATCCTTTATTCAGCCCCTCCATGAAGTAAGCATTTTGGATAGGGACTGCCGGGGTAGTTGCTGTATCGAGGCGGCGGATCAACGACCGAAACCTGGCCGCATACGCCTCCACTTCTTGGTTCTTCTGTTCCAGTTTCCCCAGTTTGGCCAGGACATGAACACGGGTCTTGTCCTCCCGAAACCGGAGCAAAAAGGCATCCCGCAGTAGATCAAACGTGGCGAAATGGGTAGCTCCATATTGCACGATCCATACTGCCGCCTGCTTCTGCAGTGTCGGGATGAAAGTCGCCATCTTCATAAGATCTGTCGCCTGTACTGGTGGAGCCGTATTCACCATCCATGCCATCTCAAATGACAGGATATGTGCATCCGCATCCTCCTTATCCCGTCCCGAAAACTTGGGGTACTTCACCGTCATCCTGGGTACCAGTGGTGGAATAGCCGCGCTACTTACCGCCGAAACTCCACCCCCGCCTCCGCCTCCACCGCCTCCACCTCCCCTACCGGGATCTGGTGACGGACCTGGGGCTCCGCTTCCTGCAGGCACACCACCCCCCCGTCTCCTGGGACTCGGTGGTGGAGAATTCCGCAACGGTGACGCTTCGTCTTCCGGAGGAGTACTTGTTAAATCGAACGGGCTACTGCGTCCGGAGGATTCGCCTTCCTCCTGAACACCGGAAACGACTGGACCTTCCTCTCCTGGGATCAGCGGAGGTGTGTCAGAGCGACTACTACTCTCACTATCCGTGAAGAAGCCGAAGAGAAGATCACGTTGAGCCACATATCGGTCATGCCGTTCCTCGCGGGTTGTACGTGCCGATACTGGAGTTGCAGGCTCCCGAGGCCGTTCCGGAGAGCGCGATGTTCCCCCTGGCGCACCCCCAGCGTCATTCATGCGCTAGTCCACGCACCGAGGAATCAGAGTATTACAGATGGGGAGCAGCCAACCTCTCCGGGGTATCCACCGCGACAAACATGGAAATCTTCCGTGGTCGCCAAAGTGTTAGCCCTCTCTACTCTGAAGACTAACTCGAAACGCACTACTGTGACAGATTTACATGCGTAATCGTACTTCAGAACTGCGTATGAAAATTCATAGAGTAGAACAGTGATCGACAGAATCATTCATGATAAAACAATAAGGTAGATGCAATAGAATCTCTGTATTACATTTCTCCGAGCAGTACAACACCGTACTCTCTGATACATAACAATGTTCCTCTTCTGATCACACTGATCCTTGCTCCGATCCTCATCAATGAGCCCCTTGAATGATCGCTCTCTTCTCTTTTATCTAACCGGCACACATAACTCCTTCACGGTTGCCGTGCCTATTCAGTTCTCCGCCTGCTCCTAGAACTTCCGTCTTTTCATATCTCACTATAAACTAGATACAACGTATTAATGATAATAATCTAAGGACTAATGATCTAAGGACTCCCCCCCTAGTTCCTCTTTGCTGTTACTGCTTTTGCCCTTAACAAGGTGGCATGGGATACTTTGGCTAAAATGTACAGCACAAATACGCAGGCCAGGAAAATGCAGAGCTCAAGCAGGAGCTACACAATGTGCAGAGAGAAAATATGAGCATCAATGACTACCACATGAAGGTGAAGAAAATTGTGGATGCACTTGCTTCCATTGGGTCGCCAGTGGATGATGACAATTTAGTTTCTGTGACCTTGAATGGTCTAGGAAAAGATTATGCACAGTTCCGGACATCCATTGCCGTCCGTGAAAAATTTCCTGATTTTGAGGAGTTGATTGCTCTTCTAATTTCTGAAGAGCAGAGAAATGGTGGTGCATCTTCTTCAGCAGGAACTTCAAAAGAAACTGTCTTCTACTCAAATGCTGGCAGAGGTAGAGGCAGAGGTAGAGGAGGCCGATCTGCAGGCCGTGGTAGAAATCAGAATATGCAGCAAATGCAAGAAAACCAGTCCTATGCAGGAGGACGTGGTAACTCTAGAGGCAGGGGAAGCCAAAGAGGTCGTGGTGGATGGCAGAGAGGCCAAAACGCAAACAGCAATGTTGAATGCTACTACTGTGGCAAAATGGGGCATATGGCTAAAGACTGCTACAAAAAGCAGAATGACATTATGAATGGAAAATTGCAGCAAGGAAATTATGCATCCTCTAGTAGACAGGGTGATGACAGAAATGAGCACTTGTTTATGGTGCAGCATATGACAAATTCTGTGACAAGTGCAGAAGAAAGCAATGATGTGTGGTATGTTGACTCAGGTGCATCAAACCACATGACAGGTCATGCTGAATGGATGCAGGATGCAAGGAAAATGGAAAAACCAGGATTTGTGGAGACTGGTGATGATACTGCACATGAGCTGCACATCCTATTGTGCAGATTGGCAAAATTCCTTTGTCTATGCAGGATGGGAAAAAGAAATACTTGTCTGATGTATTTCATGTCCCGAACATCACCAAGAACCTGGTTTCTGTTGGTCAGATGGTTGAGCAGGGCTTGCAAGTCAGATTTAATCCTCATGGATGCTTTGTTAAGGATATGAAAAATAATGGTCGCTTGATAGCAAAAGGAAAGAAGAAGGGCAGGATGTTTACGTTGGATGCGGACATGCCTGAATTGAGTGCAGCAATGTTTGCACATGGGACCGGTGTAGTTGTAGATATTGATATCTGGCACAAACACGTTGGTCATGTTAATATACAGCGACTTAAATCAATGCAAGCCCAAAATATTGTTGCAGGATTGCCTAAATTCAAGGTTGCAGAAATGCACAAGGTTTGTGAAGCCTGTCAATTTGGGAAACAGGCAAGGAAACCTTTTCCTAGGCATGCTCAAGAGAGTAAAAAGCCATTGGAATTAATCCACTCTGATGTGTGGACTACTAAAGCTGCATCTATTGGTGGCTGTCACTATTTTGTCACAATTATTGATGACTTCAGCAAAAAACTTTGGGTGTATTTTATGAAAAAGAAAAGTGAAGTGTTTGGGCACTTCAAAGCTTTCAAAGCTATGGTTGAAAAAGAAACAAGCCTGCAAATAAAATGCCTAAGGTCAGATGGAGGGGGAGAGTACCTCTCAAATGAGTTTGCAAGGTTCTTGCAGGAGCATGGTATAAAGCAGCAATATTCATGCAGTCATACCCCACAGCAAAATGGAATTGCAGAAAGGAAAAACAGGCATATTGGAGAGGTATCTCGGGCTATGCTAAATGAAAAAGATCTACCAGATTATTATTGGGCTGAAGTAGTTGCTACAGTAGTATATATAATGAACAGGACTCCCGCTGCAGCAATACATGGCATGACACCAGAAGAGATGTATACTGGTAGGAAACCAGATATTTCTCATTTGAAAATTTTTGGTTGCATTGCCTATGTCCATGTGCCAGATGAGTTGAGGTCCAAGTTGGATCCAAAAGCTGAGAAGTGCATCTTTATTGGTTATTCTCTGCAGCAGAAAGGGTATAGATGCTATAACCCTTCTACTCGTAAGTTTACAGTGAGCAGAGATGTTGTGTTTGATGAGATGAGCAGCTGGTATAAACTAGTAAATGTGATGATTGATGTAGATGCACAAAATGGTAATGCTGCACAGAATTCACAGCAGCAATCACAAAATATCAGTGGACCTGCAGTGTCGTCTAGCAGTGGTTCACATACTTCGCCATGGACAGCAGGCAGATTGAGATCAGGAGAATCTCCTCAAAGCAATGCAGATACTGGTACGCAGGTATCACGAAAAGGAAAAGAGAAGGTAGATCAGCCCATGTGTGATGTGAATGCAGGTCACTCTTATGTGGATGGTGAATCCAGTGGCTCAGAGCAGAGCATTGATGATGAGTTGGGTATTCCTTCTGTTGTTACACCTGGAGTAAGGAAGACCAGGGATGTTTTGAGAGCACCTGGAAGTGAGCCTATTTTGCACAGGTCTACCAGGGTTAGGTATCCTGTGGATAGGCTGAAATATGATGGATTTACAGCCATTCACTATGCCTATATGGTCAAAGTGATACAGGAACCAGAACCCACTTCTTTTGAGCAAGCCATGGGAAATGAAAAGTGGGAGAAAGCCATGGATGAAGAAATGGATGCCTTGGATGCTAATGCTACATGGGAATTGGTGCCTTTGCCTAAAGGCAAGAACGCAATTGGCTGTAAGTGGGTTTATAAGATTAAGCACAATGCAGATGGTTCTGTGAATAGATACAAGGCAAGATTAGTTGTCAAGGGGTATGCACAGACATATGGCATTGATTATGAAGAAACTTTCAGCCCGGTTGCAAGGATGGCAACCATAAGAGCAGTCATTGCTATGGCTGCATCAAAGGGATGGTCTTTACATCAGATGGATGTAAAGAATGCCTTCTTGCATGGTGATTTGCAAGAAGAGGTCTTTATGGAGCAGCCAGCAGGTTATGTTCATGCTATTCATCCTGAGTTTGTTTGCAGGTTGAAGAAAGCCTTGTATGGCTTGAAGCAAGCACCTAGAGCATGGTCTGACAAGATAGGACAGTATCTTGTCACTATTGGCTTTCAAATTTCCAAGGCAGATTTCTCACTCTATGTGAGAAAAACAGAGAAAGGGATTATGCTGCTTGTCATTTATCTTGATGATTTGATCATCACAGGTGATAGTGATGAAGATATCCTTCATGTGAAAATGCTATTGAAGCAGAAGTTTGAGATGAAGGATTTGGGAGAGCTGCGTTATTTCTTGGGCATTGAGGTGATTAGATCACCAAGTGGGATACAGCTCTTGCAGAGGCAATATGGATTGGACATGCTGTCCAAATATGGGATGACAGGCTGTAAGCCTATTTCAGTTCCTTTGGAGCAGAATGTGAAGCTGAGCGCAGATGCAGGTGAGCTTCTAGAAGACCCTACTATGTACAGACGCATAGTGGGAAGTTTGATTTACATGACTATTACCAGGCCAGATTTGAGCTATGCTATTGGGTTGGTAAGTCAGTTTATGCAGGCTCCAAGGAAACCGCATTTGGATGCGGCTAGACGCATACTCAGGTATGTGAAGTCCACATTGCAGTATGGACTATTTTATGAGGCTGGGGTTCAGATACAATTGCATGGATACACTGATGCTGATTGGGCTGGTAGTATTTCTGATAGACGATCTACCAGTGGATATGTGTTCTCTTTTGGGAGTGCTGCAGTCACTTGGAGCAGCAAGAAACAGCCTACAATTGCCTTGTCGAGCACAGAGGCTGAGTACAGGGGTGCAGCAATGGCTGCATGTGAGGTAGCATGGTTGCATAAGCTACTCTATGATATGCATCAGTCTACAGATGGGCCAGTTGTCATTTATTGTGACAACATGAGCAGCATACACTTGGCAAAGAACCCAGTCTTTCATGCTAGAACAAAGCACATTGAGGTGCATTATCACTATGTGCGGGAGAAGGTTTTACTAGGTCTTATTGATCTAGTTTATGTCAGCACAGAGGATCAGGTAGCTGACATATTCATGAAAGCATTGGGCACAGAGAAGCTGCGCAAGTTCAGAGACCTGCTTGGTGTGCAGGAATTGGGATTGAGCTCGAGGGGGAGTGTTGAGATATCGAGCTCCACTCGCGATATGCCAGGGTGACCGTTGTGTATTTATGTGACCGACTTGTTAGCTGGAGATGCGGTTGGTACACCGCCCACGAATAATAGCTGGATGACAGCTATCCTTATCTACTCTAGTTTGTGGCTCAGTTAGTATGCCACCTTAGTTAGTTGAGTTTGGTTTGAGACCCACATATAGGGTTCTTCTATTTTCTTTGTACTAGAGTTCTTTTCGCTTTCACAACTAAGAAGAGGAAAACTGTTTTCAGCCTCCACCTTTGTGTGTATTCCCCCATTGTGATTGTGAGAAAGCCTCAAGTGAGACTCCTTCCCTCTCTCCCACTATCTTCACAAGATGTACATGCACTTCAAGCAGAGATTGATGGAGACCGTTGCCACTCCATCATAGTATGTATTGCTATCATTTATGACAATGGCAGAGATGGTAAATCTCAAGGAAGCAATGATAGAGGCTCGATTTTGGCATAGAAGGTTTGTGGGTGTTATCCTTGAATTAGAGAGTGCACAAAAGTGTTTGTCTGAGACCTTCTGTTTTTTGTCATTTGTAAGCTCACATGATGGGTTTGATGGATTTGAGCACATGTTAGAAGACACAAGGCCATACACAATAATTGAGGACAATATTCTTTATTCTGATGAGGATGATGAGTATGAAAAAGAGGCTATCCCCTCGCGTAATGGACCTTCCATAGTCTAGGAGCTCCTCACACTATCTTTACTCCCCCTATAGCACAATACGAGACTCTCCTCCCTTGATCTTGAAATTGTGACATCTGGGAGCTCCTCACTCGCTCTTCAAAAGCCCAATTTGGATGCTCTCAACAACTTCACCAGGCTAGTATAGGAGGTGAATGTGAAGTGAAGGAGGGACAAATAGTCTGTCAATGTCAAAGGATTAGAATCACTGAAAGCATGATTGAAACTATGCTAGGCATTCCTAGAGGGAATTTGCAAGCACACTTCTTTGAGAAGCAATGGAAGAGACATGATATTCTAGATGTATACCCCAATACTCAGATTAGTAAAGATGGTAGAGTCAAGCTTTCTAGCTTGCCAATAGACTCCAAGATGTGCTAAAGAAGACAAGGCACTTCTTTCCTGATATAAGAGGAACCGTGACTTTCTAGTAGGTCCAAACAGTAGTAGAGCAACTGAAAGGACGTGATGTATATTTCTCAAGCGAGATCTCCAAGAGTGTGATAACCAACCTAAAGAATTGTATAAATGGAAAATCCCAATTGTCATCTCAGTCCACTACAATTGCAATGCATCTGATGACATCTACCCTCAAAGTGATTTTTGAGCAATATGATAAGAAGATGTCTCAGAAGGTGACTTTTCTACAAGAGAAAGCCACCGATGTAGCAAAGGTAGTGCAACTTGAGAAAATTCTCAAGGAGGGTGCATAAGAGAAGGCATAAGCGAGGGCCTTTTAAACATGAGGGCAAGTTGAGGCCATTGCAAAAATGGTAGACATGGAAAGGCATATTGGAAGAGAAAAAGAAGATAAGCGCATCAAGGAGCTCTGAGATAGGCTTGAAGAAGTTAGACGTGATGGAGGCATTGCGGACAAGGAGATGTGAAAGGAGCTTGAAGATCAGAGAGCCAAAAATGAGGGTCTTTACAAATGGCTCTCCAACATGTAGAATGCATTGAACATTAAAAAAGACTAGATGATGGAGGAACTAAAAAGGGAGAATGTAGAAACTAGAGCACTGATGCATGATCTACAAGAGAGCTTCAAGGCCAGGAAGGATGCAGCATGAGTAGTCGGGGTGGAGAAGACAATGAGGTAGCTCTCCAGGCCAGGATGGAAGCAAAGAGCAGCCACAGCGTTGTAGCAGCCATAGTCAAACAAGATTACGATAGGGCTATGCAAAAGCTTGTAGTGGCTTTCAAAAGTTTTGAAAGGCAATCCGTTGTCGTGAGAAATTTCCAAACTAGAGTGGAAGTCTTGGAAAAGGCCCATGTTGTTAACTTTTAGCAATTTAAGCAGCTTCAACAGATGCTGAGGGATTCAGATGAAGTTGTTGCATGGAGTGAGCAAAGAGTCAAGGAGATGAAGGAGAACATATGCAGCCTTAGTATGAGGGAGGAAGGAATTAAGAAGCAACTTCATCATGTACAGAGCAAGACTATGGTATTGACAGCCACAATAGTTAAATCGGATGCCTATCCTTCTATGCAATAGTGTCCGAAATGCATGGTCTGCCATACCTCCATCATAGATGACTGCATGATCTGATGGCCTACATGCTACCACCCTATGCACGTTTTTTGCTTTGGGGTGTTTGTGCATGCAAGCTCGGTATGTAGAGAATGCCATTTTCCATTGCCCAGGTCATGGACATATCAAACTTGCCTACCTACTATAGCTATGATGAGAAAGTAGAGGCTATATCTCAATTTGCCGTTTGGCCAAAAATTGCAAATTTAGACAAGAGACCCAAATTGAAGAAGGCTAGGTCTGAGCCTGACTGCAATGAAAAGGAGCCTGAAGAGAGAAACCAACCCCTTTTAGGAAAGGAGCAAGAAGGGTCTAGCATGAAACCAGGAAGCTCAAATCAAGGAAAGAGGAAGCGACATGAAGGGAGGGGCTGGGCCCCTGAAGGAACGAATTAAATTCCTTCGGGAAAGGAGCAAGGAAAAGAGCAAGGAGGGTTGAGCCTGCAATCAGGGAGCTCAAAAAGGCGACCGGCTCAAAGCAATGCCAAACCCGCCCCTTGAAGGAAAGGAGTCTTTGAGATGTAATGTAAAGAAAAGGAATCTTTCAGATGTAGTCTGTGTGTAATCTATTGAATTATTGATTTTCTCCAGAGTTTACTTGGGCACTGTATCTATTTTAAGATAACACCAGCACAGTGGTTTGCTTCTATTATTATGAGGATATTAACTCAACTGCCACCAATGCAGTGGTTGTTTGCATGGTTGTTTGCATAGTAGGAATATAACTGCCACCTGTGTGGTGGTTTTCTTATATTATTATTATTATGAGACAAGATGAATGGCATACAATGCATTCATTTAGGAATTATGGATTAGTTATGAGATTTCATATTTCTCAATGTAAGTGCAGTTATTAATATATATGTACATATAATAATATATGTATATGCATATATATGCAATCTTATAATACTTCCAAAGTGACTGAAGTGAGATTTTCTCAGCTATGTGACTAGATAGTGTCCTTTGACAGGCCAAGGACCATAATGTGAGATGAAATATTTTGATTAAATATGTGAGATGAAAGATTTCAATTACACAACTATGAGGAAGGCCTACTTCATGATGTTGATCTTGAGGGAAGGTGTTGAGAGTTCATGCTCAACATCATGTGATCATGTGTGCATAGCACCATCACATGATCATATGTGCATAGCACTAACCTTATAGAGTGTTATAAAATAAAGGGTAAGATCCCCTAACCGGCTACCCAGCTTTTGATTGGAACCATCATAGCCCCCGCAAAGGAGTTGAGACTGGAATAGTAGCCTGCATACCTTCTGTGGTTCTAAGTTGCCAGACATTCTGCAATGACTATTGCTCTTTTGCACCATCCACAAATGCAAACCGTCGAGGTTGCATACAAGCTGCTTGACAGCCATAGCTATGACTCACAATGGCTCTAGCAACTCCTTCCACGTCTTCACCAGCGACCTTAGTAGGCCAATGCTCCAGCTTTATGTCAAGCTTATCCACTACGTGTGCCAGCACCCTCCAGGCACTCCCACAAGACAACAATAGCCTTCCAAGGCTCCACGGCTCATAGTCCACAGCTCCATTGATGTTACAACAATCACACAACAGCGAGGCACAAGCATCTATGGGTTCTCCAGGTAGCAACAACCGCCGATGCCAGAGCTCCTCTGCCAACTGACGAGCACCATCAATGCCTCGCTCTAGATAACTCCTACATGAAAGCTCCATAGTCAACCAGCCACTCTCCAATGCAGCCCGTGCACTACAGATTCCTCAGTCAACAGAGAAGATGATGGAATCTTTAAGATTCTATCAGCATCTCTGAGATTTTGTCAGGACACATCATTGTTCTGTCCTACCACGTGTCATTTTGTCTACCACATCAGCAGACTCCAGCATCTGCCACATCATCACCTTATCCACATGCCATGTGTCATCACACATTAGCTGCCATGTGTCATCCCTATCCTCTTACAACATCAACACCTTATCAACCATGTCATTACGACAAATCACCACTACCACATCATCAGGACACATCATCCTACCACGTCATCAATGCCACTCAGTAGTGCCACCTCAGCTATCCAATCAGCACTGACCTCTGTAGGCACACACAGTGCTTCACATTCATTGCATGTCACTACTTCCACCACCTCAGCATAGGCTTCACAGGCACACCTCTTGCTAGGCACAGTGCCACATCATCACTGCATGTGACTCATAGTGACACATCATCATTGAGCACATTTGCACTCCTTTTGCCCCTCCACATAGATCAAGTCATATCTCTTGATCCAGGAAGAATTTGAGGGTGCTCCAAAAAGAAAAGTCGCTCGGTTTTTTGTGCTCTATGCGTCATCACATCACACGCACATTGCGATGCAAGTTACGCTCACATTTTAGCCTCGCCGACAAAACCACTTCCTTCACACACATTTGCCTCTACATTGATGCATCTGACCCAGCACTTAAAAAGAACAAAAGAAAAGGAATTATTTGTTGTTCTTTCATTGATCGATGGTTGGTTTAGATCTAGATCAGAGTAGACTAGATCGCCATAGAGGGGATGCTTTGAATTTCCCCAAGTTGCCAATCTAAGCCATGCCCAAACTTCCTGACTAGTACCTACTCAGTCCATATGCTCACATACAGTTTCACATCATTACATCACCTGAAACCTTATGTTCATTAGTTCAGTGAGTAGACTTCAGAGTATAGAGGCATTGCAGATTGATTTGGTGGGCAGATAGCATTTGATTTCACACACACATGCCACCATTGTAAAGCCTATTCAACTATCTCATGGCATCATGCACATCGTTTCAGCCTTGTAAAGCCTCTTGGCTATTCCCGGCATCATTTCCACAAGCCTTGTAATACAGATTAGATTTTATATACTACAGTTCTATCTTCATTGACAGTTCAAAGATTTCACTTGGCATATTCAGTGTATTTGCAGTTGATTCATACAGAGATTTTTCAAGACACTTTTGAGTACATTTCTTGCACCATGTCTATGACTAGCAACCTCAATCTGGAGGCATCTGCTAAGTTAGACAACTCCAATTACCGTATATGGAAATACCGAATGGAGACCATTCTTGTGCTTCAAGACAAATGGGAGTATGTTAATGGGTTTATGCCTAGACCATTGGACAATCCAGCCACTAGTAGCTCTACTCCATTTGTTGTCACAGCACCAGCAACAGAATCTATAATGGGATCTATATCTACACAAACAGTTTCCGCACCAGTAGCAGATCCTACCATTGCCTAAGCTCAAGCAGAATGGGATAAGAAAGATAAGTATGCCTATCACTTGATCAAGCAAAATGTGCAAGATGTCATGCTAGGACAGCTCAACACAGTCAAGACATCAAAAGAAGCATGGGATATGTTCGCAGCTCTCTACGAGTCCAAGAACACATCTAGGATTCTCACCCTAAGAAACCAAATCAACCAGAGTTTCCGCAATAGTAGTGAAACCGGTCATACTTATGTACTCCACATAAAAGACTACAATAGTAAACTTGTAGCAGCAGGAGAGACTATGGACCCCACAAAAATGGTTCAAGTAATCCTAAATGGACTAGGAGAGGGATACGAGAATCTAGTCCAGAGTATTGCCATCCAACGGCAAATTCCAACACTGGAAGAACTTCAGTCAGTCCTACTTGGTGAAGAACTTAGGACTCAGGCCAGTCAAGCACATAAAGGTCATTCTAATGATTAGGTATTCACAGCTTTAACCAGAAGCAAAGGCAAAGACATAGGTAGATCATACCAAAAAAGTGGTCATCATCAGCAACAAAATCAAAGTCAGAATCAGCATCAGCATCAGCATCATCATCATCCTCAGCAACATCAGAATCAGCAAAGAGGAAATCATTCCAACTAAGGAAGATTTCAAGGACGAGGGAATGCATCCACCGTGTCAAACATTTAGTGCAACTACTGTCACAAGTTTGGACACTATGAAAGAGATTGTTGAAAGAAGCAGTACGACCAAGGTGGTCAATCCAACAGTAATCGAGGGAATTCCCGAGGTAGAGGAAATCATGGTGGTGGACATTCTAGTCACAGTCATTTTGCAAATGAACATGGAAATATGTTTCTTGCAAGCGAGGAATTGCATTAGACTGATACAGTGTACCTAGACACTGATTTCAATCCCAAAGAGGATTTTGGCTATCAAGTCGACCAAGTGGAATAGGATCCTTGGTACATCGACAGTGGTGCATCATCTCATATGACAAATCATCAAGAATGGTTCACAGAAATGAAGCCATTATAAGAACAGAAAAATGTCATCTACACAGCAAACAATACACTGAATCCAATTCAAGGGACAGGTGTTATCCCTATGAACAATTTCACTGGTACAAAAGGATTAGTCAAAGATGTGCTCTATGTTCCCAAGCTCAGCAAGAATGTTTTGTCAGTAGGTCAAATGACGGAACACAATTACAAAGTCATCTTCGACAGCGATCAATGCACTATCAGAAACAAATCCAAAAGATGTAAGCTAGTAGCAAAAGCTATCAAGGAAGGAGGCTTATACAGAATACTAGCTACAGTACCAAATAAGCATGCCATGTCATCTCAACCGCAACAAATGCCACTATCTGCAAAATGGCACAAGAGATATGGTCATGTCAACTTCAAGTACTTGTTAGATCTCAGGAATCAGAATATGGCAATTGGGATTCTGAAGCAGTAGACAAGCCAGAATGGCAAACTGCTATAAATGAAGAAATGGATGCTTTGTATAAGAATAATACTTGGGAATTATGCGACCTTCCACCAAGAAAGAAGGCCATAGCAAACAAATGGGTATACAAAGTGAAGTACAATCCAAATGGAAATATTCAGAGATACAAAGCCAGACTAGCTGCAAAAGGATTTGCACAACAATATGGTCAAGACTATGATGAGACTTATGCTCCAGTAGCAAAGGTGGATTCCATATGGTTCTTGGTATCACTAGCGACACTTAGCAAATGGAATGTGTACCAGCTCAATGTCAAGAATGCATTTCTCAATGGTTATCTAGACGAGGAAGTCTACATGCAACAACCAGCAAGTTATGTTGAACAAGGAAGGAGAATAAGGTTTGCCATCTCACAAAAAGTCTCTACAGCTTAAAGCAAGCACCCAAAAGTTGGTACAGCAAAATTGACAAGTATTCTGTTGATCTAGGATACAGGAAGTCCAATGCAGATCATAGTCTCTACTACAAAGTTCAAGGGGAAGACATTACTATTGCACTTTTGTATGTAGATGATCTGATTGTGAAAGGAAGCAAGGATAGCTTCATCAAAAAATTAAAACAAGACTTATGTGCAGAGTTCGACATGAAAGATCTTGGACTTATGCATTATTGTCTTGGAATTGAGTTCTGGAGAGATTCAGATAGCACATTCATGAGTCAGCTCAAGTATGTTGACGGTCTCCTAAAGAAGTTTCATATGGCAGATTGCAAGATTGTAGCCACTCCCATGGAACAAAGGTTGAAACTTACTAAAGATTCAGAAAATCTTACAATCGATGACAGATACTACATGCAGCTAATTGGATCTCTTATATATCTAACAATCACACGGCCAGATATTTGTTATGCAATAAGCTCACTAGCACACTTTATGGCAAATCCAAAACAATCTCACTAGAATGCAGCCAAAAGAGTCTTGAGATACATAAGAGGTACAAGACAGTTTGGGATAGAATACAGAGGAAGTGATCCATGGTTGCATGGATACTGTGATAGTGACTATGCCAGAGATCATGAGACTAGGAGATCGACACAGGGATATGCATTTTTCCTTGGTCAAGGTGCTATATTATGGTTGTCAAACAGCCAACTGTTTCTTTGTCTTCGACTGAAGCAAAATATAGGGCACTCACTACAGGTGCATGTAAGGCTATATGGCTCAAAAGACTATTGTCAGAAACAGGTTACTTTGATGAGTCAAAGCCAACAATAATATATTGTGATAATCAATCAGCGGCTTAAGCATTGGCCAAGAATCCAGTATATCACTCCAAGGCAAAGCACATTGATATCAGAGAGCACTTCATCAGAGAAAGAGTGTTACTTGGTGACATCACACTGCAACATTGTGATAGCAAAGAAAATGTTGCAGACATCTTTACCAAACCACTCAATAAAGAGATATTCAAGAAACACTGACTAGCTCTTGGTTTGACATAGAGGAAGGACATTCCCATTAAAGGGGTGTGATAGAATGTAATGCTCAATCCTTCTTCGATTCCCCAGAATCATCATCTTGAGGGAAGGCCTACTTCGTGATGTTGATCTTGAGGGAATGTGTTGAGAGTTCATGCTCAACATCATGTGATCATGTGTGCATAGCACCATCACGTGATCATATGTGCATAGCACTAACCTTATAGAGTGATATAAAGGAAAGGGTTAGATCCCCTAACCCTAACCCTAAAAGGGTTTGTATATATTCTATTTTTTTCACTAAATCTAGTGTACAGGTAGTCATTTGTGGTGTGCTCTCTAGCTGTGCCCTCTCTTCTCATCTCCACTCTTCTCATCTCCCCTCTTCATATTTTGTCACTAATGTGAGATGAAATAATTTGATTAAACAATAGAATGATGAGAGGTGGACATGTCAGGTTGTATAAAAGTGTAAGAAGACAATACAATGTCTATGCTCAACAAATAACAAGATCTCGTACACAAGAGAGAAAAGTAGATAGTATGGAGAATCAAAAATTTGATTACTGTAAAACTGATACAATAGATGGTGCTACCTCCCAACCGTGCACTCCTGTGAAAGAAGCTTCGATGGTGAGCTGAAAATGGCCGACTGGGTGTCGGTCCCAAAGTAGGCCACCGACCACATGATAGAACCGGTGCACAAAATAGAGCAACTAACCTACGGTCTCCGTTCAGCCCAGAGCCATCCGGGATCATCTGAGGCTCCAAACGGGCCCCGCAATCCAAGAGTGGGCTACCCTAGGAAATGCTCCATCTACCCTCAGTGCGCTCAGTCATGGGATGCCTCCTTGCACTTGCATGTAGCCTAGTTGGCGGTGTGCCAACTCTAACTGAAGCCGTCCATCCATTAGGCCACACATGGCCCCCATCTGGTGTCCAAACCAGGACCTACCAGATAACCGAGCTACTCAAATGTCTTCTCCTCATATGAGGGGCTTACAAGTAGATTTAGCTGGTTCCCACATAGTTACACAAGAGTGGAGCATTGATATCTAACAACCCCCCTCAATGTCCACCCGCAAGTGAACTTACTTTTTCGGCCCAATGCCAATTCGATAAAGATATCTCTCCAGCAAGTCTCTTCCAAGAGCCTTTGTGAAGATATCCACAGCATTCTCTATAGTCGAACAGTACACCGAGTCGACCTCTCCATCTATGATGAGCTCACGTACAAAGTGATATTGAATTTCAATGTGTTCTGTGCGAGCATGGAACACAAGGTTCTTTGCAATCGCCATGCAACTCTGATTGTCACATGATAACTGCGTAGGCTTGTTCTTCACTACACCCATGTCCCCTAAAATCCTCCTCAACCACAGTGCCTCGCACGAAGCAAAGCATGCTGATTTGTACTCAGCCTCACTAGAAGAAAGAGCAACTGTGGGTTGCTTCTTGCTGATCCATGACACAGCTCCAGATCCAAGTGAGAAACAGTAACCTATCACTGATCTCCTACTGTCCACGTCTCCTGCCCAATCCGAGTCACAGAATCCGGTCAAGATGTTGCCCTTGGTATAGGTGATGCCATAATCAAGTGTGCCTTTGATGTATTTTAGCACCTACATCCTTGCCCTCCAATGGTTCTCCTAGGGCTTATTGGAAAACCTGCTTAGTACACCAGTCGCAAAACTGATGTCTGGCTGCATGTTGCACATGTAAATCAAGCTACCCACAAGCCTTTTGTACTTTGCTTCGTCCACCAGTGGTGATGAATCCTGGTTTGAGAGCTTCACGTCAACCTCCATAGGGGTACCAACTGTCTTGCACTCAGCCATGCCAAAGGCCTTCAGTATCTCTCTAGCATACTTCAGCTAGCATACTTCAGCTGTAAAATGAAGATCTGTTTCGGCTCTTGCCAAACTTCAATCCCCAAACAAAAATGCATCAGTCCAAGGTCTGTCATTTCAAACTCTCTTCCTAGCAAATGCTTTGTCTACGAGATCTTCTCTTCATGGTTCCCTATTATGACAAGGTCGTCTACATAAAGGACCATGATCATACACTTGCCTCCTGCTCTGAAGATATACAAATTCGCATCAAATGGGCTCCTCTTGAACCCATTTTGTAGAAAGTAGGCATCAATTCGCTGGTACCATACTTTTGGGGCCTGTTTCAGCCCGTAAAGTGCCTTCTTCAGTTTATAGACTTTACCTTTTGAACTGGGGATCACAAAACCTGGTGGTTGTTCCACGTATACCTCCTCCTTGAGATCTCCATTCAGAAAGGCGGATTTTACATCCATCTAAAACATGGGCCAACTTCCCTGGGTAGCTAAAGCCAAAACACTGCGAATTGTGGTTACTCGAGCTATGGGAGCAAAAGTATCCTGATAATCAAAACCATGTACCTGTGTGAATCCTTTTTCCATGAGCTGAGCCTTGTACTTATCCAACGTGTCGTCGGACTTGTACTTGGTCTTGTATACCCACTTGGTGCCGATTACCTTGCGTTTTGGTGGTCGATCCACAAGGTCCCAAGTGTTGTTCTTCATTATGGAGCCATACTCCGATTTCATAGCCTCTATCCACCTGTCATCACCCTATCCCTCTTCAAGACACTTGGGTTCTTTAGCACGGATCACCTCTATCATCAACGAGTAGTTGACCAAGTGTTCCTGTGCCCTTCTTTGCTCCTCTAATCTCTTAGACCGGCAGTGTTCAGATGGTTCCTCCTCAATGGGTGGAGGTTCTCTGCCATCCAAAAGCTGCTTTACCCACTTCAAGAATGGCCATTGCCATTGTGGTTCTGCAGGCTCTTCTTCATCTTCTTTATCTTGAATCCTCCCAAGCACCATTGGGGGAGTTCGGTCTATTGTTGGTGGTTGTACTAGATGGATATCTTGGTCCTGGTTGTCTTGCAAGGAAGCATCCTCCTCCAATTGATGTGGCTATTTTGAGAAGACCACATCATGACTTACAATTACCTTCTTGATAACAGGGTTATAGAGATGGTAACTCTTCACCTCTTCACTGTAGCCCAAGAAAATACACTTCTAGCTCTTCGGTTCCCATTTGGTCCTATTAGCATCAGGGACATGCACAAAACATTCACATCCAAAAACTCTAAAATGTGCAGCTGAAGGTTTCTTACCAGAAAAGGCCTGCAATGGAGTCATTCCATTCACAGCTTTCGTGTAGCTACGATTCAAAATGTAAACTGTTGTGTTACATGCTTTAGCCCAGAAAGTCATTGGCAAATCTTTCCCTTTCATCATACTCCAGCCCATTTCGCAAATGACGTGCATCTTGCATTCTACTACTCCATTTTGTTGTGATGTATGTGGCAGGGGTTTCTGCCTCTTGATCCCATGACTTTTGCAGTAACTTTCGAATTCACTTGATGTGAACTCTCCACCTCTGTTTGATCTCAACTTCATCACCTTCCTCCCCAATTCTTTCTCGACCATTACATGCCATTCCTTGAACTTACTAAAAGCCTTGTCATGAAGTAGTAGGAACCACTCAAAGCTTCCGTCTCCATCTTTCCGTAGAGGTCCGTGTGAACGAGCTCTAGAGGAGCCTTTTCCCTGCTCGCCTCTTTAGGAAAGGGCTACTGATGCTGCTTGCCCATCATGCAAGCTTCACATACATCGGGCAGATCTATAATTTCTAGTAGATTTGCAATCATTCCGCTTTTATGCATCTCCTTTAAAGAACTAAGGTTTAGATGACCAAACCTCTCATGCCATAGCTTAGTGTTCTTCACATCCGCTCGAGCACTAAAAGCTGAGAGTTCGTAGATGTTGTTGCATCGTGTACCTTTACCAATGACCTTCCCTTGAAGATCCAAAATCTGTGCACCATTCTTATCGATGTGAACTTTGAGGTCCCAATCCATGATTGTAGAAATGGACAACAAGTTCCTCTTGATATCTGGCATATAAAGAACATCGGACAACTATTTTACAACTCCATCTGACTTGAGAGCAATCGTACCTTTTCCTTTTGCTAGACATTTTGCATCATTGCCAACTGCTACCAGGATGTCATTCCCTACCGGCTATAGAGAGGTATACCAATCCTTTGGACTGGTCATGTGGCACGATGCACCACTGTCAATGATCCAAGGTTCATCCGTAGGTACATGAACTGCCTCCATGCAAATCTCCTCAATTGCTACAAATAGCTCTACTGGCACTACTTGCGTGCTATTGCTAAACTCTTTCTTTACTCCGTTCTTCTCATCTGCAATCTTCTTTCAGTACTCATTCTGCTTGTGCCCTGCCTTGTTGCAATAGAAGCACTTGATCTTCTTCTTTCTGTTTTTATCATCAGAAGAAGATGGGTTACCAGAGTCCTTACCCTTACCTTTCTTTGATCTAGTGTAGAAAGCCGAATCTTCTCCAATCCTCATCTTTTGATGCATCTCCTCCTCCAGAAGCATTGCACTGAAATCCTCAAAGTTGAGGGGTGGATTCTTGTTCTGTGTATTCAGCGCCATAACAAGACCGTCGTACTTTGGTGGGAGAATCTGAATGCACCTTCGTGCTAGATTCTCACTAGTGATGGTGATGCCAATCTCAGTCATCTGATCGCATAGATTCTTCACCCTGGTGATGAACTTCTCTGCCATTTCAGACTCAGACAATTTCTCATTCGTGAGTTGAGTCTCCAAATTCTAAATCCGTGTCTGATTCATGGTCTCGTACTAATTTTTCAAGACCATCCATGCCTCCTCCGCTATGGTGACATGTTGAATTAACGCCATGATGGAATCACTTACACTGTAGACAATAGAACATAGTGCATCTGCATTTCTTCTTGTCCACACAAGAATCTCATCTATAGTTGGTACTATCTGTTGTGCTGCATTGGTCAGATTCGGTCTCAAAACCGATTTCAGGTCCACCCTAGTAGCAGTATCTCAAAGCTCATATGCGCTTAGGATGGTCTTCATCTTGAACTTCCAGAGTGGATAGTTAGAGCCCTCCAACTTTTCACTTTCACCGAACGGTGGGATTCGCAGTCTTACGGGCTGGGCCATCTCTCACAATCTGCTCACAATCAAAAACACACTACCAAATCTTCTTGCTAGAGTCTAGGCTCTGATACCATGTGAGAAAACAATACAACATCTGTGCTCAACAGATAACAGGATCTCGTATGCAAGAGAGAAAAGCAAATAATATGGAGAATCAGAAATTTGATTACTGTAAAACTGATACAATAGATGGTGCTACCTCCCAGCCGTGCGCTCCTGTGAAAGAAGCTTCAATGGCGAGCTGGAATAGTAGAAGACGGAGGCTAGATGCTAAGGAATCAGGGTTGCTATAGCAGTGGTGAAATGGGCTTCACAGGCTTGCTCTTATATAGCCACCACAAGTAGTCAATTCGGTGACCGACCAAGTCTGCCTGAAACGGCCGACTGTCCCAAAATAGGCCACCGACCACACAATAGAACCGGTGCACAAAATAGAGCAACTAACCTACGATCTCCATTCAGCCCATCCAGGATCATCTAAGGCTCCAAACAGGCCCCGCAACCCAAGAGTGGTGGGCTGCCCCAAAAAATGCTTCGTCTACCCTCAGTGCGGTCAATCATGGGATGCCTTCCCATACTTGCATGTAGCCTAGTTGGCGGTGTGCCAACTCTATCTAAAGCCATCCAACCATCAGGCCACACATGGCCCCCATCTAGTGTCCAAACCAGGACCTACCAGATAACCAAGCTACTCAAATGCCTTCTCCTCATATGGGGGGCTTACAAGTAGAGTTAGCTTGTTCCCGCATAGTTACACGAGAGTGGAGCATTGATATCTAACAAAAAGAAGAATGAGAGGGCTGGCCACAATGAACTCTCTCCCTATTTAAGTGCAGCACAAACACACACGTTATGAAATCTAGCCCCAAAACCCTATACATCGGTCCACCTACTACAAATCTATGGCATACCAAAAATAATTTGGAATGCTCATGTTCTATCTTAGAACAATGTTGGATGACCATCTCATGGGCATCTCATGGAAATAGACACAGAGAAGAAGGAGGAAAATAGCTATAAGGAGGACATGCTTCGTAATTGGCTGTATGACTTGGAGTTGGCAAAGATGGTGAATATTAATTTCCACAGGACATGATGGCAGTGCGAAGTAGTATAAAGTGCCTATACCAAGATCAAGAGGACCTGAGCCAATGAAAGGAGGAGTTACTATAGGCATACAAGTCAACAGAGGCAAGCAAGTAGTTCGTGGCCTGAGTGTGTAATGAGGTCTGTGATAGTTCATCAGACTGGCCTAAAGAGCTATGAGATGCTTGCTATAGAGAGGTTGAGAATATAGTTGGGAATTTGGAATTTCCTTGAGCCACAAAATGTCATATTATTTTTTAAAAAGTAAAAATCTTGCATGCATTTCTTGTACTTGTGGACTTTCTTGGACTACCATCATCCATAATCTATGGTGCTCATAATACCTGATTTTATGTCAACCTGCTTGATGTTTTAAGTAGCCTAATGTGTTGAAAATCTGACAGTTAAAGATAACCAATCTAAAGGGGACTACTTTAGTATAGCACTGTGCAACGAATTCTAGCATAGCACGATGGTAGTGCAAGATGAGTGGTTGCCAGCATGGTGGTCAGTTGCACTGGTCAGTTGCACACTAGGATATTAATAGCCACCAATGCAATGGTTTGCTTTTATTATTATGAGATGAATGGATTTGTGGATTCATTATTTGATTTAACAAGCATGGTGGTTGTTTGGGATATACAAAAAACAAGCATGGGATTTATTGTTTGGGATTAATAGTCAGCGAGGTCATCAATACTCTCCCCAAACTATGGCGAGTTAGTGAGGTCATCAAAACTCTCCCCAAACTATGGCGAGTCATTGTTTATGACTCCATCTGAATGTAGAGGGAAAACTTGAACTCGCTCCCATGTCTTCACAATTGCAATGTTCTCACAATTGTCATGATCCCCTATGATGCACACACTACAGAAACAAGAAAGTTTTCTTACATTTTAATCAGTTGGTTTTTTAAAAAGCCCCATATCTTGTGTAGACCATGAACTCCGTTAATTTTCTTGCAATCATGCTAGCTTCTCCTTTGCACTTCATCCACTTTCACTTCATGGAACACTCTGCAAACTACACTATTCTTAAGGCTTTGTTTACTATATGTCGAATGCGCGCTTGTATAGAGGTTGGTTGTAAGCCATGTTACAGCATCATGGGCATCATTGATCTTTTGTGGAGGGCATGTTAATTGGTGTTTAAATAGAGCTTGCTTAATAATAGCACTACATCCATCATGTTCACCCTTGTCATGGCTAGACCCAAAGAAATTCCACATCATATCTAGATCGGATAGGGTTTTGAACCTTGAGATAAAGTAGAATCCATGAGTTGATTTAAATTGATAGGCAGCACCATCTGACCACACCCAATTTTATTTTGTATTTTTTGCATGGGGATTTTTCTTTTTCAAGCATTACCAATGCAGTAGAAAATCATGCTACACAAATGAGGCATCATGTTCCCTATCATCTGAAATGTAGAAATGGTATCTATGTTGCATTGACCTAAACTCCTGCAAGTCAGCAACAGATTGGCATGAGTTGTAGAAGAATCAAGAAATTGACTGTACATGATATGCACAAAAATTTTTATCACTTGTTGTACCAGTGGGCACTTTGTATCTCATCTTGTTCTTAAAATGAATAATTTCCAGCAAAGTCTATGATGGAGACAATAGTCTCATGGGTAAAATTAGCAAGGTGCATCCTGAACTACTTATCTTGCCAGTAGCTGGCAGCTGGCCATGAAATTGTGAAGCACATATTTTGGGATGGACTGAACCACATGACCTAAAAGCTCCCTCAGCTGAGTGTTCTTATGCGATAGTAGCCATCTCTTTTTATTGTATCCTTCAACATTGATATTTATTCCAATCTCCTCCATTTTAGAGCAACACAGTTGTCTTCCCTCATTTCATTTGGAAAGACATGAAATGTGTTCTTCTTTAGCTTCAAACTGCAATGCTTGCATGTGTCACAAATGCATTCAATGTGGTGCCACTCATGGTCTCCCTTTGGACAAACCACTAGTTCCCACAGAGACCTTAGGCTACAAAACCTGCTCTCCCTTGCAACACATGATGAGAATCAAGGTGGCCTATAGACTATGCATTCATCAGGGAGACATGGGTATTGATCCCCATGAAGCAATACTCCAACATGACCGAATCTCAAGTCATTCATAGCTTGCCGGGTCAAAGTCTATGTGTGTTTTGCAACAAGAAACATTCATGTCTTTAAGTTTCCTGATGTATCAGGGCTTACAATGCTCAAAGCTCCTCTGCTTAATTGAAATGTTAGGATTCTGATCCATAAACAAGAGATACAACTCCATCTACTGACCCAACATGTAGGAAAATTAGAACAGTGAGCCCTCTTTTAAATGGAACAAAAGTACAATTTGAGCCCTCTTTTTGGACTACTAAAACAAGACAAAACATAGTACAAGTAAAAAAATGGTCTAATTAAAGTATACAGTGAAGTAAAACAAATTTCAACCACCATGTTGGTTTAGGATAGTCACAATTTCAACTATCGGGCTGGTTTAGGACATTCACAATTTGCATCATCGTGCTAGTTTAGGACATGTTTAGGATAGTCAACCACCAGGCTGGTTTAGGACACATTTAGGACAATCACAATTTTAACCACCAAGCTGGTTTAGCCTGATGGTCTCGAATATGTGATTCAATAATAACAAGTACATTGGTTTTCATTTTTGAATTTCACAATTACAAGATAACATTTCACAATTATAAAATACTGATATATTGCTTTTCATTTTTGAATTTCATAATTTCAAATAGTAACTGATGTTTGCAGCACCAAACTGGTTTAGGTTATTTGGATTAAGTCCAAGCCATCCTAGTCTAAAAATTAAGTGGTATATGACCCAAAGAGCAGGAAATTAAATTCAAGTAATTTAAGTACTAAGAAATAGTGTAATTTCAACCACCGGGACCATCAACAACTAATATCTGTTCAACCACATTATTTTAGAACAATTACATAATTGGTGATTGAGCTAGAGTAGCCATGGTTGCATGATGTTCCAACCACTGATCTGGTTTAGTAAAATAAAAATATATAGCTTTTTTGATGCAAAATATATTGCTGATAAATAATGTTCAACCACACCACCGGTCTGGTCAACAACTAATGTCATTTCAACCACGTTGTTTTAGGACAATCACATAACTGGTGATTGAGCTAAATCAACCACCATTGCATGATGTTCCAACCACCAAGATGGCTTAGTAAAATAACAATATATTGCTTTTTTGTTGCAAAATATATTGCTGTTAATTTCTACTCAACCACGCCACCGGGCGGGACAACAACTAATGTTTGTTCAACTAGGCTGGTTTAGGACAATCACATAATTGGTGATTAACCCTAGCTGACCAACCTACAGTTGCATGATGTTCCAATCATCAGGCTAGTTTAGGACAATCACATTTAGTTCAAGCTTGGTTTAAGAAATGAAACAAGTAAACTATCCCAAAGCTCAATCACAAACAACCACCGGGCTGGTTTAGGTACCATTGATATGCATTGTATACAACAAGACAAAGCACCCACAGACGCACACATAGATGTGTTTCCTTAACTTTAAACTTACGAGTGCATCTATTTGCACATCTATTGGCACTTCTATAGACCCACGTCTATAGGCATGTCTATATAATAGATAGACGCATCTATAGACACACCTATAGATGTACAAATAGATGCTCTACTAGAAATTTAAAAAAAAAATTGCATATATAGACACGCTTATAGATGCTCTATAAAATCTTTTTGTTAATAGAAGTAGAATTTTGTGTGGTTGAACAAAATGCTGTGTATGTTGTGTATGCTATATGTACTTACAAGAATCCCATTTCCACATTATGCAATTCAATTCTTATAGCCAACTGCATTTTAATTACCACGATTGCAAGCACGTCTATAGCTGACGATTATAATTTTGAATAAAACATTACAACTCCAAAACGTTTAGTTCACAAGGCATTCATTGATAAAACGTTGTACAAGGAAATTGAAAGCCAAAAAAATAAAAGGAGTATACATTAATTCATAGCTCAAAAAGTGTTGTTTGTACATATAGCACGAAGCCAAGCCACGTCTTGTGGCTTCAAGTATAAAAAATAAGAGGACTGTATATACAAGAGAGGCACGAAGCCAAGCCAGTGGCTTCAAGTACAAAAAAGAGTAGCTAGCCCTACTTCTACGACTAATCTAAGTTCTCCATGTCCTCGCTCCCTTCTTTGCTCCCTTCTTGGCTCCCTTCTTCCTCATCTTCTTCCTCCTGATCAGCTGTAGGGCCCCGTAAACGAGGGACAACATGTATCAATGTATGAAAAATCAAATCTTTATTTACAATATTATTTAATTACTTTTAAATACTTGAGGGGGCGCTCAAGTAGCCCAGATATACTGGTCCTCAATAAATCAACCCATCATCATAGAAGTGCCTCCATGTATCTCCTCTGCGATAGTGGCAATGGTAGGTTATCTCGATAGGAGTAGGGTACCTGCCCACTGTATCAAGCTGCAAGATGACACAATTTGCAAAGGGGTTAGTACAAAGAAAAAACCTCATAAAATACATAAACAATATAATTTGAGATCGATACTTATAAATTGGGCCTCCCATGATTCAAGACCCCCTACTCCAAAATGCATGCTTCCATATTAGTCCATTTGGATCCTTCGTGCCTCCACGTGCTGCAGACAGGGGTCCACCTTCGTTGCCTTCATTGCTTTCTTCCACAACCTGCCCACTATATCAAGCTGCAAGATGACACAATTTGCAGAGGGATTAGTACAAAGAAAAAACCTCCTAATAAAATACATAAACAATATAATTTGAGATCGATACTTATAAATTGGGCCTCCCATGATTCAAGACCCCCTACTCCAAAATGCATGCTTCCATATTACTCCATTTGGATCCTTCGTGCCTCCACGTGCTGCAGACAGGGGTCCACCTTCGCTGCCTTCATTGCTTTCTTCCACTCATGCTTGTGAGCGGTGTGGGGTTGGCCCCTTAGTGGTTGACCTCCCTCTCTCCTAGCAATCTTAGCTAGTGCCTGCCTCTTAATAAGCGAAGATATCTTATTGCCAAGTATCATAACAATCTTTGACTTGGCCCATTTATCTGTGAACTAAACATTGAGGGGATTGGGATACCTAGAGTGAATAGCAACGAGGGTCTCATCAGCCAACTTTTTTGGATGATCTTTGTAGTGAATAAAGCAATCGCTATAGTTTTAGTAATTACAGAGCACATGAAGGCCATGATGTTTTTCCCCCATGCATCCATCAAGATGCCTCCTATTTGAGTGATGTCATAGAAGATCGTACCATCACCCTCTGGCATGTTTGCATCATCTAAATCATCCCTGTTCCCACCACTACCTCCCCTAAAGCATTGTGCCATGCATCCCCCACCGCTCTTCCTGTTACTATGCCTGCTACCTTGTCATGTCGAGCTAGTACGCTGGCCAATTGTAGGTGGAGAAGAGACTCTCGAATTCACAAGAGTATGCTGGCCACTCGTAGCTAGAGAAGCGACTCTCGACAGCACACGATTACACCGGTGGCTCTTCGAGGTAGAAGGACCTCATGTGATTCTAGGGGGGGAGAAGGGGCTTGGCTCTGTAGCCGGCTGGGATGTCTCAACTCCACTGGGGTAATCTCAAGTGGTGTGGGGTTGGGGTGGTTTGGAGTCTATACTGCCAACTCCTCGGGGGTGTTTGTAGTACCTGTCATGTATGTGTATAACTCCCCAAGAGTGGGAGGGTGCCCCAAAATGTTATATAACTCCCGAAAGATGGCATCCTGAAGATCAAGTGAGGTTGAAGAGCTTCCTGGCCACATGATGAACTAAAGAAAAGAAAAAAAGAAGATTACTATCGAGCATGCCCTCGTCACGAGATGCAAAAGAAAAAATAGAGTGACAGCCTGACAGTGAGCAAGCATTCATAGACTCCTACATTCTTTGAATTAGAGTGATAGAAGTATGTATCTACTTGCTCAATGTCAAGCTATTGAAGCTTCATGTGGGAAAAAGAGAGAAGGAAAGAGATGAAAAGAGAGGAAAAGAGAGGAGAAAAAAGAAAGGAGATAAGAGAGAAAAAGAGAGGAGAAAAGAGAAAGAAAGAGAGGAGAAAGGAGAGGAAAAGAGAGGAGAAAAAGAGAGAAAAAGAGAGGAGAAAAAGAGAGAAAAAGAGAGGAGAAAAAGGAGAAAAGAGAGGAGAAAAAATAGAGAAAAAGAGAGGAGATAAGAGAGAAAAAGAGAGAAAGTGAAAAGAAAAAAACTGGGGAGAAAAGAGAGAAAAAGAGAGAAGCAAAGAGAGGAGAAAAGAGAGGAAAAGAGAGGAAAAGAGAGGAGAAAATAAGAGAGAAAGAGAGGAGATAAGAGAGAAAAAGAGAGACAAAAAGAGAAGGAAAGAGAGGATAAAAGAGGAAGGAAAAAGAGAGAAAAGGTGAGGATAAAAGAGAGAAAAACGGAGAAGGAAAGAGATGAGAAAAGAGAGGAGGAAAAGAGAGAAAAAGCGAGAAGGAAGAGATGAGAAAAGAGACGAAAAGAGAGGAAAAGAGAGGAGAAAAAAGAAAGGAGATAAGAGAGAAAAAGAGAGGAGAAAAGAGAAGGAAATAGAGAGAAAGAGAGGAGAAAAATGAGAAAAGAGAGGAGAAAAAATAGAGAAAAAGAGAGGAGATAAGAGAGAAAAAGAGAGGAGACAAGAGAGAGAAAGAGAGAAAGTGAAAAGAGAAAAAGTGGGGATAAAAGAGAGAAAGAGAAGGAAAGAGAGGAGAAAAGAGAGGAAAATAGAGAGAAGGAAAGAGATGAGAAAAGAGATGAAAAGAGAGGAAAAGAGAGGAGGAAAAATAAAGGAGATAAGAGAGAAAAAGAGAGGAGAAAAGAGAAGGAAAGAGAGGAGAAAGGAGAGAAAAAGAGAATGCAATCCCTTATTTCCTCACAAATGCAATCCCTTTCTTCAATCATGCAATCCCTTTCCATCATACATGCAATCTCTTTCTTCATTCATGCAATCCCTTTCCATCATTCATGCAATCCCAAAAATAAGGATTCTTGCCAAGTTTTGAAGTAGTTTTGTATCTTATGTTGCTTTATGGAAGCCCTGACAGTCACCTTCCACACCCCTAGGGAGTGGCCAAGCACACCAAGTATAGATTGATTAACACACCACGTATGGGCAACAGAGGTATTGCAAAACCACACAAACTGTTCTTTGATACCATTAGAATGTTGACTTCTCCCCTTGAAGCAAGGTGCAAGTACACCCTCAGTTGCACTTCGACCCAATGTATTTATGAGTGCTTCATAATGAGACTTAGATTCAGAAATGAATCCAAAGCAATGTCACCACACTCCTTGGCTCTATTCTTCTAATAGCCCAATTTGTCTCATGCACAACACTCTCCTTGTAGCTATTCTCATCTCCATTTATAATTCTAGTGGGAGGTCTCCTCCCTCCCATTGGTTGCTTAACAGAGACAAATATACTCTGGCCTATGAGTGTCATGTTCCTTAATTGTAGTTGGAGTGGCAGAACCTCTTCTCCTTCTAATTTGAGTTTGCTCCATTGTGGGCCTTTGCATTTCAGGTATGTGAAGGACACCCTCTTCCATAACACCATGGGCAACATCAACAAGTCTCTTTGTTGACACATTGCCAGAATCCCAAATCAAAATCCTCTCCCTCAACTTCTCCAATGCAGGTCTTGTTCCCAAGTGTTTGCCTTCCATGTAAGCTTTGTAGTGTGCACTTTGAAGCACAGACATTGCCAAATATGTTGTGATAGCCTCATATAAGCTTATGTATTTAGCATACCCATGAGCAGCCCTCATGCTAGAGTGCTTGGTCTTAGCTAAATTCACAGAGGGCACAAATCCAGTGTCCTTATGTTGTTGCATGAATGAACCTCCCCACTGGGAAACCTGCACATCCCACCATGCCAACCATGTCTCAAGAGCAGACAACTCATCCTCCTTAACATGAGTAGGTGTCCAAAATTCCTTTATTGCCTCCTTACAAATTCTTGCACTACTATCTGATGTTGGTCCACAGATGCTTATGCTCTTCCTGAAATGGACCCCTGATGCATCTTCTAGTATGCTCTACCATGCTTATCTCCCAGTGAAAACCACATGTTCTCTCTTTACCTTCCATGACATTTTCTGGTCCACCATTATATACTGTTCTAACTGCAAGCCAATTCGCTCCCACACCATCTGCCATGAACCCTCTGAATTCAGGCAAAGGGAATCCATTCTTCAACATTTGCTCATTCATGAGTTGCCGAACTTTACTTGTGCACCAGCATCTTCAAGCTTAAATTCACATATTGCAATGGTGAGAAGCTCCCTGATGAAAGGGTCATACACATGGGCACTGTGACATGAAGTTGGGGGTAATAAACTTCATGCACCTCTTCACTTCCTGCTACTTTCGAACTGACTGATAAAGATATTTATCATTGAGAATGGGACATTAGAAAGAAGCTTTTATGCCAAGATACCACACCATACTTACCTCCCTCATATGAGAATGAAGATGGTAACATCCCAAGTGATATTGTAATCAAGCATAGGGAGAAGGAAAGGATCAGCAGAGGCCATAATCTCAGCGAGCCGGTCTGCACCAAAGAGAAGAGCGATACGTTGTTGAAAGAAGATCTTGTGGCTCAACATGACATGAACTGATATATATCAAGGAGTTTGAAGGGGCTGATTATGTCAGATGGGTAGATTCTGAGGAAACATTGCACCTCCTTCATAGACACCTTTACACTTAAAACACTCTACAAACTGTCATTAGACCCAGAGGCCTATAACTTTCAGTAGAGACATGCAATGATATCAAAGATTCAAGCACACAAAGGGATACGCCTTAATATGGCTTCGCACTGATATAAGCTTCATTGAAAACAGACAAACGATTGAAGAGATATGGCTAGTTTACTGGAAGGGGAGTAAAAACTATCATGAAAACAGACTGTCAGACACAGAGACTCATAACATTTTGTAACAGTATCTAATTGAAGATCTAAGCACCTAGAGACATGTGCTGTAAAGAGAGCTTCGTGGTGATATATGTTTCATAAGAAACAGAGAAGCAGCTAAAAAGTTATGGATAGTTTACTAGACGGGGGTAAAAACTATCATGAAAACAGACTATCAGACACAAAGAATTATAACTTTTTGCAACAGTATCTGATTCAAGATCTGATCATATACAAACATGCGCCTTAAAGAAAGCTTCACACTGATATAAATTTCATTAAAATTGGGCTATTGAGAAAAAAGTTATGAGCAAAATACTAACAGGGGATCAAACTGTCATGAAAACTACCCTCCACCCATGCTAATTTCGCCTGAGTAGGATGCTCCCTCAAGACTCCACCTTCATCAACGATCCACCCCTCATATATTTCGCCTTGAAGAGGGGAAGAATTTTGCATGGTGGCTTGGGAAAAATATTTCCATGTGTGCACAGTGAGCAACCGAATAAAAAGAACTTTTAAGGCTTTGAAAGAAAGAAAAGGGAAGAGACACTCAAGAGAGAGAGAACCTGAAGTGACCTTCATTACAAATAGAGTGAGAATCCACTCCAACACTACAAACACAAGGGAGAAGAAGAGGTTTCATACATACAAGAGGGAGCAAAAGCTCCAAGACTACTCATAGAGAGAGAATAAACTAGAGAGAGATGGACTCAAGAGGGAAGCTCCAAGACTACTCATAGAGAGAGAATAAACTAGAGAGAGATGGACTCAAGAGTCTACATAAGAGAATATCTACAAGAGGGAGAGAAGGCTCATGGAAGAGGCTTGGGGAGACTAGAGCTATAGCAACATGAGGCCTAATGGTGGAAGAGATTGATGAACAAGGGAGAGGAGGGCTCCTTTTATAGAGATTTTGTTACCCTCCTTCACCCATTTACAATTGCTGCCTGTAGATTCCTTTCCCCATCAATCACATAAGCACATATGTCACCATCCATGTCCTTTTTGGCTACTCTTGCCATGTGTCCTATCACAAGATGCTCAATACTCTTAAAATATTAAGAAAGTCAAGAGTCTCCTCACATGGAGCCCATAGGGACCCTCTCTTTTCCACATGTCCACATCCTCCTTATTCCACATAGGAGTTCTAAAAGGATTCCTCTTGCCTTCACACTCCTCCACATGCCTTCCACATGCTTGGCATGTGGCCTCTCTTATATTATTGGAACACATGGACATGAGCCCACCTCTTTATATGACTCACTCTTCCTATTTTCTAAAAAACTCCATAATATCCCATACACAAATAACTCTCACCCCATACCAAGGTATTTATAATTCATACCTATGGTATTTACAATGAGCCATTCCATGCATCCTCTCCATCCCATACAATATCATAGAAAATAGAAATAAGTGAGAGCCACTAGGCTATCACTTGATACTCAAACTTTTATCAAACATAGAGAAAAACAATACCAATGCCAAATTAAAAATATCATTTTTTGGCGTCACAGCACCCATGGTGGACCATCCTTTCACCTGATGAACATGGTCAAAGTGCAACCATTAAAAACCCAAGTTACCACTTGGCCTCATCCTATTCACCAAGTTAAGCCTAGAACCTAGACTAATAGTTGACATCTTAAAGACATGAGGTTATTGATTATTTGATAGTTGTCTCGAGAAAAGGACACTTTGCAAAAAAGGGTATCTACATTTATGTTTCAACTCCAACAATGAATCCATGCCACAATCGAATCATTTTGATCCATGTCTAGATGATTGCATAGCTCTTTGAAGCCGCCTCCTTTGTGACAATGGTGTTATTGTGTCAAGAACTTCATGGAAGCTAGCTTCATCCATCTCCTCTATGGCTTCTGCTTTGCCACTAAGCATCATTTCCATAACAATATCTTTGGCAACATCCACCTCGATATTTTTGCAAGAGAGTGCAGGGGTCTTTCTAGCATGGTCAAATACCATTTCGTCCACTTTTCTCCATTTACCTCGACTACTTCCCTCACCAATTGGATGCTCATGTACTCCCACATGAATGGCACATCTTGTAGTATGTTCACGATCATGTGGAATGCAGTAGTATATATAAGCTTTACATTGCAAAACACAGGTAGGAATCTGACAACAATGAATGCAAAGCAAGGAACCACATTCCCTTTCAACTCGACCCATAGGACATATTTTTATTAGTTTTCCCCTCCATTGTGTCTCATTGTAGAGACCAGTCCGTTCCATATATGGACAAACCAAATTGCAACACCTCAAGTAGCCTGTACACCTACTTATTCTAACCATCCCGTTGAATGACTCTTGTGAGCTAGTAGAGTACAATGTCCACGCATGACCATCATTCTTTTGGTCCATTCCAAACATAGTAGACCCTTCAAGACAAGGTGGGAGCTCAAACAAAACATAAATATTATAGTTTTGTGGCAACTCTGATACTTGCTCTATAGTCTGAGTAGAGGCAAAGGCAACATGCAAAGCACTACTATGTGGGAGCTGTCTGAGTAAGGTCATCACACTTACAGTCTCCTTATATGTCAAAACAGGTGCATGCCTTTGCTCTGTGATGATAGAAAAAACACATTCCAAATGTTGTTGTCTTGCAGTTGAAAGAAATCTCTCAGCTCCAAAAGAGAAACCTCATAGATACTTGTGTCATATCTGATATCCAAAGTTTGAGCTCCATGCTTGATCACAAGGAAAGATGGCATAGTTAGATATGAGTATGGATAGCAAACAAAAAGCAATCCAAGTTGTCTAAGAGCTAGGATGATTGGCAAGAAGGAGATTCAACTGAGTATCAAAGAAGGAGACACGAATGACTGGCTAGAAGGAGATTCAGCTGAGTATCCATGAAGGAGACCCAAGTGACTCAAAAGAAGGAGACTCAGCTGAGTATCCAAGGAGTTTCAATAGAGTATCCAAATCAATGACTCACAACTCAATGATTCACCAACTCAAAGAGATGTAGCAGAGTATCCAAGGTTTGGTGGCCGCCATCCAATAAATCTTTGAACAGGACACCACATAGCCGCCATCCAATAAATCTTTGAACAGGACACCACATAGCCACTAAACATACCCGTCTATTGAAAATCTTATCATTACAATGAAAACATGGGACATGCAAAGATCACGTATAAATGCTCACAAGGTGGCACTACCCTAAATGACGGCAAGTCTTTGATGCTGATGAGGTGTCAACAAATTTAGCCAAGAGTGGCCATTCAAAACTAACCAGCTAGTTATCAAAACTAACCAGATAGTGCTACTATTCCCTAAACCCAAACCCAGATAGTCACAGCATCATCTTTGGACACAGGGAAGCATCAAGTCGACAAGCTACTCAGAGGAGTTGCACAAGATACTTCAGAGGTTCAAGTCGACAAGATTCTTTAGAGAAGCTTCAGGTCAACGAGCTTCAGGTAGGCTTCGCATTCTTGAACTCTCGAATGTTGGAATGCTAGAATGCAAAAACGTTTTAAAATGATGAATTTTCTAGACCAATTTCTTGAGCCCTAGAGCTTGCAAGCTTGCAAACATTCTAACTTGCAAGCTCGCAAGCTATGCCTTTGTTGCGACCTGCATTTCCCACATCATGTTGGAAGCCATGCTTTGATCATTTTGGCTCTTAGCTATGGCAGCTCGCTTTGATTGCTAGTTGCCTCTCTCTGGCAACTCGCTCGATTGCTCTCTGCCTTCTCTAGCTATAACGTCCTGCCTCTAGCATCGTTCTTTTTGCTGCTATGGCATTCGAGGACTAGAAATACAAAAGGTTAGAATTGGAGGAGGAGCTTTTCTTCAATTTCATCTTCTTCCTGCTCCCTCTTCTTTTTGGTTCCTTCCATCTTCCTCCTCCTCCCCATTGCATCCCTTCATTCCCCTCTCCATCACCGGCCAAGATAGCATGTCCTCACCACTGCTGCAGAATCTCAGTCCTCTCACATCCATCACATTTTGATGTGTGCCTCTTGAGGATCGCCATAGCCCGAATGCGTAGAACTTTTTGGTATTTCTCTAATGTTGATAGCCATGGTATGCCGGTATGTCCTGTTTCTTTGCAAGCAATGGGATCAACGATTTTCATGGTATTCCAAACACTCAACGATTGCTCTAATCAACTCGCATTGATAAAGATTTCTTCACTGGATAGTCATAAGGATGTTTGCAAAGAAATGCCATAGCCCCTACGTGCAAAACTCTAGATGAAGAGGAGCTGGAGCAGACCTTGGACGCAAGGGATCACCATAGCCTGACAGCCCCGAACTTGGTGAACAAAAGGAACCAAATAGGCGTCAATTAATGCTGATGCAGATTTTTCCGCACTCATTCCAGCCTTCACTTTTCGCTCACCACATACGATTGGAGGTTGGAATATATCGTCCTACTAGCTTCCTAATCTTGAAGCAAGGAGGCCTTTGAGAGCCCCTTGATTTTAGGCAAACATGGCTCCCAGGAGGTCGCAATATGATGCAGATTTTGCCGCACTCATTCCAACCTTCGCTTTTTGCTCACCACATATGACTGGAGGTAGGAATATATCATCCTACCAGCTTCCTAATCTTGAAGCAAGGAGGCATTGAGAGCCCCTTGATTTTAGGCAAACATGGCTCTCAAGAGGCCGTGATATCGCGGCCTCCTGGGAGTCATGTTTGCCCCAAATCAAGGGGCTCTCAAAGGCCTAAAGCTTGATGAAATGCTAGGAAACAAATCTGCACATAGAGGTCATAGTGGATGTCTGCCTTCATCCATCATGGTATCTTCTTCCTCTTCTGCTGCTTCTTCCATCTCTTTAATCTCGGTTTTTGCTTCTCCCTTCCTTTATGTTGCCATTCCAATCCATGTAGTTTTTTGTGTGTTCATTTATGTGATTGAGGCTAGCTCGATTTTGAGGCTTTGAGGCTACCTTGATGTGAGGCAAACATGGCTCCCAGGAGGCCACGATATCACAGCCCCTTGGGAGCCATGTTTGCCCCAAACCAAGGGGCTTTCAAAGGCCTTTGGGATTCTCAGATTCATACAAAGAAAGGTGTTCTCAGATTCATACGAATCAAGTTGAGAACAATTCTCAAAATCATACATGTCATTCTACGCCAATCACAAACTCTCCCGCCACATTTTTGTCATTCTACGACAGTGTCTATCGTAGAACTGCTCTCTCCACCTCACTTTTTCCTACATCTCTCTTTCACTTTCCATCTCTGGACCCACAGCTCCTATTTGCTTCTTGCTCTCACAATAGTCCCTAGAGCATTGTCATATTGCATTGTTGGATTCCATAGTCCCAGAGGGCTGCTCTTGAGAGCCCCATGAAATGGAGCACTCAAGAGCAGCCTATGTGGCTAGAAGCCACTTCAAAATCTCTTTCATTCGCTGACTTTTGGAATGGTTCCTCCCTCATATTGGCTAAATTGTTGAACAATTTCCATCCAGTTCAATTCCCTATAACTATAACTAGTTTCATCTTAGTACATTATAGCTACAACTAGTTATATGTTAGTAAACTTTAACTAGTCTATTAACTAGTTTGAGCTGTGTATATGTTAGTTGTATGTTTGTATATTTCTTATATGTAAGTATATTCTAGATGTTACTTATATGTTAGTGTAATATAACTAGTATATTAACTACTAGTTATGATTTATCAAACTAGTGTTAGATGTCACAATACTAACAAATCTACAATGACAAAATAGTGACTAGTCAGAATTCTACCTACTTTACTCACATATAGTTAGTATACTTACGAATTAACATGGATGTTACTCTGAGATGTTACTGGTATACTACCTAGCTATTATACTATGTGACTAACATAACAGAGCTTCGTGTGTGCAAATGGAAATAGGAGAAAGTGTGAGCCCTACCAAGACGAGAGGGAGGGGCAAACAGAAATCCCAGACACCTCCCAAAAAAAAGGGGGAAAGAGGACCAGAAAGATTCAAGAGGAACTCGAGGCGGGAGATCAAGGTGGGGATAAATCAGAGATGGATGTTCCTGCTAGCACAGAAGACACGACTACTGATGTGCATGATGCAGATTTTGTGGGAGATGAGATGGACTCACTAGTGGAAGATATTTCCTTGGATCTTGTTAGTGGGGGTGATGTTATTTCAAGATGCAGGATTCTCAGTTCATATGAGTGTCCTAGGTTGCCCTTGTGTAGACTTCTTACATATGCTAGGGTTAGGGGTTTGAGAAGTGATGTGGCTACACTTAAGAGTGCTTTCCAATATGAGGGATATCTCCCTAAGAAGGGTGCATTTATAGTTTTTGTTTGCACTGGGAGTGGAAAGGAGACAAAGGTTACATCAAAGATCAAGCAGACTTGGTCACTGATGTGGCGAGAAGTTGAAGAAGTATTCGAGAAGGAGCTTGCAACAAAGCCTAATTTGCTATACCTATCTAACAAGATGTTCTATGTGTGGGAAGGAAACCATAGAACCATGGCTTGGATGGCTGTGATTAAGGAATCATATAGAGAGACCAAAGCATGGCATATTAGGGTGATGTGCACCTTGATTGACCCATGAAAGACAACTGAAATTTCTCTTTTGGCAAGTTTGCAACGCATGAACTTGTAAGATTTTTTTAATAGTACTATTTTTTTCTAGTCTTCATTTAATTTTGGGTAGAAGAACTCTGAAATTTTTTCTTTGTAGATTGAATGAGCATGCTGTGATCGCCTGTGGGGGTTAAAGGTCATTGTGCCTTTACCCTAATTATGTACAATACTCAAACACATATATAAATGAATGAAAAAGAAGATTAGGGTGGTTCTGCACCCACCAAAACTTGTATGGCTCTCTATCTCTCTCTCTTCTTCTTCCGTTCTTGCTTCCGTTGAGAGCACTCTCAACTGGTATCAGAGCCCGGGTGATCTAGCTGAGTGTGCGTGACTGCTTGGAAGCTCAGTAGCTCTATGGGAGGAAGGAGAAGCTTTGTGGGAAGCTTTGTGGGTGACTTTACTTGCATCCGAGTGTGTAGAGTGTAGGAACCTTTGGAAAAGTCACTTTGGCTTTGCAAAGTGGTTTTGAGAGCCTGTTAAGTGGTTTCAAAGAAAAAGTCGTTTTTTGAGCTTTTCCCTGTTCTGTTCGATGATAGAGACTCCATATTGACTTGTAGAGGCAACTATTGCTTGCTTTTGGTGTCCACTTCACTTCAGGAGCTTGGAAACACCTTCATCCTTGAATCTGGGATCATTTCATTGGATTTCTGACTCACTGTGTTAGTTCCTGCATTTTTTGCCCGGGTGTTGGAACTCAAGTTTGGAGCAACCATTTGCAGATCTGTCAGTTCCAGTGGACTCAGGAGGTCCTAAAACTTCTATGTTGCTCATCATTCGTACTCCGGTGGAGTTTACAAATAGCTCTGTTTCCAAAAACGTTTTTCAGTCCGTGTGTTGGACCCAGTGATTGAGACCACGGTTTCCAAAACCGTCTGTCCCATTGCGTTCCGGACGCCCACCAAAAACCCCTACCTGTAAGTTCTTGCGCAATTCGATGGAGGATTTTCAGAGTTATAGATCTCTGTGTATTCGATTTCAACTCTCTGTTATGCATTTTTCATTCTAAGGTTTTGAAACCTTAGATTTATGCCACATGGCAGTGGATAAGTGTTGACTCCCATTTCTCACTCATCGGTTGGGATTTTGGAGTTCTGGCATAAGAAAGATATTTGCAGATTTTCTTGTTGAGTCTGATTATGCAATGGCACCCATGTTTTGAGGCATCTCAGGTTCTATTTTCAGTAGTGGTCATTACCGTGGGACTATGATTTCTTGAGCATACCTTATGCAGATCACTCGGGTTGCAGTTTGAGCAGTGTGCGCTCGTTCGTGGTATGCATTGGGTTGCAGTGGATGATTTATAGGCCATTTGGATGCATTGCGGTCCTTATTGGATGCGTTGATAGGCCCAAATTGCCTTGTGGGATGCTATTTTTTATGGACGCTTTGCACATGGATGCTATTTTATGCTGAGGGACAGCTTTGACAAATTGCAGGTGATGCACTGATAGTTCTATGCTCTCTTGGATGAGATATTATTGATGCATATGCCAGTGGACAGTGTTTATGCTTGAGTCATTTGGCACTTATTGGCATTTTCTTTTGGGCCAGATTTGCTCATATGGATGCATAGTATATGCACATGAGTCAGATGCATCTTTTGATGCTTTGAGCTTTGAATTTTGGTGATATTTCACTCTATTGTGGCATACACATTTGGGTGCACCTGGTATTTGGTGTGATTCTCTCTTGAGGCACTAGCATTTGGGATTTTGCTTTATTTGCATCATGGCATCCTCTTCCATGTCTGAAAAGGAGTTTTTCAACATTAAAAAGTTTGATGGGACAAACTTTTCTTTGGGGAAAGAACAAATAAGGGATGTGCTTATTCAAAAGAAGCAGATTAAACCCTTGGCAGGGATTGAAGCTAAGCCTGCAAATATGTCTGAGGATGATTGGAATGAGTTGGATGCATTAGCAAAGTCTACTATTAGACTTCATCTTGCAGAGTCAGTTTATTTCACAGTAGTAAATGAGCAGACTACGGAAGATTTGTGGAAGAAACTGTGTGCCACTTATGAGATGGAAACTGCCTCTAATAAAGTTTACCTCATGAAGAGGTTGTTTGAGCTGCAGATGAAGGAAGGGCTCAGGAAGGGGTCTCCATTGCTTCTCACTTGAATGAATTCAATATTATTTTCAGCCAGCTTCAGGCTCAGAAAATGAATTTTGATGTGGAGACTAAGGCAATATTTCTCTTATGTTCATTGCCATCCTCATGGGATACCTTCCGTACAGCTGTCAGTAACTCTGCACCTGGTGGAGTACTGAAATTTGATGATGTTGTGGGTAGCTTGTTGGCCGAGGAGATTAGACGGAAGTCTATGGATGGCAACAAGCAGGATGCAGCCTTAAATGTGCAAAGGGGTAGATCACAATTCAGGGGGAAGTCCCAAGAAAGAGGGAAGTCTCGTAGCAAATCCAGGGCACAAAACATTGAGTGTTACCACTGTGGCAAGAAGGGCCATATGAAAAAGGATTGCTACAAGCTGAAAAGAGAGCAAAAGGATAAGAAAAAGAATGCAAATTGGGGTGCAAATCAAAAGGAAGAGAGTCCAAGGGAGGACAAAGGAAAAGTGAAGATCGAGGAGATCAATGCAGTCACACATGATAGTGACAATGATGTTCTCTTCATGTCTACTTTATCTGGAGAGTTGCTTACCACTTCAGATGATGCATATTCCCAGGATTGGATTTTGGATTCTGGTGCTTCATTCCATGTTACTCCCCATAGGGAATGGTTCTCCACTTATGATAGTGGAAAGACAGGTTGTGTGCATCTTGGAAATGACTATGCATGTGACATAGTGGGAGCAGGTGACATAAAGTTTTCTTTTGCAAATGGGTCTGCATTTGTTTTGAAACATTTGAGACATGTGCCTAAGCTGACCGAGAGTCTTATTTCAGTGGGTCAGCTAGATGATGCTGGTTTTCACACCACTTTTGGCTTTCAAAGTTGGAAAATTCAGAAGGGCTCTATGCTTTTGGCCAGGGGGAGGCCAGGGGTGCCAAGTGTGGGACTTTGTATCCCTTACATGTATCAGGGGTATTTGATCATGTTGTTGCAATAACCGAGCAGCCAAGCACTTCTTTGTTGCATTGCAGGTTGGGGCACATGAGCCATAATGGAATGAAACTCTTATGCCGTTTGGGTTATGTACCGCATTTGAGTTTCTCTGATTTTGAATTTTGTGAGCACTATCTCTATGGGAAGCAGACTAAATCAGCCCATAAAAGAAGGGGAAAGAAAGAGTTTGAAATGCTTGATTTGGTGCATTCAGACGTATGTGGTCCCATGCCTACACGATCATTAGGCGGGGCTGAATACTATGTGACATTCATTGATGATGCAACTAGGAAAGTGTGGGCTTATGCTATAGCTCGGAAGAGTGATGTGTTCCAGGTATTTTAGAAATGGCTGGCCTTGGTTGAGAATCAATCAGGTAGAATGCTTAAATGCCTACGGACTGACAATGGTGGAGAGTATCTCTCTCATGACTTTCAGCATTTCTGTGATACACGTGGGATTAAGAGGGAGCTCACATACCCTCATACTCCAGAGCAAAATCCAGTTGCAGAAAAGATGAACCGTACCATTCAAGAAAGGTTGCAATGCATGCTTTCCAATGCAAGTCTTTCTGGTGGTTTTTGGGCTGAGGCAATGAAGATTGCAGTGCATGTGATCAATAGATAACCTAGTAAGAGTTTGGATGGTGGTATTCCTGAAGAGGCATGGAGTGGCAAGAAGCCCTCTTACTCTCATTTGCATATATTTGGGTGTGAGGCATATGCACATGTACCAAAAGAGCTTCGAAAGAAGCTAGATCCTAAGTCTAGGAAATGCATCTTTCTGGGTTATGGTGAAAGTGGAAAGATGGGCTATCGTCTCTGGGATCTAGAAGCAAAGAAGATCATACACAGCCATGATGTGGTCTTCAATGAGAAGAAGATGCATAAGGCACCCATGAGGGATGTGGAAATGAGGAGAATCACTTTCCAGGATGTGAATCCACCTACATATGTTGATAGACAGCAAGCTGTCCATGCACCAAATGTGCAAGAAATGGTACCACCAAGTACTCCCACAGGTATACAATCAAGGGTAGATGATGGACCATCGATTGGTGGAAATGATGAGCCAAATATGGCTGATATGCAAATGGGACAGCAAGCTGAAATGCCCTTGAGAAGATCATCTAGAGTGTCTAGACCACCTGATAGGTTTGTTCCAGGGGTAGACTATGTGATGCTTACTGATTGCGGGGAGCCTTCTTGCTACAAAGAGGCTATGATGCGTGAGGATCAACGCAAGTGGGAGTATGCTATGCAATCAGAGATGAGTTCACTTATGAAGAATAAGACTTGGGACTTGGTTTCTTTGCCACATGGAAAGAAAGCATTGCCATGTAAATGGGTCTACAAAATGAAGGTCACAGGTGATGATGTGCCTAGGTACAAGGCCCGTTTGGTTGCTAAAGGTTTCAAGCAAGAGAAGGGTGTGGACTTTGATGAGATATTCTCTCCAGTTGTGAAGATGACCACACTTAGATGCATGCTTGGACTAGTGGCAGTAGAGGATATGGAGCTTATGCAAATGGATGTCAAGACAGCTTTCTTGCATGGGGATTTGCATGAGGAAATTTACATGGTGCAGCCGGAAGGCTTTGAAGAAAAGGGCAAAGAGCATTTAGTTTGCAAGCTAAAGAAGAGTCTCTATGGTCTTAAGCAAGCGCCTAGAGAATGGTATCAGAAGTTTGATGCTTTCATTCAGTCCCAGGATTTTAGGAGGAGTGAAATTGATCACACTGCCTCTACACTAAAAGGGCTAAGGATAATAGCCTGATAATCTTGGCACTATATGTGGATGATATGCTATTGGCTAGCAAGAATACTTATGAGCTAGATGCATTAAAGGCCAAGTTGCATGAGGCCTTTGATATGAAGGATTTGGGACTTGCAGGTCATATTCTTGGTATGCGCATCACGCGTGATCAGAGTAGGAAACTCCTTTGGCTTTCACAAAAAGAGTATGTTACAAAAGTATTGCAGTGTTTCAATATGGAGGGGGGGAAGGCAGTGAGTACTCCATTGCCTCCATATGTGAAACTGAGTCATACAGATAGTCCCAAATCAGATGAGGAGAGGGCCATGATGGCCAAGGTTCCTTATGCATCAGCAATTGGGAGTCTTATGTATGCTATGATAGCTACTAGACCAGACATTGCATTTGCAGTGGGAGTTGTTAGCCGGTATATGGCTAATCCAGGAAAGAGGCATTGGGAGGCAGTTAAGTGCATCATGAGGTACATGAAGGGTACCAAGGAGATGTGCATTTGCTTTGGTAAAGGAGACATGCGTGTACTTGGGTACACAGATTCAGACTATGCAGGGCATGTGGATAGTAGGAGATCCACTTCTAGTTATGTGTTCACCTTTGCAGGTGGTGCAGTGTCGTGGATGTCTCGCGCACAAAAGTGCGTTGCTTTGTCTACCACAGAGGCTGAGTATGTGTTGTAGCCACAGAGGGTTGCAAGGAGGCTATATGGCTTGATCGGCTAGTGGGAGATTTGGGGATTCATACAGGTGTACCGACATTGCATAGTGATTCCATGAGTGCTATTCAGCTAGCACGGAATCCGGTCTTTCATGCAAAGACCAAACACATTGAGGTCAGGTACCATTTCATCAGGGAGGTACTTGAGGACAAGCGCATAGAGCTTGTCAAGTTTCATACAGATGATAACCCTACAGATATGCTGACAAAGAGTCTACCTAGTCAGCGGTTTGAGTATTGTCGTGTATTGATGGGCATTGGATAGTATGCTCACTGGTTGTTCTCCCTTAAAGGCACATTGTCCTTTAAGTGGGAGGTTGTGGGGGTTAAAGGTCATTGTGCCTTTACCCCGGTTATGTACAATACTCAAACACATATATAAATGAATGAAAAAGAAGATTAGGGTGGTTCTGCACCCACCAAAACTTGTGTGGCTCTCTGTCTCTCTCTCTCCTTCTTCCGTTCTTGCTTCTGTTGAGAGCACTCTCATCGCCTAGCTTGAGGGTTGTGCTCATAAATGCCAACAACATTTGTGAGTGCAATGCCCAAGCTTTCATGAACTCCTTGTCCTCACAAGAGCACAAGGCAATTAACAATGCCAGAACCAAGGAGGTTAAGGGGAATGCTGGTTGGTACCCTTTGAGCAGAGGGTATTTGGCACGGCTTGTGTATTCCAGGTGATACTAATATTTCTATTCACCCTAAGATTTTATTGTTATGAAAAGCCTCATTGATTGTTTGTTAATGCTAAAAGGTGCATTTTGGTTGCTTTCATTATGTCTAGCAGGTTGAATTTAACACTGATGTCAAGAGAGCTCTAGAGGATCAAATCTGTAGTTTCAGTAGAGGAGAGAGCAGCGGCAGAGAAGAAGGAGATAGATGCAATGCAAAGAAAAATATCCGATTGGATGGGATGAGTAGCTTCACTCTTAGTTTATGGCTCAAGTACATCGGTCAAGTTAAAAAGTTCCAGAAATCATGCCCAGTAATGTTTTGTAGGTGCTCAATTGTCTTGACCCCCAACTAGGGGATGTTTGGAAAGCCAAGTCATTTTCTTTGAACTTTGATGCTGCGGAGAAGGTTATCACTCTGGAAAAGATTAAGTGCATTGCCCTCACACCATTGAAATTGGAGAAGAAAATTCAGTACCTGTCTTTGTTGGAGGCTAGCACAATCATGCGGAATATGTATTACATGCCTCCTTCAGATATTCCATACCGAGCGTAAGCCAAACAAGTCTCCTTTTTTTGTGCTATTGATTCGACAATCATAATATTACTTCTTGTGTTTTGTTATTCCAATGTGATGGAATATTGCTATTACAGGTGCCTGGCCTAAGAAATTTTCTTGGAGAAGATTGAAAATCATGCCATTGGTGTGCTTGAGGAGCTAAAAAGCATTGGGTGGTTGTTTGCCCTACCTTCTGATTACAGTCTTGGCCAGTATTTTGACGACATCAAATTGGAGGGAAGAAAGTGTATGTTTACCTCTTTGAAAATTAGAGAGTCTATTGAACTCAGTGGTGTTGGGAAGGAGAAGGTAGCTACCAAGATGATAGAACTGGATCAGGTAGCTCATCGAGTCATCTTTAGGTGAACACTTTGTCGATTCTTCCAACATGTATTCTTTTCCATTCATTGTTTGCCTCATAATTCTAACCACTGTTACCATTGGGAATGGCTCATATATCTCACATGTTTGAAGAATGAGGGCAAGATCGATGAGCTTCCGAGACATTGCAAGGGTTGGATAGAGATGGCCAATCCAACTACCTGTATTTATCCCGAGTCCATGCATGGACACTCACAGTGGGAGCTTGCAAATTGCTCTTGATGGTTAGATTTTTCAGGTGGTAATGTGCTTACACGAGAGCTTGATTTGTACAAGCAATATTCTACAACAAAAAAGACCAAAGAAATAAGTAAGGATCAGGATAATCCAAGAAGAACAACACGAAAAATAGAGAAGAAAGATTGCAAGGAAGGTTGGTTTATTTGGTGTGTTTGAAACATGCTACAGGGGGATAGGTTTAGTCAAACTACTTGTACATCAAAAGTATTTTGAGCTCGTTTGCCCTTTTTTTCTTGACAGCCAAGGATGTGGAGAGGACACCATCTCCGCCGCCTACAGAGCCTTCTATTGATGTTGGTGATGGGATAGATGGTATTATTTCAATTCCATCAACCTTTGAGTTTTTTAATTTGAAGTGCATAAGACTTGGGATGAGCTTCTTGCATAAGTTTAGCAATGGATTGTTTTTGTCAACAGGAAAAAAGATAGTGGAAGTTGTCACTCCATTTATCTTCTATCCACCACTATCGCTAGAACATGCTATGCGTTATGGAGGGTTGGCTACGTATGGATGCTCTGTGGGAGACTACATTTTGATGGGCTAGGACTTTGCATGTGCTAGAAAAAATGATATGTATGCTAAGATCCATGAGTTCTTTTTGTCCGCACGTGACCCTTCTATGGAATACAAGAAAAAGGGGAGAAAAGTTAAATGCGTAGCAGATTTTATTTTCCTAGACTTTCCCACGGGACAGAACTTGGGTGTCAGTAATCCATTACCTCCTTGGAATATTCTTTTTGAGGACCATGTGAAGTATGGTTTGGCCACAGCCGCAGCCACCATAGGAGACAATGGATGGCTTGCCATGCTTTGTCCCATCGCACGTGGTGTGAGATGTTAGTAGGATTCTTAATATGTATATGTGCATTTGTTAAGCTTTCTACTGCAAGGAATTTCCAGGCCCTTGCTTGACATGGATGGAGAGGTATGTCAAAGTCGAAGACCTTTAGATAGCAAGAAGAGTGATGGTATTGCTTGACATGAACTAATGCAAGGAATTTCCAGGCCCTTGCTTGACATGGATGGAGAGGTATGTCAAAGTCGAAGACCTTTAGATAGCAAGAAGAGTGATGGTATTGGATAAGAATGAGTACGGCTTCGTTAAACAATCAAGGGAGGACATGCCGGTATACGCTTCATCTACTTTTTTGAAAGCCTTTCACAATTGGAAAAGTGAACAATGAAGCTGATTTAAGTATTTTTATGTAGATTCGTACTTCCATGCTGGTATGTCAAAGTCGAAGACCTTTAGATAGCAAGAAGAGTGATGGTATTGGATAAGAATGAGTACGGCTTCGTTAAACAATCAAGGGAGGACATGCCGGTATATGCTTCATCTACTTTTATGAAAGCCTTTCACAATTGGAAAAGTGAACAATGAAGCTGATTTAAGTATTTTTATGTAGATTCGTACTTCCATGATCAATGTGTTAAAAGAATCAATTGGAACCATGGTTTTAAACAAAGTTCGTCACAAGCATCACTTGAACTCTAGACTCACTCGAACGTGGTCGCTCGATGTTTTGACTTACCCCCTAGCCCATAAGCTAGATTCACATAGATCACCTTTCTACCATCAACGGTCTCATTGATAGACCTCATCTGACATGCAAGTCACAATCCATCTAGTGTCTCGGGCTCACACATGGCTTCTCCTCATAAGGGGCCCTTACAACTTGAGCACCTTAGACCATTAGTGGTTACCAGCAGGGTGGGGCATTGAACATATCAACACCCCCCCTCAATGTCCACCCATAGGTGAACTACCTTCTCAGTCCAATGCCGAGTCTCTGAAGATGACCCTGAAGCTGATCCTTCCCAAGTGCCTTGGTGAAGATATCTACTCCATTTTGCTCTATTGGACAGTAGACCAATTCCACTATCTCTTCCTTGATTAAATCACGCACATAGTGATACTGAATCTCTATATGTTTTGTGCGCACATGAAACACTGTATTTTTAGCAATGGCCATACAAATTTGATTGTCGCACCTCAGCATAGTTGCCTCATCCTCTTGCACTCCCATGTGCAAGCAGCAAAACATGATGCCTTGTACTCAGCCTCGATAGAAGACAATGCCATTGTTGGTTGTTTCTTACTGATCCAAGAGAAGATACCTGAACCTAAAGAGAAACAATATCCAGAAACTGATTTCTTGGAATCAACATCTCCAGCCCAATCTGAGTCACAATGACCAGCCAAGGAAGTGCCCGTATGATAAGTGATGCCATAATCAAGAGTGCCCTTCACATATCTGAGCACCTGTATCCCTGCATTCTAATGATTCTCTCGAGGCTTATTAGAGAACCTGCTCAAAATGCCAATAGCAAAACTGATGTCCGGTCTGGTGTTGCATAGATAGATGAGACTGCCGACCAACTTCCTGTACCTCCTGATGTCTGCTGGTGGTGAGGTATCCTCCATAGATAGCCTCGCATTTACCTCCATAGGTGTAGCTATCTCCTTGCACTCGGACATACCAAATGCCTTCAAGATCTCCCTTGCATATTTCTACTGAGAGATGAAGATCTTGCCTGGCTCTTGCCAGACTTCAATCCCCAAACAGTAGTGCATCAAGCCTAAGTTTGTCATCTCATGGTTTCTTATCACTGTAAGCCTCATGTGGTATTTTACCTTTGAGTGCCTTTGTATAATTGCGATTAAGGATGTAAACTGTAGTATTGATAGCCTCAGCCCAAAAGTGGTTTGGCAGTCCAACACCTTTCAACACACACCTCCCCATCTCCATAGTGGTCCGCATTCGGCATTCAACAACCGAATTTTGCTGAGGCATATGTGGTGTCGTTGTTTGTCGCTTGATCCCTTTGCTTTTGCAAAAATCTCCAAACTTTGTAGAAACAAACTCACCACCACCATCCGATCTGATTTTCTTCACTTTTCTCCTTGTTTCATTTACAACAAGCTGTAGCCATTCTTTCAAATTACCAAAAGCTTGAGCCTTTTCGTGAAGAAAGTACACCCACATCTTCCTACTATAGTCGTCAACAATCAATAAAAAATAGGAAGATCCCCCCAAGGCTTGTGTAGGCATCTTACCGCACAAGTCAACATGCACCAACTCTAGAGGAGCGTTTGCTCTATTCTTGCTTTCTTGTGGGAATGCCTTTCTCTGTTGCTTGCCCATCATGCAAGCTTCACACGGTTCTTTGATTTCTACTACTGCAGGTAAGTGAGCAACCATACCTTGCTTCTACATCTCCTTCAACACTACAAATCCGATGTGGCCGAATCTTTCGTGCCAAAGTCTGCTTGTGCCCACTCTAGCGGTGGCTGTAAGAGCACTTAGCTCATTCAAGTTGTTCCTCCTTACTCCTGTGCCAACAATATTGCCTACACTATCCAGAATTTCTCGTCTTGTTACCTCACCTCATGGTCAAGGTCAGTTATGGAAGCAACTGATAGCAAATTTCTCTTGATTTGTGGAACATACATCACATTAGATAGTTTCTTAACATCTCCATTTACAGAAACAAAATGAAACCGTACCTGTACCCTTAACAGGGCATTTCGCATTATTTCCAACCATCAAGGTGATGGGTTCCTAAAGAGGCTACATGGAACAATAGACCCTTCTTGCAAGTCATATGATGGGAGGAACCACTATCCAACACCCATGAATTAGTGGTTGATGCTTCTTGAACTAAGGAACACTCTTCCTCAATGGCCAGAAATAGATCCAACTCTACTTCCGCTATATTAGCTATCTCTTTCCCCTTATCTGTCTTCTTCAAGGTACCATTCTTTTCATCTGCTTTCTTGACCTGGCAATTTGCAATCACATGGCCCTTCTTCTTGTAGTAGCAATATGTTCTAGGCCACAGGTGCCTTAGATGTATGCTGAATCAAGGTCAAAACACTATCAATAGTACGTGTAACCAGGGCACACAGAGCATCTGCGTTCCTGCATTTCCAAGCTCATAGAAGGTTGGCATTAAGAGGTATCATTTTCCTCGGATTTGCTGGGTCAGGGGTTCCTTATGGTTCTGGGTCAACAGTCTCCAGTATTGTCTCCAGAAGCTCATATGAATCCAAAATAATAGTAATTTTAAACTTCCACAGAGTGTAGTTCGTACCATCTAGCTTGCCTTCAGTAAAGGCTGGTGGGCGAATCCTCAACGCTTGGATTGTTGGTGCAGCTACAGCTGCTGAACTCGAGCCACTTCCTATTGCCATCACTCCGTATGCTGTTGAAGCCCTCGCCTCTCTTCTACTCTTCGATCCTTAGAGCCGCCTGGGCTCTGATATCATGTTAGATTACACGGTGCAACGAAACAGAAACTGAACAAAGAGTAGAGAGTACACAGCAAACTGGAGATGAACAAAATTTTCCTTCAACACTGATGTAGTATAGATGATGGCTCCATCCACCTGTGCGCTCCCACAGTGGAGCTTAGATGGCGATCTAGATAGATACTAGGTGAATAGCTACGAGCTGGAAGATCTGATATGATATGATCTGAATTGATCTGATGCAATGGACTGGGGAGGTCGCCTCTTTATAGCTCTATGAGGACGGTAGTCGGATCAATGTAGTCGGTCGAATTGACTAGTCAACCTAGTCGGTTGAGCCAACCAATCAGCTAGGAGCCAGCTGGCCCCCATACCCTAGCAAGAGTAAGGGGCTCCGACACAATCAAGACAATGTGTCTCATTGTGCTACTAGCTTACCTACCCTGCCTAGCCCATAGGCTAGACTCACATAGATTACCTTTCTACCATCAACGGTCTCATTGATAGACCTCATTTGACATGCAAGTCAGGATCCATCCAGTGTCCCGGGCTCACACATGGCTTCTGCTCATATGGGGGCCATACAACTTGAGCAGCTTGGACCACTGGTGGTTACCAAGAGGGTGGGGCATTGAGCATATCTAACAACATGTCTATAAGATTATAAGAGGAGGGGTTATTGCAAGGCTTATCTAGCTTCTGGGTATGGATTCCGCCCCTTTAGTTATAAGACGAGGAGGATTGATGTGTTACCTTCAATATACTTTGCCAATAAGGTTTTTTCCTTCGTTTATGTTAGATGAAATTGAAGGCTTTTGAACATTTGTAGAGCATGTGGTTAGAGGTTACGTAGAACCTGGGCAAAACCCTCCATTGTTTTAATGGTCAAAATGTGAAACTGAGGCGAAACATGAAAAACAAAGCAATTGAAAATAGGAGGTGGAAGAAGAAGAAAGGCTCTTAGGGGTCAATGGAAGAGGCAAGGGAAATGAGAGGTATGATGTGGAGGAGTGTTTGTCCAAATGTAAGTGGAAGGGTTTGGGGAAGAGAGCCTTTGAGAAAATTCTTCCTTTAATTTTACTTTCTTGTGAGGTGGAAGCATCTTGGGAAAATGGGTGGCTAAGAGGGCATGGAGCATAGATGTATGGGGAATGTATAGGCATCACCACTATGCGATGTATGTATGCATGGTTGATGATATAGGCATGGGTGCCATGAGCCACCCACATGTGCATCACCGTTGTGTTTGTTTTTTCAAACGTTATATAATTAACTACTTTTTTGATCGTAGTAAGAGTTATGATGGCTAGATTTTGCATCCCAAGATAATGGCTTAAGGGTAGTTATTAGGACCCTATGGCTTGAGGTTAGTTATTAGGGACCCTCAACTCACCAAACTACAATATGAGTAAATAGGGACCCTAAACTCATCAAAGTGGGGTTGGGGGAGGTCATGTGCATGTTTATTAGGGTTGTGTGTCCATGGCCAGGTTGTGTTGACCATGGTTTAGTGCTGCATGGTACATGGATACCTCATATTTTGTTGGGAGGGTATGGAGGATGATGACCATCTTGTTGATGTCACTAGTTACCTAGGCAACCTCCTATTGGCAAGTATGCTTGCTTGTTGTGAGGCTTAAGGGTGTTTAGAGACTACCCTCACTCAGGCCTGGGGATCTCTACCATGGGCTGGACGTAGGTGAGCAATCTTGCTAGTTTGTGATTGTGGGCATCCCCATAGTGGGGTAGTTTGTAAAACACCATATCACACAATTCTGTGAACGTATTCGAGGTGCGATGACGATCTCCCATTGGCACGTATGCTTGCTTGTTGTTGCGAGGGCTAAGGGTGCATATAGAGTACATTAACCCATGCTGTGGGCTGGAAGTGGTGAATGGGTAGTCTATAAAGAGCTGTTCCTGCATAGTGGGGGGGCGGTGTAGGTGCTCACACCTCGATAGTGTTGAAATGAATCCGTGGAGGCTTGCAATCGGAGCAATTGCCATAGCGTGTGAGCGGGCACTAAGCATGGCCACTGCGGGGGTAGTCTGGAAACAAAAGGGGTGGAGGGGGGAAGATGGTAGGGCACCGAAGCACGCGGTGAGGGGGAGGTGCGGTTCTAGAAATGTCTGGGAGGGGGGGATACTATAAGAGAATGACAAGAATTAAATTTTGAGGTGAGATTTAATTAAAGGAAAGGGGGAAAGGAAGGCAATTTTTCTAATAATTTAAAAGGTTTGCCCTTTTTCCGTGATGTTCTTAAGAGTCTTGTTCATCATCTTCATTTTCGTCTTCTTCTTCTTCTTCGTCATCGTCTTGTTGCTCAGCTGCTGCTGCTGCTGCTGCTCTGTTCTGCAGAGCTCCTCTGCAAACCCTAATCTTGCCTTCCCTCACTCCCTCCCTCCCTCCCTCCCTCCTCCTTCCGCCATGAGTGTCGTCGGCCTCGACGTTGGCAACGAAAACTGTATCGTTGCCGTTGCCCGTCAGCGTGGTATCGATGTCGTCCTTAACGATGAATCCAAGCGTGAAACCCCCGCCCTCGTCTCCTTCAGTGATAAACAGCGCTTCATCGGCACCGCTGCCTCCGCTTCCCTCACCATGAACCCCAAGAACACCGTCGCCCAGATCAAACGCCTCATCGGGAAGCGCTTCCGTGACCCCGACGTGCAGCAGGACTTGCGCACTCTGCCGTTCCAGGTCACCGAGGGGCCCGACGGTACGCCTCTCATCTATGTTCAGTACCTCGGGGAGCGGAAAGCGTTCACACCCACGCAGATTCTTGGTATGATCTTGGGCAACCTCAAGAGCATTGCGGAGAAGAACCTCCAGACTCATGTTGCGGATTGCGTGATTGGAATTCCCGTCTTTTTCACCGAGATGCAGCGCAGAGCTTACTTGGACGCCGCGGCCATTGCTGGCCTCCGACCCCTTCGCTTGATGCATGAAACCACTGCGACTGCTCTTGCCTACGGGATTTACAAGACGGATTTGCCTGAAAACGATCCGATCAATGTTGTTTTTGTGGACGTTGGGCATTCCTCTATGCAGGTGTGCGTCGCTGCTTTCAAAAAGGGACAACTGAAGGTTTTGGGGCATGCATTCGACCGGTCTCTGGGGGGCAGGGACTTTGATGAAGTCCTATTCCAGCATTTCTGCGAGAAGTTTAAGGAGGAGTACAAGATTGACGTGCCTTCGAATGCCAGGGCATGTCAGAGGCTTCGTGCCGCCTGTGAAAAGATGAAGAAAGTGCTTAGTGCCAATCCCGAGGCTCCTCTGAACATCGAGTGTTTGATGGACGAAAAAGATGTGAGGGGGTTTATGAAGCGGGATGTTTTCGAAGAGCTAGCGCAGCCCATCCTCGACCGCGTGAAGGTGTTGTGCGAAAAAGCCTTAGTGGAGGCTAACGTTTCTACTGACAAGATCTACGCTGTGGAGGTAGTGGGATCGGGCTCTCGGGTCCCATCAATACTCAAGATTCTCGTCAGCGTGTTTAAGAAGGAGCCGAGCCGAACGATGAATGCGAGCGAATGTATAGCTCGGGGTTGTGCCCTCCAGTGTGCGATGCTGAGCCCAACATTTAGGGTTCGGGAGTTTGAGGTAACGACAGGAGCTGCATTCGTGGATCTCTTGTAGCATTACATTCCGTTTCGATTTGTATACATGGCTTCTCGAGTGGACGCTCATTGTTTATTTTCATTTATCTGGTTATTGATCTCTCTCGGAGTTGCCTTGTTTCATTACAATGCGCAGGTTCAAGATGCGTTTCCGTATTCCATTGCTTTATGCTGGAAAGGGTCTGCACCAGAATCAGAAGAGGGTGGAGCTCCCGCAGAATCTCAATCCACCAGTATTGTCTTCCCTAAAGGAAATCCTGTACCGAGCACTAAGATGCTGACTTTCTATAGATCGGGCACGTTTACTATCGACGTTTTTTATGCGGAACCTGAAGATCTTCCACCTGGAACTCCACTGAAGATAAGCACATTCACTGTAAGTTACGATAATGATCAGGAAGGATCACTTTTGATTTTCAGCAATTCTTTTCCCCCTGAGGCATCTTAGGCTGGTGGAAGCTGATCCACCCGAGACCTCCTACACTCTTTTCTAGGCGTGTTGTTATACTGCTGGCTTCAATGTGCTTTGGGTGCGGGAGCCCCCTTTGGTCTGTTACAATGGAGCAAGTCTGAGCTTTGTCTTGCGATTATTGTCTTGTTAGTGCAGACTGTAGTTGGTCTCTTTGTATTCCCTTCTCGTGTGAATGCCCAAGGTTGTATGCACGTATGATGTTTTTGTGTTTGAGTGTATGACAGGTGCAAGCACTATGCTATGTTAGGTGATCAGCACCTTATCGGTTGTCTGTTCAGATCCGAGAAACGACACGTCCTTGAACTGATTCTGGGCTGATCCCCCTTCATCTGTTTTGTCTTGTAGATTGGTCCTTTCCAGCCCACGAAGGCAGAGAAGGCCAAGATCAAAGTGAAGATCCGCTTGAATTTGCATGGAATTGTGTCTGTAGAATCCGCAACTGTAAGTTTGTGGCCATGCAGATTGCTGCTGCTTTCTTCCAGTTTTGCAAACAGAATGTAAATGAATGTGCTAGTCTTCTACCGTTTTGGTCTCTAAACAGATTATTTGCTTGGGTCTTTGCTACGTTAGATGATAGAGGAGGAAGAAGTGGAAGTCCCAGTCACCAAGGCCAAGGAAGATGGCAAGGCTCCATCGGCAATGGAGACAGACAAAGACACAGGTGCAGAGGCGGCGGAGGCTACTGCTGATGGAAATGAAGCTAAAATGGATGCAGCTGCAAATGACAATGCAGAGCCTGGAAGTGGAGGTCCAATGGGTGGAACCGAAAATGGTGTCTCAGGGGAATCAAAGATGGAAGTTGAACCTCCCAAGGTTGTTCTCTGAATACATTTTTTGGATGGTTTTGTCGGGAAACTTTAATAGACGTTATCATGGACGTGTTACAAGAAGCTGTCGTCATTTTTTGTGTGTACTCACAAAAAGGGTGGCTTCTGTTTCTTTGTCTTCTAATAGTGAACAGGAGTTGATATGGTGTTAATTAATGAAGTCCTTCGCCTGGGTTAAGTTTTGTTGTTGAAGTCCCCTAAGCTTTGGAAGTGATAGGAAGAATGCATTAGGCACAGCAGGAATGCACTAGGCACTAATCTTTGTTTGTGGAATTTAACTGCATTGAATACATAGTTTTGCATTGATTATCAATGCAGATACTCCATGAGGTATTTGCCTTTGGTGAACTGTGGTCTGGGAACAAAAGGTCGTTTAGGTTTGTTATTCTGTATGAATCTCTTAGATTTCGGCTTGAAGCTTTATTTTGTTTTGTCAGCTTTGGGATGCGACCTTAGATCAGGGAATCTTTAAGTGTGGTTGTATAAAGCTATTTTTGGTTTCACATATGATAGGATTTAATCTTAATTTTTTTGTAAAGGGAAGGGCCAGGAGGAAGGTACTTATGAGCATTTCCTCCAAGTTTGCAAATGTTTTGAAAATGTACACCTTGCAGGTTTAGACGTGTCAAAATAGTGAACCCTAGATTCACATTTTGGTTATTCTATCAACCAAAGTTCTCTTCATTATCTATTCTAGTGTATCCTTTTCAACCAATCTTTGTATTTCTCAATTGCTCTATTTAAGTTAAAATTGAATATGTATATACATTGGCAACCAATAGGCTTCATTTCAGCTATAGTAAATCTCTCATGACCATTTTTTATTTTTCATAAGGGCATCATGCTCCCATCCACTGAAAGTTTCCATTCAAGTCATTTGGATAAAGTAGCTTCATTTATCTCGATGACTTTGGCCTTGTTTTTTTTACCCAGACTTTCCATGCTTGTTGTCAGATGCAATGCTAGTTGTGCGATGCCAGAGCTAATGAATGCCCTTCCATGTCTCTCTTGAAAAGAATTGTTTTATCTGATTATGATATATATATTTCACATGCAGAAAGATGCTGTGAAGAAAAAGAAGTCCAAGAGAAAAGACGTTGCAGTGAATGAGTCTGTTGTTGGAGGCCTTGCTCAGAATGAGCTTCAAAAGTTTGTTGAGAAGGAGTATGAAATGGCTCTTCAGGATAGGATTATGGAAGAAACCAAGGATAAAAAAAATGCTGTGGAATCGTACGTGTATGATATGCGGAATAAGGTATACACTTCATTCCCTGTGGATTCTTGTTCTTCATTCCTGCCCCCTAAAATTGCTGTGGAGCATTCTAAGGAGAATCAGGCAGATACATGTCTAACCTTTTAAGGGTAGTTAGTTCAAGCAACTATGCAGGTGGTCCTTTGTTCAGTCTTTCTGTTGTCCTTTTGAGAGAAGCACTTACAAAATTTCATCTATAGAACCAAAGCACATTTTGTATTAAATTTTTGCTAGAGTTCTATTCTCTCTCTTCCTCTCTTCCTTGTGTCTATTTGCTTGGTAAATTTTGCCAATTCTTAATGAGCTGCTGACTTAAGCTTGCCAACTGCTTGGTGATGATACAGAGATTCCTGAAGGTTGAGACTAAAGGTGATCGCTGTTTTTTAAAAAAATTAAGGAGTGGAAATATCTTTCAAATTTGTTTTATGAGATTTTAAGAATAAAGTATGATTAATATTTCTGCAGGAGCCTTCATTGTGTCTGAGCCTGTCCATCACAGTTGAAAAAGTGATACGATCTTAGCATGCCTGTGCTTTTGATAATATGGTTCTGTACTTGTATACAAAACAGCAATGGTCCATGCCATGCAAGGGAGGTTTGTTTACAAGGGCTCCTAAGGTCTATATATCAACAAACTTGCATAAAAATGTATTATTATTTTAAACAAATAAAAAAATGATAATAGCTGTTTCTTGGTGTTTGAGTTGTTGTCTCATTTGTTTTCTTACACGTACATTGGATTGTCTTTGCTCCCTTGTGTTAGCACATTGGTTGTTGTTTCTTTCTTTTTCTTCTATAGTTAATTAATTAATTTATTATTTGTTTTTTAAAGAGTTAAGTTCAATTGTGATGGAAATTTAACCTAATTTCTCTCTCTCTCTCTCTCTCTCTCTCTCTCTCTCTCCGGGTTTCTTCTTATTTTTTGCTTTGTTTCTTCTATCAAAGTTTTTATTGTTTGGTTGCGAAGCATTAGGTTTACGCAAGACATTCTGAAATCTTTCAACACCCAAATGGGAGCTTATGCTTGGGTACTGATGAGAGCGTAGGCATAGCTTTGCTTACTAAGTTCTTATTCTTTTTTTATGTTTCTCATTTACTCATAATTTTGTCTAGAATCGCTTACAAATGTCCTTCTTTCCTTTGTTTTTTAGCTTATTCAATAAAAGAATTTTAATTTGTAGGATTGGATATATTTTAGTTCTTTAGATACAAGTTTTGGGTTAGACTTGGTGTTGGGAAAATACCTCCTCTCTCATATATATGTGCATAAGGAGAGGGTGTTCGAGCTGCAACTGTGGCATATTTTGTCCTGCTGGAAGGAGCTGTTGGAGTTGATGGGGTTTTTGAGGAACAGGAGGAGGGAGAGAGGTTGGGCCATTCTTTATTGGCCATGTCACTCTCTCTCGCACACACTCCCGCCCACCCGCACGCACAGATGCGAGTAGGACCACGTAATTTGTGTATAGGAGAATCTAGAGCAAGGATCCGGCTAGAGAGCAGCCAGTCCCCCTAGAGTCCCAATAAAAGTCTCAAGCTCGTCTATATAGAGGCCAAACAAACTAGGTGATGGACAACCTTATTTCATCCCAATAGTGCCCATAGATGCTGGCATCCCCACAGAAGACACAGGGACAGATCCAGCAGTACAGATGTCTGCAGAAGACAAAGCATTGATACTATTGCTTTTACATGTTAGGCCAAGTGCTGCGACCAATAACTGCCCCATAGAACTAAGCCTTTTTAAAGCTTTTTTTCTCAAAGAAAGTTCAATCCGCCAATACACAAACATGGGGTCTATCTGTGGATTAAGTTAGATGAAAAGTACGAAGCAAGGCATCTTTTCAGAATTGAAGTTGTACGTGCTGCCATGCAAAGTAGAACTCCCCCATGCACGTGGCATGCACACTGGAATTCCTGCGTGCTTGTACGCACCTCATGCATGCTGCATGCAGCCACTAGAACTTCTGCATGCTTGCATGCACACTGCATCCTGTCAGATAGGACTCTTGCATGCAACCGCATGCACACTGCATGCAGTCACTAGAACTTCTGCATGCTTATATGCAACCACAGGCAAGCTGCATGCAGTCACAAACTTGCATGCAATCTACTGCTCACTCTGCATGGCGCCTGCCTTAAATTCAGGCACATGCACTCTATTTCTTGACATGCAAGGCCACGGACTGAAGCTAACAGAAGCCAACTGCATGATGTTTCACATTGCACACTACCCAAGATAGACAGTACTTGCAGCTTATGCCAGGCCATGCAATCAAAGAGTAACGGCAAATAGCAGTTGCAGATTCTATCCACTTGAGAGTAAGGTGAAATCAGTCCTTGGAGACCTGCACTAGCCCTGGCAAACCTGCCCTTATCAGTGGAACTTTCCCCTGTCAACACAAACAGGGTGCGGCAGCAAATCTGTAGCTTGAGCAATCATTTAGGAATGGCAAGGAAGCTGTTCCAAGCTGCACAAAGACTCCGACTAGGCCAAACAGCATAATGTGACAAACAGCAAGTCACTTGTTCAAGCCTCCACCAGCAACCCATACTGGTAAATTTGCTGATACAAGGAGTCGAAACACCGAGCATGCAATCTTATGCATGCTTGCGACAAGCTCACTTCTGCACAGATCTTCCTGCTGCAAGCTGAAAGCTATACTCAGGCTGTTCCTCCTCCAACTTCTTAAGAGCTGCAATTTGAAGTTAGCCTATGCTGTTCCGAAACCTAAAGCAGCTTCACCACACGCACATAGTTTCTTCCACAACTGTGCTTATCCAACTAGGATTTTCTCAATCCTTCTCTGTCTATTTTTGTCAAGCATCCTTCACAGGGATAAACACACCAAAGGGATTTAACGCTCTCCCCAAAGCAAGTTGGCTTGAAGGGTTCTGTGGCTGAAGGCCACGCACGATAGAAATGCTTGGAAAGAGGAAAAAAGGGTCCAGCGGCAATAACGAAACAGTCCCAACCAGGTCAATCACTTTTGACCTTGTAGGTTGACTTTGTAGGTTAAGAACTTCAAACTAGAGTCCTAGATATGGGGGGACAATCTTGCTAAGCGACCCATAGGGCACAAGCTGCCCAAGTATAGGCTTCGTACGTTGGACACACCCTTGGTCTTGAATTCTAGACCACTGTGAGAGTTAGCAAGGCTCAAGGTCAAGACATGTGGGCATATGTCCAAAGGAGGTTTTTGCAAGCCTTTTGGGTTTGTTTGCAATCCAAGTATACCTTTTCTTTGTGCTGCTTGGAAGTTTCACAAAACTCCCAAAAAGCCAAGATTTATTGCAGCTGCTTGTGAGACTACTTTGACGGATGTCTCTAAATGGCTAAGCTACTGCTTCAAAGCCATGTTGCCTAGTGTCCATGAACTTTGGAGGGACTTATTAAAAGAGGCAGATGTCCCCTCCCACTCAAGTTGGATTTTAAATGACTCTGTAGGAGTGATTCTTGTTGTAAAATTTTTTAATTCCTCTCGAAGCATTCAAAAAAAAGAGTCTCCTATTTTCCTTCAAACCTATGATTTTATGACGCTTTACACAAAGATTGAGCTGGAAGACTTGAAGTTTAGAATAAAAAAGCTAGTGGCTGAAGTTTTCAATATGAGATTTGACAAAGATAGATGCAAAGTGCTAAAAGTTGAGAAAACAACCTTATTTCTTGCGGCTAAAAAATAAAGATCATGACATAGGTTCTAAAAAGAAAAGATACACAAAGGTAGTAAGTGTGGAAGATGTTTGCTCTTGGATAGATTTTCTTTTAGATAATCTTTACATCACAATAGGTGATTCTTTGTTTCAACAAATTATAGGAATCCCCATGGGCACTAATTGTGCCGTCTTTTTAGCAAACTTTTATCTTTTCACTTATGAATTTGAGTTTATGCAACGTCTTATTTCTATCAATACCTGCCCTATCATTTTACATAAGCTTAGCCAAGTTAGGCGTTTTATAAATGATTTATTTGTATCAGATGTTCCTAACTTTCAAGACTTTATGTACAAAGACGCTAGTGCTTTTGGAGAAGGAATCTATCCTCGTGACTCTTGTGAACTGAACTGCACTTCAAGAGGGGGTTCTTGTGTTTTCTTAGATCTTAGAATTTCTCAATCTACCATAGGATTAGAGGTTGATATATACGATAAACGTGAACAATTTGATTACACATTATAAAAATGCCTCACATTGACTCAAACATTTCTGATTTGGCAAAATATGGAGTCATTTCTTCCCAATTCCATAGATTTTCCCGCCTTTGTACAACTAAGGAGTCTTTTATCACTCAATGTAGTAATTTGATCACTTTACTATTACACAAGAGGTATAATCCAAGGAAAATAATGAAAAAAGTAAGCACAATCTTAGATATGAAGTCTTTTATCTATGGTGTATCGGCCTTAGGTATGTTTAGAATGATTGAACATAAGCTGAAAACAAAAAGCGGGGAGCTGAATAGCCCGTTTTTCTTTTAGTTTCAAAAGAGAGTTTGCTTGAGTATATGCTTGTGCTTTCTAAGTTAGAAATGTATTTGACTCTTTGTAGGAAACAATACATAAGTGTAAAGGACCATTTAGCTTTTTACGTTTTAAATGAGAGTGAGAGTGAGAGAGAGAGAGAGAGAGAGAGAGAGAGAGAGAGAGAGCAATATTCCAGTTTTTTGGAAGATTTTGTTTCTTGACTTGCTTGCTTATTTTTGCTAAGTCACCTGCTTCCTTTCTTCTTTATTTCTTGTTTTCTCTCTCTTTTGTTTATTTGACGTATTTTAGTAAGCAGTGGGTTTGCCCAAGAGACTCCGCGGGTCTTTAGAAACCCAGTATAGCTGCTTATGCTTGGGCATTGATGACGACTTAAGTGTTGCTTTGCTTGCTAAGTATGTCTTCCTTTTGTTGTTCTTAAAAGTTTTTGTTCACCTCTTTTTTCTTCTCTTTCATATTCTCTTTTATTTTCTCTTTTATTTTTTGTGTAGATTTTTGATCTTTAGAACAACAAAAAATCTAAATTTGTATGATTGGACTTATTCTAGTCTTGCAAAGGTATATGTCCAAAGGAGGTTCCAACTCCTCGGATGTTGAATATTGAGCCCTTGAATCATATTTCTAGGTCTAGCATTGGCTATCTTAGGTGCAGCCCAAATAGCTCCCTAACTAGCTCTAATTTTTAATTGCCAGGTCCAATTCACAAGATCTAAACTTTATCCATGCTATCTCTAGTCTCAATCCTAGGTTAGAGTTCACCCTAACCCTAGATCCAATCCAAGGTCACACGTTAGCTTGGCCTTAACCTTAGGCAGCTCAGTCTAGGTTAGGCCCTAGTTAGTCCAGTTATGGACATAGCACTCTCAAATTGGTTGTCTTGGAGAAACTCCCTTTTGTCGATTTCTTCTACTTGTCATACTGTTGAGATTGCTTCTGCTCTTGAGATTGAGCTTGAGGTTGTTGGAAGGGTTGCTGTAATGGTGCACTATCTAGGGGATGCAAATGGTAGCAGTGATGCTTTTATTGGCTGTATGCTTGTATTATATTCTCCATTAGCAACATCCCTTTGTTTTTTCTTGCATTTGGGTTTCCGATGGCTTGAAACGAAGGAACCAAGTGTACTTGCAAATGGATAATGAAGAAAGCACAAGGTGTACTTTCATACCATTTTGGATATCCAACCGCAGTCCATGCAAGAACGAAGTGTACTTGCAAATGGATAATGAAAAAGCACAAGGTGATCCTATATGGCCCGAAAGTCAATTGATTGACTAGGACTAGGATTAGATGTCCTAACTAGTTTACAAGGCCATACCAAGGCTGAAAACTAACAAACCCCCCTCCATGGTATGGCTGAAACATCCTGGGTACTGAAATACTTGGAATCTATATCATGGTTGCACATATTTGTCCATGATGGATACCTATGGTAGTATAGAGAAGCAAAATCACGTAACAATTGGTACAAAGTGTAAAGCTTGCCAAAAAGCTTCAAACATGGGTTGTGGTAGAGCCTTCGTGAAGAGATTTGCTAAGTTATCCTCTGTGGGAATGTAGGACAATTGTATGTCCGTAGTTGACAATCACTCTCGAACATAATGATAGTGCAGCTCAATGTGCTTTGTATGCTTATGAAACAGGATTACGTGCATTGGCCAAAGCACTCTAGTTAGTGTGGATCGTGGTAGAAGAGGCTTGGCTGACATTAAGATTTGTTGTAACTTTTGAAGCCAAGCACACCTTATAGTGGCTGTGAAGGTTGCCCTGTACAGCTTCACAACGCAAAGTAGCAACGGTGGGCTGCTTCTTATTAAAACAAGAGATGCATGAAGAGCCAAGCATGAAATAGTTGCCATTGTGTGTGTCATAACTTGCCCAATCGCTGCTTGTGAATGCATGCAAAACCAATGAAGATGGATCACCATAGAAGAGTCTGAAATGCTATGTGGCCTTCAAGTTCACTGCCTGCCAATCCTGTGTGCTGGGCTTGTGCATGTACCTGCCTAACTAGGAAATGGCATATGCAAATCTAACTGGGTATTACATAAGTAAATAAGACATCCCATAGGCTGCTGGTAAAGAGTGACATTAAATGGGGCACTCCCATCCTTGGAGGAGAATCAGAAGCCAAGCTCCAATGGAGTAGGAACGAGCTTACAATCTTCGAATGGGAAGTGCTGCAAGAGCTGTCTAATATATTTGGATTGACTCATCATTACACTCCCTCAACATTAGCAAACTAGATGCCCAAACAGTAGTGCAGCCTGCCCATATTTGATATTGCAAGTGATTTCTGCAAGTCTGCCTTGAAATCTACAATTTTCTGCATGTCTTGGCCCGAGACATTCTGAAAGCCAAGGCAGAACAAAAAAGAATGTATCTTGGCATTCCATCCCACGATGGCTGCTTCAAACCATGGAGGGCCTTTTTCAGCCGGCATACCTGATTTTCAGAACCTTCAACCTCAAATGCTGAAGGTTGGGTGACATAGACCTCTTCCAGTAAATCCCCATGAAGGAAAGCGGTCTCTCCAAATGCTCGTGGGATGCAAGAGCAATGGCGCACTGAATAGTCGCAGTGTGGGAAGTGGGAGCGAAATGTCTCCTCAAAGTCAACAGTGTGTTGCTGGGAATAGCCTTTTGCAACAAGGCGGGCGTTGTACGATCAACATTGCCATCAACTTTGCATTTTAATGTGAACATCAAATCCACTTAGTGACTGGCACATTTGCTGGCAGACAAGTCACATAACTCCCAAGTGCCGTTAGCATGAATAGAATCACCTCATGGCCTGCCTCCATTCATTGCTTTGAAATGCATGTCAGTGACATGGAGGCTTCTCATCGTAGAAAATGGCAATCAATGCAATGTCAAGCTCAAGCAAATTGCCATGGAGCTGGCAGCAAGTGCCTGTGGATGAGAGATAGGTTTAGTCTCTGATTTAGATGAAAGGCCCCGAAAATTCTTGGATAGCAAGAAGTGACGCACCAAGTACAACCACATGGTGTAATTGCTACTATCAAGTTTGTCTTCAGCTGAGATCGTTCTAGAAAAATTCATGTTGGCCATTGCAAATGAAAATTCCCAAAAAAGAAAGTGCCCTGCAAATGTAAAAGCCTCAAGGCTATCACTGCAATGAGCAGGCTGCTCAAAAGTTGACTCAATATCTACAAATGTCAACTTTAAAAAACAGCAAAATCTTTGCAAATGGTGAATGCCCAATGAAGTGTTCAAATACTGAGCAAAATGCAGAAGGCTGTCCTACAATGTATGACTATAATAATCTGCAAATGTCAATGCTCCAAAAGCATAAAGCTTCTTTGCAAATGTTATCCAGTCCTCAGATTTGCTCAAAAGTGACTTGAAATTGAATTGTCAGGCAAAGTGGGGAAAGCTGCAAGTGTTAATCTGGTAATAGTCCCTTCAGCTTAATGTCACTATACCAGCATGCAATCCTGCAATAAATTGTCAGTGGCCTAAAAAAGCCTCAAAATCTACCAAATCAGAGTGCTAAAAATAGCAAATGTTTGCAAATTTTTCACACATCGAGTGAAAAAAATGTAAGAAAGGCTGCCAAATACTTTTTCCTAAATTGCATCCCAATGTCAAAAGCTCCCTTTTCTTGAGAGAAATTGCAGCAAAGAGGGCAAAAACAAGAAAGGCTGCAAATTTATCTGTAAAATTACTATCTGACTATAATTTCTGTGACAGTAGTCAAAATGCCCCAAATTTTGTGAAGTCTAACAAGTAACAGTACAAAGTTGTGAGTATAACGTTCAAACGGCAATTGTACGTTCGAAATTGTGACATCCTGTGCAGACAAGTATGCTGAGTCAAGCATTTGCGCACGTTTGTAGGGGTGGCTGATGCCGTATTGGCAGCAAGCGTATGTACGTGCACCTTGCAAGAACTGCACGGAAAGAAAACAGCTCTTGTATGGATAACTGTACGGGGCAAATCCAGTGGACTGTATGGCGCTGATTGTACAAATGTCACTGATTGAACGGAAGCTTTTGGCCTGTACGGCACAGTGTACAGATGGTATGGATCAGGCTGTACAATCAGCCGCACGCTGTTGTATGGACAGATTGTCTAGCAGCTGAACGATGTGCGGCGAGCTGTACAGACTAACTGAGCGTACGGCCTTTGCACACTTGGCTGTACAGATGACGACGCTTGTACGCTTAGCACTTGCATGGGATAATTGCAAATGGTGACGTCCACAGGAGTGAACGACAGCTCCTTGTTGGCAGCGAAATGTGCAACAAATGGAGGTGGAGCAGCAAGAGTGCAACTTGGATGGAGCAGTCCAAAGCAAAAATGTGCTCTGATACCACGGTTGGGTGTGGGGAGAAATGGAATGGAGATGGAATGCAAGAGAGCAAACAAGCTGAAGGAACCGAGTGTAATTGCAAATGGATATGAAGAAAGTACAAGGGTGGCTACTATATGGCCCAAAGTAAATTGGCTGACTAGGACTAGGACTAAATGTCCTAACTAGCCTACAAGGCCATCCCAGGGCTAAGTGCTAACAATCAAGCGATGGCCTTGCCTGTCAAGTTTATCTTGGGTCTGAACAAAATAACTCTTGAATTGATTTAGCCAAGACAATAGACTAATGGTTTGTCTTTTTGTCGTATCTGTTGAAGTGTTTTCCTAGAAAAGGCCTGAGTGGAACTCGTCTCAGCATTGTGGTTTAGAAATGAGCGTCTTATATAGGTAAGACACTTAAGACACTATCAGCTGATCATTTAAGAGTCTTTGTAGTAGAATTGGGATGCCCAATATCTTGAGCCATATACTTACATCTCTGACTCTACCTCAGACTGTCGCTCCTCTTCCATCCCATTTCTTATTCCTGATCATGTGGAGCAGCTCCTGCTTTATAAAATAACGAGGCACAGGATTGTAAGGATTGTCCTCAAGCTTTTCATTGTCAATCGAGGCAATTGTCACTGTAGGAAGTGATGACCACTTATGGATTATGGGCATGTTCCTGCATTCATCTAGATGCATGCTATTGCGATGATCTTTCTCCAATCTGATTTGAGTTTCCACAAGTTCTTTCATAGTTCTTATTTAAATATTCACACAAGCTAGATTAGTATGGGATATCTTGCATTACTTGTGTCCAAATGGTTGTGTGTTGATGTACATTTTCTGCTATATTGTTGCAGATGTATGAAAAGTACCGGGATTATGCCACAGATGAAGAAAGAGAGAAGTTGTCTGAGAGGCTGCAGGAGACAGAAGATTGGCTGTATGAGGAGGGTGAAGATGAATCAAAAGGTGTTTATGTTGCTAAGTTGGCAGAGCTGAAAACGGTCAGTGGTTCTCTCTCTCTCTCTCTCACACACACACACACACACACACACACACAAAAGTATTCTTGTCTTCCATTGGATATAAAGGATTGATCTCTCTTCTTTGACTACCTTTTGATTAGCCGTCTCCTTAGGTGCTAGCCTTTGTCATGGCTGAGTCTGCCCTTCACCTCCGGAGTGTCAACAGAAACTCAGTACGAAGACTTTTTATAAATGGATGCCCAATTACGGTGTGTGGATTTGTATGTGTGAGGGCTTGTGTGTATACTATGGTCTATACCCACTGTTGGGCGCTGATGACGGTAGTGGGAATGTCATAGTAGCTAGTCTCTGCTATGCATGATGGAGTTGTTGGTTTTCAACCTTATGAGTGACTATCATGAGATTGAAACTGCACTATGTTGTGTTTTTAGAGGATGAGTTTGGGCATGTTCCTGGCCTCATCTAGGTATATGTGTGTGTGTGTGTGTGTGTGTGTGTTTCTCTCTCTCTCTCTCTTTCTCTATATATGTATATATATATATATATAGAGAGAGAGAGAGAGAGAGAGAGTCTATCGGGCTTTCGAAGCCCAAAGAAGGAGAGAGAGAGAGAGAGAGAGAGAGAGAGAGTCTATCGGGCTTTCGAAGCCCAAAGAAGGTATGTCACCATTGCTGATTTGTTGATGTGAAAATATTTTTGGAGAGCTGTGTGGTCGAATAATATTGAAGATTTGTAAGGAGAACCTGTGCTGATGTTTTGGTCTTTGTGTACATAGTTTGGGGATCCAATCGAGGAAAGATTTAAGGAGGAGGAGGCTCGTGGGCCTGGCATAGAGCAGCTGCTATACTGTATCAACAGTTTCCGCGAAGCTGCTAGATCCAAAGATCCTAAATTTGATCACATAGATCACTCAGAGAAAGATAAGGCAAGCTATCTGATTGTGCTGTAGGCTTGTCTGTTTATTTTGATCATCCACCCCAGGACAGGACTTATGCTTGTAATTATATTCTCTGAAAAAATGCAGGTTATCCTTGAATGTAACAAGGCAGAAGACTGGCTCAGGGAATTGAAGGAGCAGCAAGATCGCCTTCCTAGGTCAGCAAACCCTGTACTCCTTTCCGGAGATGTGAAGAAGAAGACTGAAACATTGGATCGGTATGTATGTTGAAACCTCTTGTCTACTTCTCTTGCAATCTGGAAATTTGTAGTATCTACACATGCACCCGCTGCCCCCCCAACCCCCACACGTGCGTGTATTTCCAGAGACAGAAATATCTGTAAATCACGTGTATTTGTACGTGGTCAGAAATATCTGTAAAAAAATATGCAGATGTGAGTTTCCATCCCTCCTACTTTTTCGGGAAAGGCAATCACAGAAATAGTAAAAGATTCTACTTTTTGAGGGGGAGTGATAGATAATCCTTGCTGAAAGAGTTGTTTTTAGACCTGCCATTTTCTACTATGAACATGTATAATTCAAATTTGATTTTGTGAAACTTGCTATCAGGTTTTGCAAGCCTGTCATGACCAAACCAAGGCCAGCACCTCCCAAACCTGCTGCTTCTCCAGAACCAAAGGGAGCTAAAGGCAAAGATACAGAGAGCAATGCTACAAATGGATTCGCAGCTGCTGGTGGAGATGCACAGCCTTCTGAGCCAATGGACACTGAAAACCCACAGCAAGATGCAGATACAATGCAGACTGATTAGTAATTTAGAAAGTATTTGAGAGAATGATTAATGGAATCTTTTTTAATCCCCTTATTTTGAGAGTTGGAGTACAACGTTAATTGACCGCGCAGCTTCGAAGAGAGGGGGCTTCAAAAAGTCTTCTCAAATTATTGAGGTGGGGTCACATAATTAGTCCCCGCAGGCTTTTAAAACCCTGGAGAAAAGGATGGTTATCTAAATTTTCATCGTCTGGCAAGGAGCATCCATTGTGTATCCTGGACGTTTTTGCTAGTAGGATAGCCCTTAGTCGGTCATGCTGAGATGTGTGGGCTTTGACAGGGACTGTATTTGCTAGCGATATATTTTCTGGTATTTCATTTCTGTGGTAGTGAATGAGACTGATAAACGAGAATCTGAATATCTTACATGGTGAATATATATAGATATATAGATAGATAGATATATATATATATATAAGTTTTTGTGTAACATCCAAATAGATTTTTATAAAATTGAGACAATTCGAAGGGAGTTGCATGGGCAGAATCTTCTGTTAAGAGTTGACGTTCTTGGACATGTTTTGTTCCAAATACCTCAAGATTGAAAAATCATCACGGCGTGTTTCTTGTGACTATTTGCATCATTGGAACTGATCGGTAGCATTGGAGAGCAAAATATCAGATGGTAGGGGTGTGTTTAGCATCGATGAAAAATTGTATGCAAATGCCTTCCTTGGTTAGGCCAAAAAATGAGATGTGTGATTATTTTCTTGCAAGTCATATATCCAGTCAGTCATTTAAGCTAATATGGTCTGCCTCAAGTTTCATGTGCACTGTGGCAAGTTATTTGTGTTGATACCTAGGTTCTGAACTCTCCCAAAATATTGCCTGTGTTGTGAATGTCTTAAATAAATTGTGGGGCAAAATTGACATCTTGGTGCTATTTTGAAGCCTGTGACCGAGACGTCTATGTTGTCCTAGTGCGTGAACTGGCTAGCAGCTGCTCACTGTTGGTTCAGAGTCAAGGGGTTTCCTGTTAGCATGAACAGTTTCAAACATCGAAAGGCCCTCAGATTTTCTACCAGGCTTTTAAATTTTTAATCTATTGGTAAGGTATGCGTGTTGTCTGACAGCAAAAAATTACGTTGATAAGCAACAATCCCATCAATGAAGCTATTTGTGGCCCTGCTAAGGGTCTTGGGAAAAGATGAAGGGGGGCAATACGCAGATAAAATATGAATAGTGCATTGGTCTATTGATAATGTTAGGATTTAGTAGTGGTTTAAGTTAAATTTAGTAGTTGTATAGGCTAGATTTAAGAGTTGAAAGCTTTTGTTGGACCCCCCCACTCCATGTAATGAATGTTCCAGAGATTTTCAACTTAGCTCAAGCATGGCTTTTATTGGTTTTGCCACCTTTTTTAAAGCACCGAAATTATTTACAACTTGGAAAACAAATGTCCTTTTCCCTCTTTCTTGTCATTTCCCTCTTCTACTGTCTTCTGCTATTTTTCATTAATGGAGTAGATGAACCCCTTTGCAATAAAGGAAAAGATAGCGAACCATTATTTTTGAAGGGGAGGCTTAGAACGTGTCGTATTTGTGCCGCTTTCAGCTTTTTTTGCCTGTGGGTTCTTTTGAACATTTTTAATATATGCTTCATTTCCTTAGAAATTTTTCCAGAATAGGTGAACTAAATCTGGAGTGCTTGTAAAATCTATACTTTGAAAATGCTTTGTCAGGGGAACTTGCTAGAGGGGAGGGTAGTGGTTCTGTTACCGTTGTGAGCTGAGGTACTAAGGTAAAAACAAATTTTCTGAACAGTGGGCAGGTGTACAAGTATAAATGTCCAATTTGTGAAGGGTGCAAAATAGTTTGATGCTCCTTTGGTTCGCATACCTTGACAAACTCCATTTCACGGATGGTTTCAGAGAGAAATGGTTCGACTTCAAAAGAAAGGAGTTGAGGAGAATTGATCTCAAAAAATTTCTTAACTCTAAACTCTTCGTGCTAATTCTTGTTTTAAGTAATTCAGGTAAATAGTGGTTATTGCAGTGATTGTTTTGATAGGTAGCAAAGTTTACCCTAAAATAATTTTGGCCTTGTTTAAATTGCCTCCCAGAATGGGGCAGCAAGTCTGGGAACGAGAGGGGCTTAATTAGGACCATAAAGGGTTATGAAGCATCTGTTCACTCATGTTGGAATAGGAATTGTGGCTAGGTACATGTGGGCCAGATCGGACTTATTTTTGGGGTAGAGGCTGTAGTCAGCTAGCCTCATGACCTCAAAACACTTAACCTGAATGTGAAGAGCTTTAATCACGTTGCATGCAAAAGTTTCAAAGGGAAATTGATGGGTATCGAAGAGATGTGGGACAAGGTAGTTTAACCAGAGCTCATAGGTTGGCTTTGGTTCTTCTCCAGTTGGAGTTGGAACTCTTAAGTGTTCTGAATGTCTGAGCTTCCTCAAAGTTTAGTGATTGTGGATACATAAGAGCAATACCTTTTGTCATTCATGTATGAAAGCATGGTAATTCATTATTGATTCTCGATTGTGGATACATAAGAGCAATACCTTTTGACATTCATGTATGAAAGCATGGTAATTCATTATTGATTCTTGGAAGCTTTGACCATTTTGTCTTTATGCCTTTGCATGGATATTTAAATGTACTCTCATATGTCATAAGTTCTAGTTTTTACAACCTTTGGGCCTAGCTATCACCCACGGTTTTGTCAACCCCAGGAGCCTCTCACCAATTAGCACTAAGTAAATTGTGTTCTATCATTTTTTTTCAGTCTTCAAGTTTAAGAAGTCCCTCTCTTCTTCATTAATGCATGTTGTCTATGCGTTGCTGGTTGCAATTCACTCTTATAATGGAAAGATTTAGAACAAAATTCTGATTAATGTAAGCACATCCAAAGATTGTTGCAAGTAGACCATGTTTATTCTTGGAGATGTACATTAATTGTCTAACAGCCATGTTCTCCAGGGAGCAAATGATGGGTGCCCTTCCATGAACTGATCTTGGAGTTATGCATGCTTATGGGCACATTGTTTTGGATCTGAACTAGATTTGAACAACCGACACCGTTGAAAGACACTTCTTGGTATATTTGGGATTATTCAACGTTTTAAGATAAATGTTGTATTAATAACTAAATACAATTAATTGCCTAATTCAGAAAGAACATTGACATAAGACTACACAATGGATAACTTTCAATTTAGGAGTCCAATGAGCATGATTCCAAAGCCGTCTTTAAAAAAAAAATTCGTATAAAAAAGCCAAGCCAGAAAATAAAATTTGCATTAGCTTTCAATAATTCAAGTTCATCAAAAAGACCTAATGTAACATAACAATCTAACGCAAGCTAATGAGGGGAAGGGAGGTTAAGAGGGAGGGACATATGGTTGAAGAGGTGGTGAGAAAGGAGATAGGGGAGGGTTGAGGTGAGGAAAGGGGGAGGGGGGGAGCTTTGAGGTGAGGAGAAGAGGGGGAGGAGGGGAGTGTTGGGTGAGGAGAAGAGGGGGAGGAGGGTAGGAGGGAGAGGTCAGGAGAAGAGGAGGGAGAGGTGAGTAGAGGGGCGAGGGGAAGAGGTGAAGAGAGGGGTGAGGAGAGATGCGAGGAGAAGAGGGGGAGAGGGAGAGGCAAGGAGGGGTGCGGGGAAGAGAGGCGAGGATAGGGGTGAAGGGAGGGTTGAGGCGGAGGGGTTGAGGAAAGGGGCGAGGGGAAGAAGGGGCGAGGGGAAGAGGTGAGAAGAGAGGTGAGGAGAAGAGGGGGAGAGGGAGAGGCAAGGAGGGGTGAGGGGAAGAGAGGCGATGGAAGGGGTGAGGACAGGGGTGAAGGGAGGGTTGAGGCGGAGGGGTTAAGGAAAGGGGTGAGGGGAGATGAGGGGGGCAATGGGAGGGGTGAGGATAGGGGTGAAAGGGAGGGTTGAGGAGGAGGTGTTAGAGGAAAGGAAGGGGGGTGTGTGGGAGGGAGATGGTAGGGTGTAAAAGGTTGTGAGGGGGGAGAAGGTAGGAGTGAAAGGAGGACATAAGGACTCGAGGGAAGGCAAGTGGGAAGGGGAGGAGAAGGGAACGAGAAAGGGGAAGGAGGGCAAGCGGTTGAGAGGTGAGGGAAGGTAGAGGTTGAGAGCAATATAACACTTGGGTTACTAAATCCAAGCATGAATGGTGTTAATAGAGTTTCAATTGCTATTTCTTGTAAGTGCCTCATTTCCACCTTCCCATTTTAATGTAAATAGGAAATTTGAATCATCAATAAGTATTGACACACATCCTCAAAGTGCTTCAGACTCTAACTTTTTGTAACTTCATACATTGCTATGTGACGCATGTAGCTTTATGTTCCTTAAATGAACAAAGTTAATTTCATTGCCCTTATTTTGTGTTTCTATTAATAGTTGTGAAATGCTGACGTACAAGATCCAATGCATAATATCATATCCAATCATCACTCTCTCTTTTACTAAATGTGCACCAAACCCAAGCTCCTTTTTGAATGCTTGCCTTTCAAATCCCAACTTGCAGTAACAAAGCTATAAATATAATTTTTTGTGGTAAGTATTTGTACATAAACATAGTTTTTCTTTTAAAAAATGAGACTGTATGATTATATTACATAAGAAAAAAGCATAATACATCTCTCTCTCTCTCTTCCTTGGTAAGCCATAAAGGGAGGAAGGACATATGAGCATGGACATAAGAAAGAGAGAGAGTTCTGACATTCAGGACTAGCGGCATCTCAACAGCCAAGCAAAACCGTACAACCTTTTGAGCAGTCTTCATCTTCCTCCTTTGGGGCCAATGTGTTGAGTCGACAGACCACTCCAAGAATGATTGTGCTTGGGATAGTAGGGTGGAGTAAATGGCCTTAGCTGGTAAGAACTCTTCGCTAGTAGAAGGCATTTTGAGTCGGTAAGCGAGGATTAGTAGCAGTAGCAGAGACATAGCAGAGGGTACACCAGGAACATTTGGGGTGGCAACAATAGTAGCCTTGGCAATAGTGGCAATCGGGGTAGCAATAGCATAACAACAGGTATAGTAGGAGCATGCGGAGTAGTAGTTTTGTGTCAAACTTTATAGGTTTCACTTGCAAGGTCATTCGAAGAGATTGGTGGTTGCTTGAAGTGGGCTTTTGGCTTCTCTCTTGGAGAGTGGATTGAAGGGGTCAACAACAGCGCGGGTAGGCTCGATTCTTTACAGGGGGTCACTACAGGAACAATTTCGTTGAGGGCTGCGGTGTCCAAACGAACGAGGGGGTCCTTCAAATCTTCAGCTCGAGTCTCTGATTGTCTTGTGACGTTAGACTATAACTCCATGACCTCCGCACATGCTCAACAGACGGAGGTAGTGGCACAAGCTCGACTCACTCTAAAGTACACTTAGTACTTTCTAGGACCATGACATAGGTGATGATGCAATAGAAGGCACCCTCTCTAGGAGGTGTCATTGATTTAGGAAGTCCCTATGATGTAGGGCTAATTGCCTTTGATGTAGGAGAGGTGCCTATGATCTATGACACCCTCTCTCCCACTCTATAAATGAGAGGCTTCTCTCTCACAATCAATAGAACACACTTTTGGATTCTTGTGTTCTCAACTCTTGTCATGATGCATCTCTTCTCTCCCACCACTTCCCAACATCCTGGAGTAGAAGTAAGTCAAACTTGTTTAGTCCGAACCTATCTTGGAGGACTTCCTCTTCAAGCCATCTACTTTGCCCACGATCCCAGACATCATCCCTAACCCTAATTCCCTTTTTATTGAGCCTTATGGCTCCTTTGAGCGAAATATTAGGAAGTGGTTGTCCCTCCAAATTGTCGAGAACAAGATGGAGTCCTTGCTACAAAAGATACCTGTCTTTCTAGTGAACCCTTTCCAGACTAAGAATGGTTTCAGGGATTCCCACGCCTTCGACATATCTTTCCACAAGTCATAACCTTTAGCCAGGTAGTTCTTCTGAAAGAGAGCTTTCCCTAGCAGAAGATTTTTCCAGTGTTTACATCTAGTGATCTTTACTCGGGAGATATTCTTAAGAATTATGGTGGCCCAGACGGTCTTGGGTTCTGATAGGCTTTCAATATCCATTGAGCCATAAATCTGGTCGCCTCATATTTTCAATATCTATAATGCCCAAACCCCCAGTAGACTTGGGGAGAGTACAGACTTGCCACCTGACTTTGGCCATTTTTTTTGGGCTCAATTCCTGTCAAAAGGCTATTAATCTAGTCAAAACCTTTCTTTGACAGGAATTAGCAGGAGATAAAATAGATTGGAGACGGATAGATTTAGTGATTAAGTATAAATTTGCTTCTAGATAGAGTCCTCAATCAGTTGAAGTCCCTGCCATCTTTGCACTTTGGATCTAATTTTGTCAACTACCCACTCCAATCTGTCCTTATTCGAGCACCTGAATCCCATTGGAATTCCAAGAGTTTGAAAATTTCTCCTTCCTTAATGATGTTGCACCCTTTATCAATGAAGAATTGGGGAGGAGGGTTCCTGGTTCCGAAGATACCTATCTTTTCATGGCTGATGTTTGAACCAGAGGCACTGCAGAAGGAGGCTCCAAGCACTTTACAACATTTCCCATTGATTGGTCATCATTACTCGGGGTAAGGTTGGTGTTGTGAGGTGAATTGTGGCCAGTTATCTGCACATCTCCTTCAACTTGAATACCCCTAATCATGCCCCTATCTACTTCATCTTATATCAACCATCCAAGCGAGTCTGTAAAAAGTAGTGTAGCTAAGGGACATCCCTGGCTAAATGAGCACTTGAGTGCAAAAGTGGGAGAGACATTGCCATTTATCTCAAACTTTTCTTGTGCCTGTTGAAGCAGTGTTAGCAAAATTTACAAAATTGGTGCCAATTCCCATGTCCTAAAGGGAGGAGAGAATGAAGTCCCACTCCATTTTGTCATACGCTTTGTTGAAATCAACCTCTAGGAAACAAACATCTTGTTGGGCTTCATCTGTGTGTTCCAGACGCTCCCAAAGTGTGAAGATTGCCTTCAAAACGTGTCTACCCTTGATGAAGCCCTTTTGATCTTCCCTGATACAAGCTTTCATCTTATCCTTGAGCCTTAGAGCTAAATCCTTTGCAAACATTTTGTAACAGGTATTTAGCATTGTTGATGGGTGCCGATTCTTCAACTCAGTCTTAGGACCTCCTTTTGGGATTAGCTAAATCATTCAAGTGTTTATCCTTGGTCCAAGAAACCTTTACCCAGATATTCTTCCCAGAGGTTTAGAAGGTTGGGGCCTATGGTTTCGTAGGAAAACCTAATAGAATTTGATTGCTAAACCATATATCATGGGGGTTTTTCCTTTTGCCATTTGGTCCACTGCTCCCTTCAGTTCTTCTAGAGTCAAGTCTTTGTCCAGATAGTGGGCATAAAAGCTTGCTACTATTTATTTCCTAACACTACGGTAGAGTTCTGTGTTCCTCGCCATTTTTGTAGTGATCACTTTTGGTTCCCCAAGGAGACTTTGAAAGTGTGAGTCTGCCATTACTTGGTCACCTTGTACGAGGTATTCTACAATTTCCTGGGCATGTTTTTTAAGTAAGGATTTTTAACATATCCTCATTTTCTCGATCTCCCTTACGAGCCCACCACTCTCTTGTGTAAATTTTAGCTTGCGACGCTTCTATAGCAGTCGACACGAAGTGCTTCTTTGCACTACTTTAGGTGTTTCTATCCATCCTCAGTAGATTCTCCTTCTAAAAGTCTGACATGATCTTCAAGATCCTGTCTCCTCTTGGATCTAGCTTTGTCCGCTCTCTTTTTGATAACTTGAAGAAAAATCTTAGTCCTTTCCATTGCTCTGATCCACCTATCCATGATGCTTGCTGAACCTTTGAAGGCGTGCCAAATGCTAATTACTTTGTTTTGGACATAAGGAAGCTAGAAGAAAAAAGGGTTGGCTCTGAACCACGATTTAACTCTTTCTCCCTCACCTTTGTAAAAAATGATCAAGATCAGCTTGTGGTCCAAAAAAGGTAGAGAAGACAGTGAGACGCTCTTGTAAGATAAGGCCTCATCTACAATTGATCTTCAGATGTAAGCTCTATCTATTCTAGCTTTCCTATGATTTGCTCCTATTTGATTGTTAGTCCAGGTGAAACACGTCTCTTTCGCTACATCTACCACTTTTGTGGATTCTTTGAAGCCATTCTAGGAAATCAGCTCTTTGCCTTGAATGACATTACCAAGTCCTTGCCACCTATCTTTTCTAGATTCCACCATGTTAAAATCCCCCAGAAGTATCATATTTGCCTACATAAGATTTTTATCCCACAATAGAGTTCTATCACCAACTACTTACAATTGATCTTGAGATGTAAGCTCTATCTATTCTAGCTTTCCTATGATTTGCTCCTATTTGATTTTTAGTCCAGGTGAAACACGTCTCTTTCGATACATCTACCACTTTTGTGGCTTCTTTGAAGGCATTCTAGGAAGTCAGCTCTTTGCCTTGAATGACATCACCAAGTCCTTGCCACCTATCTTTTCTAGATTCCACCATGTTGAAATCCCCTAGAAGTATCAGGTTTGCCTACATAAGATTTTTATCCCATAATAGAGTTCTATTACCAACTGCATTAGGAGCATAAATTGAAAATATATGATAGGGAAAATTGCCATGATTAAATTCAATCCCAATTCCATTGGACCCAAAAGTCGGTTGAGTTCAAGAAGAAGAGGAACAAACTCACCACTCAATAATGCAGTCATCCATGCCAAAAAAATATTCTTTTCTCGATATCAATGTCTAGGGCTTGACAAACGATCTCAAACCTCATGTTTTTAGGAGTGGCTCAGAAATAGTTGTGCTTGACCAGGTTTCTTACTCTACAGGAGGTTAAAGTGGGAGGAGACAAGTTGAGGTGGTAGTTAAAGCAAATAGATGAAAGTCAGGCGTGGTTCACTACAGACAATGAGGAAGGCAGAGGAGGCACAGCTTTAGGGGTTGCTATCCACCTAAGCCAGTTCATTGACCAGGGTGTGCTGAGGGGAGATGGCAAAACCTTGTGACATCCTTCTTTTTTCCCTTAACTCAAGTGAAAGGTGTCTCTTCCTTTTCCACATTTGCATGTTCAGCTTTGGCTAGCTACATCAACATAGTATTTGTTTTGTAGGTCAATACATAAGTAAAACCATTGATAGACATGCCAAATAGCATTAACCAATTACACCAATGGAGTTTAAACCATGTCTATATCCCATGGGTGATTGAATGTGCGCTTTGCATTCATTCTAAATTCCTCTAACATGGATAATAAGAAAAGAGTCAATTGCATCATCTCTTTGGGCCGTATTGGAGCTCAATTTGTGAAAAAATTCTAGAATTATGTCATGTGTAAAGTCATTGAAGAAACACAAGACTTTATTCTCGACTTTTCTACCGAAATCTCTAATTTTGTTTGAAAGAATTAGATGTGGAGGATTACATGTCACTTGTGTAACCCTAAATTTTCATGAAATCAGAACATCATTTGAATCCTTTACTCTTTGACATAGAAGATTGAAGGAATATATTTGGTCTATGGGAGGCCGTGACTTCATACTCTTCTTATTTTTGAGAAAAAGAGGGTTGATATTATACTACGTCAAAGTTTGGTTTTACAAAAGTATTACTCTAACATAGTAACCAAAGAAAGGAAGATAGGATAACATGAGCATAGATTAACATCCCCTCCTCAGAGAATACATATGACTAGCAATCGGTTGGACTAGAGGTGTCTCTTTGTCTCTGTCAGCCACACCAGTCCTGATCTAGCTAGCTAATTCTTCTAACCTTGTCTATGATGACCATGTCTCTTCTATTTGAATGGTGCCTCAATGGATTGATCCAGAGGAGAAGAATCACCCACTACAATCAGCTCTGCTAGAAGTCCATATTGCCTTATACAAAATTAGCCACCACAATAAGCAACCCTAGTTTTTAGGTACGTTCTTGGTCCAAATCTTCTTAAATCTCTCCATCCACTGTGCCAAAGAGTCCCATCTACGCCAATGTTTATTGAGGGTGCTCACTAAATCATCTTGACGGTCTACAATCATCAGAACAGGGAGAAGGTTATTCAACCTAGCTCACCTAAACTCTCTAGGCAAAGGTGAGGCCAAAGTATCCCTATCCCATAGACTTCTTCTCTCTTGAATAAGTAGAGAGTCAAGCATGTTAGTCTTATAGTCCCTTATCAAGATTTTATAATCTTTCCAAGTAGTGTCCCTATCCCATAAATCCTACCAAAATTTAATTCATTTTCTATTGAGTCTGAGAGAGGTCTAAGAGCCCCTTTAATAAAGCTGCTCTGATTAACGAGTCCCTCCAGATTATCAAAAACCAAATGAGATCTCTACTACGAAAAGTGCCTGTCTTACTGGACAAGCCTTTTCAAACCATTGAAGGTCTTAAATTCTCCCAAGATGTCAACATACACTTCCCATAATTCCAACCCTTTGGTCACACATTATTCACTTCCAAAAATAGTAGACCATTCCATGAAGAACTTCCAGTGCTTGTGACGGAAAGGCTTGACCTTAGAAATATTGCATCTAACAAATTTTGACCAGGTTAATTGAGGCTTGAGAAGCGCCTTTCTCAATTTCCCCCATAAACCTGGTTGAGGATTTCTCAATTTTGACAATACCCAATTCACCAAGATTCTTTGGCATTGTGCAGCATTTGCCTTGGACCTTGGAAACCTTTCATTGTCTCAACTCTCCTCCCCATAGAAAAGTCATAACATAGAGAGTTAATATTGTCAAAAACCTCCTTTTTTGGGAAACCAACATGAAAAAAATAAATGGTTGTCAATTAAATGTAATGATTTAACACAAATTCCCCTCTAGCCAATGTAGGTTGGAACCCTTGCCACCTTTCCATTCTTCCCTTCATTTTTTGAATGACCCATTCGCACGTATCTTTATTTGAACATTTAAAACTGATAGGTCTCACCCTCCCTCAAGCGTTTGTATCCTTTATCTCATAAAATATACGAAGGAGTGTGTTTGGTACCAAAGATCCTAGTCTTACTATGGTTGATCCTCAATTTTGAAGGCACACAAAAGGTGTCCAAATAGTATATCACCGCCTCAACTAAATTGACATCACTCTGAGGTGTAAGGTTGGTGTCACCTGCAAATTGCTGATTGAAAATTTTCCTACTACTTGGAAGTTGAATACCTTTGATCTTTCCACCATCAACTTCTCTTTGTACAAGCCATCCTAGAGAGTCAAAAGTGTAGCCTTATCATTTTGAATGATAAATGGTTGGATTGTGTTCCATCCATCAATTATGTTGACACTTGAGCTCATATGTTGATTTGCATTTCCCAAACGTGCAGCCTTATGATTTTGATGATGAATGGTTGGATTGTGTTCCATCCATCAATTATGCATGCTCCTACTAATTTTTTTATCTTTGTCTTGCTGATGCATGTAGTTTTGTATCTTTTATTCTTTGGGATCCCTTGGGCTTGATTCTTTTTTGTTGAAAACTTTCCATTTATGAATGGGATTGGATGGAACACTTTAGTGAGGGACATTTGTGTCAGATGACTTCATGCTTGGTGTTGGCCCTGGTATTGTGGACATAGAGTAACTATCCGACAGATTCTACACATTGTTGTTATTTAGATACCCCTATTTCCATTAGCTGATTGCATGGTCTATCAATAGGTTGTTGGAGCAGGGGGATTCTTGGATTTCTTGCTACATCTTTTGGGGATCCATGCCCACCTTAATTTTCTATCCAAGTATTGATGTCTATTGGGTACAAAACAATCCACATATTTCTTTAGTACCCAGTTAGATTTTGTTTGTGGTTGTTTGGATTACAGTCAATTGTATGGAGTGGAATACTTTTTGTTGTTGAAGGATCATTTTCTTTTCCTTTGATAAGTTCATATTGGCATGTTGTTGAGTTGCCATTTGACTGGGAGATATTCTTTAGAGGTCTCTTGGAAATTTGTAGTTCAGTGGACCTTAATTTGAGAGTCCTTTTGTCATCCTAATATTGTAGATTCTCCTATTTAAACTTTGGAAAATGGCAAAGACCTATGATAGGGCCGTTGCCCATTGCTAGGAGTTCTTTGATTTTAATAAGCTCCTCTTTTAATTATTTTTCTCTTCATGGCATGAAGTAAGTTTTTCCTTTTGGTATTACTCCCATTGTAGTTGTTGTGTGAGGTGTGCCAGTTGTTATTGCCAAGCATTATAGAATTCATGCATTAGTTGAACACGCTCTTGGAAAACAACCTTGAATTGTTGTAGATCTTTTGGTGGGCCAATTCCTCCCCTCTTGAATGTGTCAAGAATTAATTTTCAAGGATTTTGATAAGAGAGTGGATTTGACCATCGTACCTTTGAAATTGTTCTTGGGGAATCCACTAGTGCATGGCCAACATGTAATTCTTCTTCCTTGGTGGCATCCATATTTAAGACTTTTCACAAAGGATGGTTTGTAGATCCTCTATATTCAAAAGTGTTGCATTCCAAGAGCCTTGGTGCACTAAGATGTTCTTGAATGCCACACTCTAGTTTTGCATCATGTGTTAGACATGTGTTACAATCTTTTAGTGTCATGCTTTGGATTTCTTCCCCTTTGTGCAATCTACTTTGGTGAGGATTGGTTTGGGCTCAACTTTTGATTGAACATTCACATTACCTTTGTTAGCTCCCTTCTTCTTCTTTTTCTTTTCGTTTGTTGGTAGAATTTCCATTGTGCACGTGTTAATGATAGGTGAGATGGGTTCACTTGTGGCACTACTCGATTTGGAAGCCTACCTTTCTATTATTGCTTTGATCATTGCCTAATCCTTCACATTTGATTATTCAATCATAATTGTAGCATCATATACCTCTATTATAGTTTTGCAGCTATAGTGATCCAATTTCTCTTTAATTTCTTCATGCAAGCCCTTGACTAAACTTTTGAATAAGTAAATCATATGCTCTAATAGTGACAGATTTCTCTCTATGATAGTACTTTTCAAATTGTAGAAATAATTTGTCATAGTATCTTGATTCTTTGGTACTACCCTTGGCAATGCCACTTTTTGAATCCTATTGTTTGAACTTCATGATTGCCTAAATTTGCGATGATGCCTCCTGAATGAGATCCATCAAAAATTGCAAATTGTAGCATAAAATATTATCATAGCATGGGACATGAAATTTGTATTTCCATATTCATTTTGAGATACCAATCAAATGGTTCTCTCTAATGAGAGCTTGTGGGAACACGTTTAAATAATCTTCGTCCTACCTTGAGGTGCCTCCTAACCATTTTTTCTCAAATAAAGTAATGAATTCTTCAAGATTACCTCTACCAGAGAACATAGGCATGTATGCAGGTGGATCATGTTGCATGTCAAGTTCTTGTGGGATTGACTCCAATTTATCCATTTTATTATCACCATACATATCAATGTATTTGAGGTACACCTCAAGAAGTTGATCCCAATGGGTTCCATTGTGAAATGTTGAATTTCACCAGTTGATGATGTCCTTTTTAAACAATGCTAGACTACTGATGTTGTGTTGCCCTTTGAGTAATCTTTGACAAAGTTTCCTAATAACCTTTAAAATTTCTGTTAAAATATTGCCTGAGAATGGCCAATTGTGTCGGTGAAGACTGCAAGCAATTTTGGTACATTGTTCAAAGGGAGAAATAAATAAGGTACTCCTTGAATCAAAGGGGGATCAAATTAGGAGATCTTTGAATCCCATTTTGTTGTGCTCTAGTATACATCCAAAACAAACTTCAACAAAGAGCGCCTATTTTCCTCCCCCTTTGATGCACTTTGCCCCTATCATGAAGGGAGAGGGAGGAAATCAATAAGATGCTACTCAAAGTAAAGGGGGAACAAATTATTGACTTTATAAGCCCCATGGATGTGCAAGCCTTGGAGAGCCCATATTATAGACCCCTTTTGATCCACATTGTCCCTCTTAGGAAGCATGAAAGGGGTGATCAAATTAGGGATATTTGGATTAAGGGGAATCAAATTAAGGGCTCTTAGATCCATAATTTGATAGTGCACATCCAAAATGAGCTATGGAGAGGCCCTATTTTCCACCCCCTTTGAACCACTTTGCCACTATCACAAAGGGTGAGGGGGGGTCGAATAAGGGGCTCTTTGGAGACCCATTTTGATGCACTCTAGTGCACATCCAAAATAAGCATTGGGGAGCCATTGTTCTAGACCCAATTTGTCCATATTGCATCAATCAAGAATGGTGAGGGGGGAATAAATTAGGGGGATTAGGAAGGGGAAGTGGGGAATAAATTAGTACACCTCCAAATTAGTATTGAGCCAAATCCGGATCCAATTTTTCATAATCAAATGCAGATAGGTTGTTATGGTCAAGGATGAGATATACATTGGCAGCTACCATTTAATGTGTAGGATAAATTAAAGAAGATATGGTTTGCTACAGTTGGAGGAACGGCAAGTGCAACAGCCAAGTGGATTTGAGCTATAGAAAGATCAAAGTTTTTTCTGAAAGCCATTCACAAAAGAGTGCTAAGGGCACAAAAATAGAGGAGGAAAATTCTAGAAAAACCCTTGGAAGAGGTGGAGGAGATTCCTCAAAACAAGGTTAGATTTTACGCTAGGATTGCGAAGAATACATAACAAAAGAGGAACTGATTAAAATTTTATAGTCTCAAGCTTTCATGAGGGAATGGTGGGCAAGAAGAGGGGAGAGGGCTAACGATGATATGCTCAGAATTCTAAAATAAAACGCACAAGAAAATTTGGATAAGCTGATTATTGAGGATATTGTGCTTAGAGATAGCAAGGTTCTATGAGATCCAAAGATGTTAACAACAAAAATATCAGAGCTAGATATAGGTGTAGTGCTTCTAGACCCAAAATAATTTCTTTATTCGAATCCCTATTCTTTGAAAGGCAGGTCACTTTAGAACCTATTTAACTCTTTTTGGTAACAACTAGAAGAGAGCTTTCCTGTGAAAGAAAAATATGGTCCCTTGAAAAGGTGAATGTCCAGAATATCAATGGAGGATGTAGAGTAGCATGGGGTAATTCTGATATGGTCCTGAAAATCTTTCCATAATCTTTAAGGTATTTGTCCAGATTAGATGAAGACCCTACCCATACACCGAATGCATCATCAATGTAGCGCCTGTAATATAACAGCTCTGAACCAAGCTGTTTAACTTCCTGCATGTTCTCCATGTGACAAAGGAAAAGGCAAGCATAAACCATGGCAAAGTTGCTTCCCATAGCTGTTCCTCTTATCGGATGCCACAATCTGCCGTCAAACCTTTTAGGATTTCATGGAACTGTGTCTTTTACTACTTTGGAATGAGTCTTTAAAGAGGGGCTTTTTGGATTTGAGAATGAATATGGGGATGATTTAGCATAGTCCTAAGGGAGGACAGTGAGAAGAGCTTAAGAATTGGAGGCCACTTACCATTATCAACACCTTTTATAAGACTTTTCTAAAGCTTTAGCATTTTGAGGCTTAAATTTAAAAATGCAAGACTAAATTAGAGAGGAGCAAAAAGGACTTATTAGAGGCACGCACATCCTCAAGGTAATTTTGACACTATGGGAAGTTTTGGAATGTGTAGAGGAGCGAGGGAAAAATATTTGCTTTATGAAGGTCGGATTTGATAAGGCCTATGACAAAATGGAGTGGGGATTTCTAGAGAGATCACTCATGCATATGGGGATAGGTCTAATGTTTTGAGGTATGCAAAAATGCTCTTGTTGTAGGCCACATCCAAAATTTAAATTAATTGACAAACTTTTGAGGGGAAATGCAAATCAACATATGAGCTTGAGTGTCAACTCCCTATGCTAATCCTAATCGCTAATACTCCTATCAACTCAAGCATAAGACTAGGAAAGATTCAACATGTGACAAGAAAGAAGTCCCTCCAAGAAACATGTTCCCAATGAGGATATTTTGAACAGAAAAGGCGACAAAAAAAAAGAGTAAAAAAGTGGCATTTGGTAAAACTCCATTTGGAGACCAAACCACAAATAACAACATGGTTTCCCAACCATGTCCATTAGGGAATAAAATTGCAGATAAGGTTCTCTTGAATCTTGCAACTCTCTAATTCTAATAGCCTAGGCACATATGTTAGGTTCACAAACACACACACAAATTTCTTTTATTTAGACACAATAGAAGCATAAATAAACACCTTTGTATAGGGAAGAGAACCAATATGTCAAACACTCAATCTCCAAATTAGGGCATAGCCATGTGAGTCCATATTCGAGTAGGCAATCATATTGAATATTTGCTTTAGGTAGCACATGGCACCCACCTCCAAGCATGCACTCTCATAATCTCTAGGTGAAAATAGGAAGCTATTGAGAGCACACATATGAAAACTATTCAATTCGATACAACAAGAAAGTGTATTCACTTCAAAGTTATCAACAATGTTAATACTGCCAATGGGCTCAAGTCCTAAGCCTCATCCTTTTCTATCTTACAAGCAACCCTCTCAACAAATCAAATACCAAGTTCCAACAAGACATACACAAGTAGAACAAGTCAAGAAAAAGAGAATGCTTTTGTGAACCAAATTTTATGGTTCACAAAGTGATCAAATAGAAATCCTATCAACATGTGCCTCTACCTACCATGTGCTACCATGTGCACAACAAAGAAGAGAAATGCCAATCATTATCAACTTGAAAGTTTGAAAAAGAGGAACTCTAGAACACTCACCAAAAAAAGGCAAGGACCACTCTGTCAGCTACAATCACATCAAAGAAATTTTCCTTAACTCTGGAACAATGAACCTTGACAACCACAAACTCCATGAATGGAACATAATGAAAAAATTCCCACTCCATGCATTAGATACCCAAGGATAGGTAATCAAATTGGTATGGGGGAGTTGTTTACTTTGTGGTAGCAAGGGCTAGGAGCATAGTCTAGAGCAACAAAAATGAGATTGTTTGTGTGTAGATAGCAACAAAGTTCTATTGTGTTTCGCATGGACTTTTTTAATGAATTTCATTGTATACAACATGATTGGTTTTATACAGTGTCATGCACATCTTGTATTTGACTCTATTTTATTCATGATCCGCATTGCCTCATTCATTCCATTCCTTGTTTTATCACGTACAAGTGTTTATTATTAGTCATGTTTTGATGGCATATCATGTTTTGGTGATTTAAATGGTTGTTGTACACGTACCGTGCAATAAAGGATTAACAAATTGTGTATAGCACAATGATGAATTCTTCATACCTCTTTAAAATTGTTTCTTTATTGACTATCCATTTATGTTTATTAATCCCATTAAAGAATCTTGTTTTTTGATGTGTGCTAATCTTGGCAACATTTGAACTTGTATGATTTTCTTCTATTTCATGCAAAATTTTAATTGAGTATATAATTTATTTTGTCGAAATTCGTTACATACGTGAAGGTGCAAAATATGGAATGGGTCAATAGGATTTGCATGTCCATGTGTCAGATTGGGCTCAAACTTTGCATAGGTCCTAAACCCTATGTTCTCCATGATCTTGGAAAGTTAGAGTCTAATCTGACATAGAATGTGGGAATGGGGAGGTGAAAGGTCCCATTTTCACCCTATGCACCTTGTTACATCAGTGAAGGTGCAAAATATGGAATTTGCATGTCCATGTATCGGATTAGGCTCTAGGTATTAGTTGGAAATTTTGGGCATGGCTTAGATTGGCAACTTGGGGAAATTCAAAGTGTCCCCTCTATGACGATCTAGTCTACTCTGATCTAGATCTATACCAACCATCGATCGATGAAAGAATAGCAAATAATTCCTTTTCTTTCGTTCTTTTTAAGTGATGGGTCATATGCATTGATGTAGAGGCAAATGTGCGTGAAGGAAGTGGTTTTGTCGACGAGGCTCAAATGTGAGTGTAACTTGTGCTGAAATGTGTGCATGATGTGATGAGCACGTAGAGCACAAAAAAATGAGCAACTTTCCTTTTTGGGCACCTTCAAATTCTTCCTAGATCAAGAGATATGACTTGATCTAGGTGGAGGGGCAAAAGGAGTGTAAATGGTGCTCAATGATGATGTGTCACTGTGGGTCACATGCAATAATGATGTGGCACTATGCCTAGCAAGAGGTGTGCCAGTGGAGCTTGTGCTGAGGTGGCAGGAGTGGTCACATGAAGTGACTATGGAGCACTGTGAGTGCCTAGAGAGGCCAGTGCTGACTGGATAGCTGAGGTGGCACTGCTAAGGTGGCACAAATGATGATGTCAATAGATGACATGGCATTGATGATGTGTCCTTGATGATGTGGTAGGTGATGTGTCATTGGTGATGTGGCAGGTGTGAAGATAGTGGGAGAGAGGGAAGGAGTCTCACTTGCAGCTTTCTCACATACACAATGGGGGAATACACACAAAGGTGGAGGCTGAAAAAAGTTTTCCTCTTCTTAGTTGTAAAAGCCAAAAGAACTCTAGTAAAAAGAAATAGAAGAACCCTATATGTGGGTCTCAAACCAAACTCAGTTAACTAAGGTGGCATACTAATTGAGCCACGAACTAGAGTACATAAGGATAGCTGTCATCTAGCTATTATTCATGGGTGGTGTACCAACCGCATCTGCAGCTAACATTTCGGTGACATAAATGCACAACGGTCACCCTGGCATATCATGAGTGGAGCTCAATATCTCAACACTCCCCCTTGAGCTCAATCCCAATTCCTGCACACCAACCAGGTCTCTGAACTTGCATAGCTTCTCTGTGCCCAATGCCTTCATGAATATGTAAGCTACCTAATACTCTGTGCTGACATAAACTAGATCAATAAGACCTAGTAAAACCTTCACCCACACATAGTGATAATGCACCTCAATGTGCTTTGTTCTAGCATGATAGATTGGGTTATTTGCTAAGCGTATACTACTCATGTTGTCACAATAAATGACAACTGGCCCATCTGTAAACTGATGCATATCATAGAGTAGCTTATGCAACTAAGCTACCTCACATGCAGCCATTGCTGGAGAATATGACTTCTAAAAAACCTAGGAATGCATATACTTGAAAAGATCAAAAAGTAGCTTGTACTTTGTCCCTTGTACTCAGCCTCTGTGCTTAACAAGGCACCTGTAGGCTGTTTCTTACTGCTCCAAGTGACTGCAACACTCCCAAAAGAGAACACATATCCACTGGTAGATCATCTATTAGAAATACTAACAGCCCAATCAGCATCAGTGTATCCATGCAGCTGTATCTAAACCCCAGCCTCATAAAATAGTCCATACTGCAATGTGGACTTCACATACCTGAGTATGCATCTAGCCGCATCCAAATGCGGTTTCCTTGGAGCCTACATAAACTGACTTACCAATCTAATAGCATAGCTCAAATCTGGCCTGGTAATAGTCATATAAATCAAACTTCCTACTATGCATTTGTACATAGTAGGGTCTTCCAGAAGCTCACCTGCATCTGCGCTCAGCTTCACATTCTGCTTCAAAGGAACTGAAATAGGCTTACAGCCTATCATCCCATATTTGGAAAGCATGTCCAATCCATACTGCCTTTGCAAGAGCTGTATCCCACTTGGTGATCTAATCACCTCAATGCCCATGAAATAATGTAGCTCTTCCAAATCCTTCATCTCAAACTTCTGCTTCAATAGCATTTTCACATGAAGGATATCTTCATCACTATCACTTGTGATGATCAAATCATCAACATAAATGACAAGCAGCATAATACCTTTCTCTGTTTCTCTGACATAAAGTGAGAAATCTGCCTTGGAAATCTGAAAGCCAATAGTGACAAAATACTGTCCTATCTTGTCAGACCATGCTCTAGGTGCTTGCTTCAAGCCATACAAGGCTTTCTTCAACCTGCAAACAAACTCAGGATGAGTAGCATGAACGTAACCTGGTGGCTGCTCCATAAAGACCTCTTCTTGCAAATCACCATGCAAGAAGGCATTCTTTACATCCATCTTATGTAAATACCATCCCTTTGATGTAGCCATAGCAATGACTGCTCTTACGATTGCCATCCTTGCAACCGGACTGAATGTTTCTTCATAATCAATGCCATATGTCTATACATACCCCTTGACAACTAACTTGCCTTGTATCTGTTCCCAGAACCATCTGCATTGTTCTTGACCTTATAAACCCACTTACAGCCAATTGCATTCTTTTCTTTAGGCAAAGGCACGAATTCCCATGTAGCATTTGCTTCCAAGGCATCCATTTCTTCATCCATGGCTTTCTCCCGTTTTTCTTTTCCCATGGTTTACTCAAAGGAAGTGGGTTCTGGTTCCTATATCACTTTGACCATATAGGCATAGTGAATGGCTGTAAATCCATCATATTTCAGCCTATCCACAGGATATCTAGCTGTGATAGACCTGTGCAAAATAGGCTCACTTCTAGGTTCTCTCAAAACATACCTGGTCTTCCTTACTCCAGGTGTAACAACAAAGGGAATACCCAACTCATCATCATTGCTCTATTCTAAGCCACTGGATTCACCATCCACATAAGAGTGACCTGCATTCACATCAAACATGGGCTGATCTACCTTCTCTTTTTCTTTTCGTGATACCTATGTACCACTATTTGCATTGCTCTAAGGAGATTCTCCTGATCTCAATCTGCCTATCCATGGCAAAGTATGTGAACCACTGCTAGAGGACATTGTAGGTCAACTAATATTTTGTGATTGCTACTGTGAATTCTGTGCAGCATTACCATTTTGTTCATATACATCATCAATCACATTTATTGGTTTAAACTAGCTGCTCATCTCATCAAAAATAACATCTCTGCTCACTGTAAACTTAGTAGAAGGGTTATAGCATCTATATCCTTTCTGCTGCAGAGAATAACCAATAAAGATGCACTTCTCGGCTTTTGGATCCAACTTGGACCTCAACTCATCTGGCACATGAACAGAGGCAATGCAACCCAAAATTTTCTAATGAGAGATTCTTGGTTTTTCCATTTTCCTTGCATCCTGCATCCATTCTGCATGACCTGTCATGTGGTTTGATGCACTTGAGTCAACATACCACACATCATTTCTTTCTTCTGCACTTGTCACAGAATTGGTCATGTGCTGCACCATAAACAATTGCTCATTTCTGTCATCACCCTATCTACTAGAAGATGCATAATTGCCTTGCTGCAATTTTCCATTCATAATGTCATTCTGCTTTTTGTAGCAGTCTTTAGCCATATGACCCATTTTACCACAATAGTAGCATTCAACATTGCTGTTTACATTTTGGCCTCTCTGCCATCCACCACGATCTCTTTGGCTCCCCTTGCCTCTAGAGTTACCATGTCCTCCTCCAAAGGACTGGTTTTCTTGAGTTTGCTCCATATTTTGATTTCTACCATGGCCTCCAGATCGGCCTCCTCTACCTCTGCCTCTACCTCTTCTAGCATTTGAGTAGAAGACTTTCTTTTGAAGTTTCTCCTGAAGAAGATGCACTCCCATTTCTCTGCTCTTCAGAAATTAGAAGAGCAAACAACTCCTCAAAATGAGGAAATTTTTCACGGACGGCAATGGATGTCCAGAACTATGCATAATCCTTTCCTAGACCATTCAAGGTCACAGAAACTAGATCATCATCTTCCACTGGCAACCCAATGGAAGCAAGTGCATCTACAATTTTCTACACCTTCATATGGTAGTCATTGATGCTCATATTTTCTCTTTGCACATTGTGCAACTCTTGCTTGAGTTGCATTTTCCTAGCTTGCATATTTGTGCTGTAGATTTTTGCCAAAGTATCCCATGCCTCCTTTGGCGTACTTGCATCCTGAATATGCACAATCATAGAGTCTGAAATACTGATAGACAGCCAATACATAACTTTTCTAGCTCTCTCATGCCATCCTTTAAATGCCTGCATTTCCTGTTGATTGGGAACATTAGGAAGAACTGGTTCTTCTTCATTTCCTGTAATGAACTCCCAATAGCCTTTTCCCATAAGGAAATTCATCATTCTAAACTTCCATGCTTGGAAGTTGTTCTTGTCAAGCTTTTCAATGACAATCTGTGAAAGAGAATTAGACGCCATTACAGAACACTGCAAAATATTCTGTCACTGCAAAAAACATAGCTTCGGCCTCACACGAGCAAATCTGCCTGAAGAAAGTGGTATTTGACCACACAGTCACTTGCTAGTGATGATTTTGCATCAACAGGCAATAAGGATAATTTTGTAACTCCCAGTATCTCTGTGCTCAGGCATATGATGCAATTTCTGCAGCAACTTTTCACCGACCTGTAGAGCAGTGTTCATATAGCAAAAATAACGTCTTTTTTTGAGTGCCTGGGAAGAACTTCTGCCTTCAAAACGAGCCCCGAAATGGCCTCGAATTAGAGAAATAAAGTCACCAAGGGCGTCGCCCTGACCCACAGCATATACTGCCCTCTCGCCACACCACGAAGGGCATCTCAATCTGAGATAGTGCACTCTTGCATTTTCGGCTGTGCTACCTGTAGAGATTTTCTCCCAAACTTGAAAAAGGAAAGCAACACTGGTCCTCTTACCAGGACACTGCAAACTTGGTTTGCTTTCTTGAGCTCCTTACCATGAACCAGGCTCTGATACCATGTGAAGATAGTGGGAGAGAGGGAAGGAGTCTCACTTGCGGCTTTCTCACATACACAATGGGGGAATACACACAAAGGTGGAGGCTAAAAATAGTTTTTATCTTCTTAGTTGTAAAAGCCAAAAGAACTCTAGCACAAAGAAATAGAAGAACCATATATGTGGGTCTCAAACCAAACTCAGCTAACTAAGGTGGCATACTAACTAAGCCACGAACTAGAGTACATAAGGATAGCTGTCATCTAGCTATTATTCGTGGGCAGTGTACCAACCGCATCTGTAGCTAACAAGTTGGTGACATAAATGCACAATGGTCACCCTGGCATATCACCAGTGGAGCTCGATATCTCAATAGTAGGTGATGTGTCACTGGTGACATGGCAAATGATGTGTCACTGATGACATGTCTTTGATGATGTGGTACTACAAACATGTTAGTGATGACATGTCAGATAAAGCTGACATGGCACTTGCTGATGTGGCAGTGGATAAGCTACCACATGGCGGTCTCTTAATCACACCTTGATTAGGGAACCATGGTTAAACCTTACTTGGTGGGCTTGACCAACCTTATCCAACCCTTTTGAGGTGAGGTTGTGGTGAGGATGATGAAGCGATAGGATTTTTTGGGGAGATCCAAGATTGTGAATTGAAGGGAAAAGCAGACTTCTGTGATCTTTATGGACACGCCATTTACTATTCCCAAGGGAATCATCGGCAAGGCATATGTTTAAATTAGCCTTTTGCATTGGTGGGAGACCCCATTCTTTGTAGAGCTCCTTTGATAGGACATTTACACCAGCTACACCATCTACTATGGCTTGGACTTCATTATATGCCTTGTGGATCAAAGGCACAATAATGTTGTGTATGTCATCTCTCTCACCCATCCGCACAGGGATATCTTCGATGTCATTCATAGGTGGAGCACGATTTGCAAGTTCAATCCATCCTTTGAAACTCTCCTAGAGATTGGGACAATTCCATAGGAGGATTCTGATGGGAATTGACATAGGGCAACTTAGGATGCTAGAGAGTGTAGCTCCTTCAAGTTGACATGGCGGTACATTATGTTGTGGAGTCTATTGTTGGAACAGAGGCTTGAGTACAGTATCAATACTTTGTGGGACCAAGTCATGGATTGGGTCTTGAGCTTGTTTCTCAGCCTCAAATTGAGCTTGTTTCTTAGTGTCATATTGAGCTTGTTCCTTTAGTACCCATTGTTGAAGTGCCTGAAAACGAGCCTTCTCCACCTCTACATTTGGGTATGTAGCTTCTTTTATTTGAGGCTCGGGAGTTGATGTGGATGATCTCGGCTGCTCATTGCTTGGCGGAGGTGGAGGCACTTGTGCTTTCTTTTTTAGAAGTCACTTTGGTTGGATTGGAAGGTTAGGGTCCTTGGTGGCCTCTTTCTATTGGTGTGTAATTACATTTATAGGTTGTGATATTACAGTTGTTGGACCTAGACTTTGATGGTCCACCCCAATGATGCTGATTGGGATGTCAGGCTTAACCTCTATTTGTTGTGGGACTTTATTTTCATGGAACAATCCATACAGACATGTCCTATGCCATAATCTCTATAGAGTGGTTGGAAAGTAGCTGGGCTACCATGATGAGGACACTTTGCAATCTGGTGATTTTCGCCACAACTGTAGCACTTGATTGGGGACATACTTGATTTGCATAAACTAGTATTAGACCCTCTGCACCTTCTACATAGTACACTAGGTACTCTGTTTCATACTCAAATGATGAGTCTACTTCCTCGGCTTGTAATTGATGTATTGGAACTACTGAGGAGCTGGATTTGGTGCTCTTGGATATGGTCATGGATTCGGATTCCTAAGTAGTTATGGGACTTGTGTCTAAATGGGAATAGGCTTTAGCCTCAGAGTTGGTGGCACTTGTGCTAGTGCTGATTGCCTGTACACTAGCATGGGTGCCACTTGGTATTGTTGAAGTCGAGGTGGGTTGTTGCGCATTTTGAAGATGCAAATGTTTTCATCATGGCCGATGATGACACAGATATGGCACCACAACCTTGGCGGTGGATTTGTTTGTGCAGTGATCCTAGCTCTTAGGACCACCGGGCACTCATTTGCTGAATGATTGGCCATGTAGTGTGAACACCAGACATTTTCTCGCCATGGATATGTTTGAGTTGGTAGCTAAGACAAGTGAAGATTTTGTTCCATGGCCTACATCATGTCTTCTTTCAGCTTCATGGTCATGGCCTTTAGGTGATCTTCATTTGATGTTTTGGTAGTGGACTTTGATTTTTCCTTTTTTGAGTGCTTATCTCACACACTAGATCTGCCATCATCACTACTAGTGTTTGAGTTTGTCATGCCATCCTCGATGTTAATGGCTACCACATGAGCAGCACTGAACGTTTCATAGCTGCTTATCTTTTACATATCCTTTCAGATTTTCTTTCTTAGTCCTACAATGAACCATGCCGTGAGGTACTTGTGAAGAGAGTGCGAGAGAAGGAAGGAGTCTCACTTGCAGCTTTCTCACATACACAATGGGGGAATATACACAAAGGTGGAGGCTGAAAATTCTTAGATGTGAAATCCAAAATAACTCTAAGTACAAAAGAATAGTTGAACTCTTGGGAGCAAATCTCTGCAGGTAGTACAACCGGAAGTGTAAGAGAGCACTGTCTCAGATTGAGATGCCCTTCGTGGTGTGGCGAGAGGGCATTTTGAGGCCCCTTTTGAAGGCCATTTCGGGGCCCATTTTGAAGGCGGAAGTTCTTTGTAGGCACTCAAAAAAAGGCCCTATTTTTGCTATGTGACCATTGCTCTATAAGTCGGTGAAAAGTTGCTGCAGAAATTGCATCGTATGCCTATGTGCAAAGATATTGGGAGTTATAGAATCATCCTTATTGCCTATTCATGCAAAATCGTCACTAGGAAGTGACTGCGTGGTCAAATACCACTTTCTTCAGTTCTACAGATTTGCCTGTGTGAGGCAAAAGCTATGTTTTTGCAGTGACAGAATTTTGCAGTGTTCTATAATGGCGTCTGATTCTCTTTCACAAATTGTCACTAAAAATCTAGACAAGAACAAGTTCCAAGCATGGAAGTTTAGAATGACGAATTTCCTTATGGGAAAAGGCTATTGGGATTCAATATAGCAAAATGCAAAAGAACTAGTTCTTCCTAATGTTCCCAATCAATAGGAAATCCAGGCATTTAAAGGATGGCATGAGAGAGCCAGAAAAGTTATGTATTGGGTGTCTATCAGTATTTCGGATTCTATGATTGTGCATATTCAGGATGCAAGTACACCAAAGGAGGCATGGGATACTTTGGCAAAAATGTACAGCACAAATACTCAAGCCAGGAAAATGCAACTCAAGTAGGAGTTGCACAATGTAGGTATGGGTTAATGGGCCTCCAATGTTGTGCTAAAGTGATGCACACCGATTTGAGGGCACAATCCATAACTTTTTATTAATTTGTTGAAACCAAAATGGATTCAAAATTTGGAATCCAAACTAGTGGGACTGCTACGTGGTGGTCTTAAAACATTGGTAATTGTTGATATTGGTATCTAGGTTGACCCTAAAATGGACAAAGTTGGAAATATGCAATTTGTGCATGTGAAAAGATCTTTTGATAAATCCAACACTATTTACAATTTTGAATCGACTATTTTTGCATGAACTTTCTTGATATATGGCTCTTAATCATGTTAAAGGTCATTGCATTTCATAATACACAACATCAAATGCTCTAGCATTGTCTACGCTAAACTACCATTCTTTCTTTTAGCTCTTGCATTTTGCTGAGGAGTATCTACACAAGTGAATTACCTTCGAATGCCATCACTTCTGAAAAATTCATGAATGCTAAAGATATTTATTCACCTCCTCTGTCTAATATCATGACTTTGATCTTTCTTCCCTTTCTGGTTTTCTACCATGGCTTTGAATTCTTAAAATATGGAAAAGACTTCAAATTTCTCTTTCAAAAAATAGACCCAACAATATCTTCTATAGTGATTGATGAAAGTCAAGTAGTAAAGTGAACCATTGATGCTATGGGTTTGGGCATAACCCCATACATCTGTGTGTATCAATTCAAGAATACCTCTAGCTCTAGAGGTGCTTTTGCCAAAGTTGGTTTGCTTTTTTTTCAAACTTTTCCAAGAAATTGTAGTTTTGGAATTCCAATTGCCATATTGTAATTTTTGAGCTATATCAAGGTTTTAAAATTGACATGTCCATATCTCTTGTGCCATACCAAGGAAAGTGTCATCTATTGTGGTTGAGCTGACATGGCATGCAAATATGGTATTGAAGCTAACATTTTGAATAAGCGTCCTTCCTTGACTGCTTTTCCTCCTAGCTAATATCATCTAGATTTGTCTCTGATCATGAATTCATGTCTCCATCAAAGATAACTCAATAGTTGTGTTCTGTCGTTTGCCCAACTGACAAGATGTTATTGATGAGGTATCAAACATAGAGTACATCTTTCACCACTCCTTTTGTACTAGTGAAATTTTTCATAAGGACAATGCCTTTTCCTTGAACTGGATTTGTGTGTTATATGCAGTGTAGATAATGTTCTTCTGTCCTTATTAGGGTTTTATCTCCGTGAACCATTCTTGATGTTTTATCATGTGAGATGAGGTACTGCTATTGATGTACCAAGGATCATGATATGCTTGATCAACTTGATAATTGCATTCCACTTTTGAATTGCAATCAATGTCAAGATACATTATTTTAGTTTTTTGCATATCCTTGCTTGCAACATATATATTCTCAGGTTCATTGTCATTATTGGTTGTACTGCTTCTTGCAGCAATCTCTTTCATAGTGTCCAAAATTATTACAGTAATTGCACTGAATGTTTACAAATTGGTGGATGCATTTGCTCATCCTTGGAATCTTCCTCTGTTGGAATGATTTCCTCTTAGATTCTAATGCTAACACTATTGAGGATGATGCTAATGCTAACTTAGCTTTTGATGACCAATTCGATGAAATGAGCTACTGCTAGTTGGATTATCCAATCGTTTAGGTGTAGACTGATAAAATATGAAGAGGGGAGAGGAGAAGAGTGGAGATGAGGAGAGAGGGCACAGCTAGAGAGCACACCACAAATGACTAACTATACACTAGAATTAGTTGAAAAAATAGAATATATACAAACCCTTTTAGGGTTAGGGTTAGGGGATCTAACCCTTTCCTTTATAGCACTCTATAAGGTTAGTGCTATGCACATATGATCACGTGATGGTGCTATGCACACATGATCACATGATGTTGAGCGTAAACTCTCAACACCTTCCCTCAAGATCAACATCATGAAGTAGGCCTTCCCTCAAGATGATGATTCTGGGGAATCAAAGAAGGACTGAGCATTACATTCCATCACACCCCTTTAATGGGAATGTCCTTCCTCTGCATCAAACCAAGAGCTAGTCGGTGTTCTGCTTGGGGTGTTGGTGGCAATTCTTGCTCTTCTTCATCAACTTGTTCTGTAGATGACTGTGAAGTCGATGCTTCTATCTCCTGTGTAGGTGAGGTTTTCCATTCTGATTCCTCATCGAAGATTACATCTCTGGAGATAATGACTTTGCGGTTGATGGGATCATACAATTTGTATGCTTTGCTTTCTTCACTGTAGCCAACCATGATGCATTTGCGTGACTTCGCATCCAATTTCGTGCGATGATCATCATGTATGTGGGCATATGCTATGCAACCAAATATGCGGAGATGCCCAATGCGTGGCTTGTGTCCAGTGAATGCTTCATAAGGAGTCATACCTTGTATCGGTTCGGTAGGAAGCCGATTAAGCAAGTAGTTAGCTGTAGCTATTGCTTCTGCCCAATACTGATTCCGAAGATGCTTTTCACTAAGCATTGCTTTAGCACTGTCTGCTAAAGTCCCATTCTTCCTTTCAGCTCTTGCATTTTGCTGAGGAGTATCTGCACATGTGAATTGTCTTCGAATACCGTGAGTTTTGCAAAAATTCATGAATGCTGAAGACATGTATTCACCTCCTCTGTCTGATCTCATGACCTTGATCTTTCTACCTGTTTGGTTTTCTACCATGGCTTTGAATTCTTGAAATCTGGCAAACACTTCAGATTTCTCTTTCAGAAAGTAGACCCAACAATATCTGCTGTAGTCGTCGATGAAGGTCAAGTAATAAAGTGAACCATTGATGCTGCGGGTCTGGGCATAACCCCATACATCTGTATGAATCAAATCAAGAATACCTCGTGCACGAGAGGTACTTCTGACAAAGTTGGTTCGCTTTTGTTTGCCGAAGCAGCATGCTTCACAAACTTTTCCAAGAAACTGTAGCTTCGGAATCCCAATTGCCATATTCTGATTCCTTAGATCTAACAAGTACTTGAAGTTGACATGACCATATCTCTTGTGCCATTTTGCGGATAGTGGCATCTGTTGCATTTGAGCTGACATGGCATGCTTATCTGGTACTGTAGCTAGCATTCTGTATAAGCGTCCTTCCTTGACACCTTTTGCTACTAGCTGACCTCTTTTGGATTTGTCTCTGATAGTGCATTCATCACCGTCGAAGATGACTTTGTAGTTGTGTTCCGTCATTTGACCTACTGACAAAAGGTTCTTGCTGAGCTTCGGAACATAGAGCACATCTTTGACTAATCCTTTTGTACCAGTGAAATTGTTCATAGGGATAACACCTGGCCCTTGTACCGGATTCGATGTATTGTCTGCTGTGTAGATGACATTCTTTTGACCTTCTAATGGCTTCATTTCTGTGAACCATTCCTGGTGATTTATCATATGAGATGATGCACCGCTGTCGATGTACCAAGGATTCTGTTCCACTTGGTCGACTTGATAGCTGAAATCCTCTTTGGGATTGAAATCAGTGTCTAGGTGCATTGTATCAGTCTGATGCAATTCCTCACTTGCAAGTTCCAATCAATATTGAGCAGAAGCAGTTGGCACTACAAACTACTTACTTAATCGTCTTCCAAACAGACCAATTTAAGGTACTATGACACCTTATGAAGCATTCACTGGATACAAGCCATGCATTGGGCATCTCTACATATTTGGTTGCATAGCATATGCCCACATACATGGCGATCACCACAAAAAATTGCATGCAAAGTCATGCAAATACATCATGGTTGGCTATAGCAAAGAAAGTAAAGCATACAAGTTGTATGATCCCATCAACCAAAAGGTCATAGTCTCTAGAAGAATAGGAATGGAAAACATCAAATGCATGGGAGATAGATATACCAATTACTCAATCACCTACAAAAAAGATTAATGAGAAGGAGCAAGAATTGCCAGAGACACCCCGAGAAGAGCAAAAACTTAAACAGTCTACTAGGGAAAGCAAACCACAAGCAAGATTGACATATGCTCAAAAAGGCAAAGCAATTCAGGTTGAAACTACCAATTATGCACTTATGAATACCATCATGGCTACAAAAGAGCCAGTGTACTTTGAAGATGCAGTAGAGAAGCCACATCAGGAAAAAAGGGAGCTCATTTTGAGGCCCATAGAGAAATTGACGATTTATTTAATTTTCTTCCCTCTAAAATATAAAATATGACATAACCCCATTGACGTATGGTGTAGAATTTGGAATTTTGGACATCATTAATGCGTCCGCAAACCCCATGAAAGACTTTGAAATGCCAAAAATGGGCCCTCAGAGGCAAGGAAAATGCAAAAAAAGCCCAAAAGCTACCTATACAAATGAAAGCGATTTGATAGGTTGGACTGGATTCAACCTGTCAAATTTTTTGGGCCTTCGGGGGGCCGTTTTCGACATTTCAAAAGTCTTTCCCAAGGTTTTGGCCTACCAGACATGCCGGTGATATCAAAAATACCAAATTCTCTAGTGTACGCTAGATATAATAAATTAGCTCAAGTGTCCTCATTGAATGCAAACTCGACCACGTTTCTTTTTTTTCCCTTTTTCTAAAAATTTCAACGTTACGTTGGCCCTCCTTTGATTATTGAAGGGCTATTGTCTTTCTTGGCTAAAAGGCTCTTTTTTCCTAATGGAATGGAATACTAATATGGATGAAGAAATGGAAGCTTTGTACAAAAACAATACTTGGGAATCATGCAACCTTCCACTAGGAAAGAAGGCCATAGCAAACAAATGGGTTTACAAAGTAAAGTACAATCCAGATGGAAGCATTGAAAGATACAAAGGAAGATTAGTTGCAAAAGGATTTGCACGATAGTATGGTCAAGATTATGATGAGACTTATGCTCCAGTAGCAAAGATGGATTCCATACGGTTTTTTATATCACTAGACACTGAGCAAATGGAACATGTACCAGCTCAATGTCAAGAATGCTTACCCAAATGGTTACCTAGATGAGGAAGTCTACATGCAACATCTAGTAGGTTATGTTAAACCAAGGAAAGAGAATCAGGTTTTCCATCTCAAGAAAGTCTCTATGCTCAAAGGAAGCACCCCAAAGTTGGTACAATAGAATGGACAAATATTTTGCTAATAAGGGATACATGAAGTCTGATGTAGATCATACTCTCTACTACAAAGTTTAAGGGGAAGACTATTGCACTTTTGTATATGTATATGATTTGATTGTGATTGGGAGCAAGGACAGCTTCATCAAGAAGTTGAAACAAGACTTATCTGTAGAGTTTGACATTAAAGATCTTGGACTTATACACTATTGTCTTGGTATTGAGTTTAGGAGAGATTCAGATAGCACCTTCATGAGTTAACTAAAATATGTTGATAGTCTCCTAAAGAAGTTTCATATGGCAAATTGCAAGATTGTAAGCCACTCCCATGGAGCAGAGTTTGAAACTTACAAAAGATTCAAAAAATCCTACAGTCTATGACAGGTACTATTGGTAGCTTATCGGATCTCTTATATATCTGACTATCACACAACTAGATATTTGTTATGCAGTAAGTCCACTAGCATAGTTTATGGCAAATACAAAATTGTCTCACTGGAATGTAGCCAAAATAGTCTCACTCCAAAAAAATCTCATTGGAATTCAGCCAAAGGAGACATAAGGTACATCATAGGTACAAGACAGTTTGGAATAGAATAAAGAGGAACTCATCCAAGGTTGCATGGATACTATGACAATGACTATGTCAAAGATCATGAGACTAGGAGATCCACACAAGGATATGCATTTTTCCTTGGTTAAGGTGCTATATCATGGTTGTTAAAAAAACAACCAACTGTTTCTATGAAATATAGGGCACTCACAACAGATGCATGTGAAGCTATATGGCTCAGAAAACTATTGTCAGAAACAGATTACTTTGATGAATCAAAGCCAACAATGACAAAATATGAAGAGGGGAGACGAGAAGAGTGGAGATGAGGAGAGAGGGCACAACTAGAGAGCACACCACAAATGACTAACTGTACACTAGATTTAGGTTAAAAAATAGAATATATACAAACCCATTTAGGGTTAGGGTTAGGGGATCTAACCCTTTCCTTTATAGCACTCTATAAGGTTAGTGCTATGCACATATGATCACATGATGGTGCTATGCACACATGATCACGTGATGTTGAGTGTGAACTCTCAACACCTTCCCTCAAGATCAACATCATGAAGTAGGCCTTCCCTCAAGATGATGATTCTAGGGAATCGAAGAAGAACTAAGCATTACATTCCATCACACCCCTTTAATGGGAATGTCCTTCCTCTGCATCAAACCCAAAGCTAGTTGGTGTTTCTCGAATAGCTCTTTATGGAGTGGTTTGGTAAAGATGTATGCAACATTTTCTTTGCTATCACAATGCTACAGTGTGATGTCACCAAGTAACACTCTTTCTTTGATGAAGTGCTCTATGACATCAATATGCTTTGTCCTGGAGTGATATACTAGATTCTTGGCCAATGCTTAAGTCGATTGATTATCACAGTATATTGTTGTTGGCTTTGACTCATTAAAGTAATCTGTTTCTAATAATGGTCTTCTAAGCCACATACCCTCACATGCACGTGTAGAGAGTGCCCTATATTCTGCATCAATTGAAGACAAAGAAACAGTTGGCTATTTGTTTGACCTAGTGACATGGCAATAATGATGTGGCAATTGATAACGCTGATGACATGTCCCTGATGATGTGGTAGGTGATGTGTTTATGATGATGTGGTGGATGAGCTGGCAGGGTGACATGGCATCTTACATGTAGCTTACATGGCTATGATGATGTGTCAGATAAGGTGTTGACATGGCAGATAAGGTGATGTGGCAAGCTGACTACCTTGATGACATGGCTAATCAACTTGATCTAACCACAATTAGAACTTATCTGCCAGGTGGCAAAAAATTGACCATTGAGCAAACTCAAGGTTAGCTTGATCTAACCTTGGTGGAAGCCTATCTGCCATGTGGAGACTTAGAGAGAGAAGCCTATGGTTTGGAACCTTGTAGATAGGATGATGACGATACATTTTGACGATAGATTGTTGTCATTTGGAGTGCCGTTTGGAGATGGTGAGGCTCACAGGAGCATGTAGAGAAGGAGTCATTTGGAGCCATCAATTGCTGAGCATGGAGAACGTTGGAGCTGCATGGGGGTTGGAGAAGTTGCAAGCGGAGACGCAGGAGGGGCAACCATAATGCTCATTGGAGCTAAGGCATCGTGAGAGTTGGCTGTGGGCATAGTTGGCTGCTTTGGAAAGGCTGGCCAAGAAGTTGGTGCATGGCTATTGAAGGAGTTGTTGGCTCCACAGAGAGGCTTGGCAAGGCACTGGAGAGGCTCAAGGGGCGAGTTGATGAAGGCGGCTGTGTGTCGATGTTGAAGAGCACTTGGAGGCCCGCCGTCTACTGAGTAGGGAGCTATTGTTGTTTGCTACCTCGTTTGGGCCGCTGAACTGCTTAGGAGTTGGAGCCTTAGGAATCCGATCATTGTAGTCAGTAGCTTGTGCATGGGCATTTGTTGGAGGCTACGAGCTCTTGGAGTGTAGATGGCAATGGAAGGAGCCACTATGTGAGCTTGTTATTGTGGCCGTTGCTAGATCCTTAGTCCAACCGAGGCACAATGAAGCTATTGCTTTGGACCTTTGGAAGTCCAAGCTTCATTGCAGGATCTAGAGCGTAGCTTCTATGGCTCAGCTTACCTCCAGCACTGTTGCAAAAGTCATTTCGCAGAGAGCAAGGAGTTGCTTATAGGTAGAGGACAAGACTAATTAAGGCATTCCTTAGCTTTTCTCTTTTCTCTCAAAACTAGTAGAGCTTCGGGCTCTTTCTATCAAACAATAGGATGTCTATTTCCTCCTTATCTATCTCTCATAAGGATACACTCAAACAACTCTTTCACATGATTCTCTTGCAGAGATCGCTTACAATCTCTCTTGCTTTCAATAAGGGAACTCTCTCTCACATAGAGATGAATGGAATGGACAAAAATCCCTTCACATGAACGGAAGTCTCTATGGAAGTGAACTCTCACAAGAACACTCGAGAACTCTTAATCTCACAATCTCTCTCACAAGCTCAAGAATCACAATGCCTCAGTGGAAGGCAAGGGAGCTCTGATACCATGAAAAAATATGGAGAGGGGAGAGGAGAAGAGTGGAGATGAGGAGAGAGGGCACAGTTAGAGAGCTTACCACAAATGACTAACTGTACACTAGATTTAGTTGAAAAAATAGAATATATACAAACCTATTTAGGGTTAGCGTTAGCAGGTCTAACCCTTTCCTTTATAGCACTCTATAAGGTTAGTGCTATGCACATATGATCACATGATGGTGCTATGCACACATGATCACATGATGTTGAGCGTGAACTCTCAACAAACAATAATATACTAAATCAATCGGTTCAAGCATTGGACAAGAATCTAGTATACCAGACCAAGCACATTGATGTCAGAGAGCACTTCATCAGAGAAAGAGTGTTACTTGGTGACATCACACTACCCATTGTGATAGCAAAGAGAATGTTGCAATAATCTTTACCAAACCACTTGGCAAAGAGCTTTTCAAGAAGCACTAACAAGCTCTTGGGTTGATTCAGAGGTAAGGACCCACAATTTGCAAAGTACATTGCTAAAGGCTCCCACTGTGCTGTATGTTGTGCCACTATCTTGAAAGCCTTGTGTGAATATAAAGTTCTTTATAGATGGCACACTTGATCTCTTAGAACATCAGTTATGGTGTTTTTTTTCACCCATCTTTTTTTTGGTTTCAACTTCAACCTCAGAATCACTTTTTCATTCTGAGTGAAACCAATTCACAATGTATGAGTAAATCTTGGATCTATATTACTTGGGTATTTTTTAGGGACTGACCACCCCTCTAATATAGGATAAGTGGTTGCCAATGCGGTGGTTGGTTGTACACTAGGATATTAACTACCACCAATGCGGTGGTTTGCTTCTATTATTACTAGTATGCTTTTATTATTACTAGCATTATTCTACTCACACATTATCTTTGCTAGAGTTCCAACATGTTGACAGAGAAGGCTATCCACCTCAACCGAATGATGAGAGGTGGACATGTCAGGTCGTATGAAAGAAGAATAAGAAGGCCAATCTCAATGAACTCTCTTGCACACTTCATGAATGTCATAGAATTCATTCATTTAAGATTTAGGATTCAGTTACAATTCATTCATTTAGGAGTTCACATAGATTCTTGTGACACTGTCTTGCTAATTAACTATGGTAATTACCTACACTCTACTAAGCATGCAAGCCTGATGATACTAGTAATTAACTGCACTCTACTAAGCATGCAAGCCTGGTGACTTGTTATTAACTACACTCTACTGATCATACAAGCCCGGTGGTGGTAACTAGTGGGTCAGTAATTGCAAGTCCTCAAATAGATTCTTGTGACATCACCCCATGTATTTGTGATTCTTTTTGTAAATTCCATGTATGGAAGTCATTGCTTGCACATTATCTTTGCATATCTTTGGTAGAGTTCCAACACGCTAACAAAGAAGACTACCCATCTTAGTCGAATGATGAGAGGCAAACATGTCAGGTCATATGAAAGAAGAATGAGAAGGTCATGATCAATGAGCTCTCTCCTTATTTAAGTGTAGTGCAGACACATCTAAGAGTCCATTCTAAAATCTAGCCTTGAAAGTCTATACCATGTGTTGCAAATCTATGCCATACCCAAAAGGCATTGGAACACTTATGCTCTATCTAAGAACATTGTTGGATGAACTCCTCGCAGAACCAGACCTAGAGTAGAGGAAGAATAATAGCTACAAGGAGGACATTCTTCGCAATTGGCTGTATGCCTTGGAGTTGGCAAAGACGATGAACATTAATCTCCATCTCTATCATTTTTCCTACTCCTTTAAGGAACTTATCAAGCTCATGATGTAGGTTTCTTTTGGTGGGACATGATGGCGGCTCAAAGTTTTATAGAGCACCAATACCAGGATGAAGAGGACCTCGAGCAAAAGGAGGAGTTAGTATGGGCATACAAGTCGATAGGGGCAAGCAAGCAGTTGGTGGTCTGAGTGTCTGGTGAGGTCTACAATAGTGTATTAGACTGGTCTAAAGAGCTTGGAGATGCTTGCTATAGAGAGGTTGATAAGATAGTCGGGAGTTTGGAATTTCCATAAGTTGCAAATGATGGGATATCTCAAGCGTATGCCCTAGGCACACCTTCGTTTCTATGTGTGTGTGTTAGAGGCACAGTTAGGTGCCCATAAGCACTGTTAGGTGGTGGTAGATGCCACATAGGATGATTGAGAGAATCTAGGAGCTGATTAAGGAGATGATTGTGGAGCTTGGTGGCTCATGTAAGAGGTGCCTACATATGGACCTCACCTTTCTTCATTCCATAAGCAAGCAAGCATTCTCATTTCGTGTTCAGCTTCATGCTTTCCTTTCAGTTCTTCAACATGGTATCAGAGCACTATGATCCTCCTTGAGCCCATTTATGCCATGTCATCATCATCTTCTTCTTCATCTTCACCATTTCTTCCCCAAACTTGTGAGAGCTTGTTTTCCCTCATCTTGTTGCCATTCTCCAAATCCTATGAGCTGTAGACTCCTTGTGTATGGGTGAACTTCCACGTTAGAGGAATTAGAGAATGCTGCCCATGAAACCACACAACAGTCATCTTCCTCCTGATGCCTTTTCTTGCAATGCGACTTGCTGGAGCAGCCATTCCAAAATTCCTCTGAGCCAAGCTTGCAAAATAGTATGAGCTAGCTCTTGTCCAAATTTGAAGGGAATGGTCCACCAGGGAGGGAGAAACAACAAAAAAACTAGTCGACTTTCAAGCTACTGGCTATGGTGACGTGACACAGCATTTCACCTCTCCTCCTCAGTGGCTCTTCTCTGGTATACCAGCTTTGTTTCTATCTAGAAAGCCCTCTTTTCTTTGCTTTGAAGAGTGAGATACAAGCCCTCCAAGTTCAGGCCTCTGTTTTGGATAGTTTTGACAATGTTGTGAGTTTGATGCTACATTAGATGCTACTTTAGCATTTTTGATGTTTTAAAGTGTTAAATAGCATCAATACAATTGCGGCTACAACTTTCCTTTAAGTTGCTATACCTAGATTTTCTTGGAATACTTTCATTTAGCCACCTCTATGAAGCATGCAAGTTGAAGCATCATTTCCATTATGATTTGTAGTATGGAATTTGGTTACAAGTCTTTGCTACTCTAAATGCTTGTACTTTGAAGCTCTTCAGCTCTTTCTAGCCTTGTAAGAGAGTAGACACTACCCAATTTGGGTTAGACCCTCTCATGGCTACCTTCTTAAATATGGATAAGTTCAATGGTAAAGGCTTTCACACATGGCAGTATGCCCCAGGCACACCTTGGTTTCTATGTGTGTGTGTTAGAGGTACAGTTAGGTGCCCATAAGCACTGTTAGGTGGTGGTAGATGCCACATAGGATGATTGAGAGAATTTAGGAGCTGATTGAGGAGATGATTGTGGAGCTTGGTGGCTCATGTAAGAGGTGCCTACATATGGACCTCACCTTTCTTCATTCCATAAGCAAGCAAGCATTATCATTTCGTGTTTAGCTTCATGCTTTCCTTTCAGTTCTTCAACAACAAAATGTCATTGTATTTCTGAAAATGTAAAAAATTTGCAGCCATTTCTTGGATTTGTGGATTTTCTTGGAAACAAGATCTATGCTACTTGTAATGCCTAATTTGGTATCAACCTACTTCCATGTGAATACTTGAATATCTTAAGTAGCCCACTGGTTGAAATCTTAAAGTTAAAGACAACTACCTAAATGGGATTGTTTTAGTATAGCACTTTGCAATGAATTTCAGGATAGCACAATGGTACTGCATGACACTAGTGCAATGGTTGGTTGCACACTAGGATATTAATAGCCACCAATATGGTGGTTTGCTTCTATTATTAAAAGATGAATGGCACACAATTCATTTGTTTAGGAAATTTTGTGGATTTGTGGATTCATTATGGGATTTAATAAAACCAGCACAGTGGTTGTTTAGGATATACTAAAAAAATTCATTGGATTTATCATTTGGGATTTACAAAAACAAGTGCGGTGGTTAGTTTGGGATTTACCAAAAGAAGCATAGTCTCAAATACATTTTCCATTTTCCAGGATAAGTTGAATATTGTTTTCTTGCAATGAGGATACAATTTCTTAGTACTATCTTAGTCTTCCTTGTCCACCACTCCAAATCACCCCAAGATGTGCTCATGCATGTCTAGATCCAGAGACTCTTGCCCTTCTTTCATTGTGGCACAGGTTTCATTTGAAACTTAATAGCTCTTACTAGATGTGAGTACACAAATGTTTGTGGACTCTTATGTAGCAATTTGTAATTGTAGCCTTTCTTGGATGTCTTTTTGTACCAAAAAGCTCTGACTACTATATCCCACTTCTCATAGGTTGTTTCCCAATTATCCTTAAATGCTTCCTCAACCCTGTCCTTAGGTTTTATGCATTGCAATAGAAAGTATGGGTCATCTTCCTCATTCTCCCCAGAGGCAGACAATGACAATTGCAAAGTTATTTACCTCTTTTAGATAGCTAGTGAGGTCATCAAAACGTGGTGAGTCATTGTTTGTCTCTCCATTATTTGTCACTCCATATGATCGTAGAGGGAAAAGTTGAACTCGCTCTGATGTCTTCACTTTTGCAACATTCTCACAATCGTTGTGATCCCCTATGATGCACGCATTGTAGAAACAAGAAAGTTTTCTTGTTTTAATTAGGTGGTTGTTTGAAAAGCCCCATATGCAGTGCAGACCACGAACTCTAATTTTTGCACAATCTTGTCAGATTATGCTTTTCATTTCATCCACTTTCACTTCATGGAACACTCTGCATACTACACTATTCTTAAGGCTTTGTTTATTGTATGTTGAATGTGTGCCTGTGGAGGGGTTGGTTGTGAGCCATGTTACAACATCATGGGCATTGTTGAGATTTTCTTAAGGGCATGTTAATTGCCGTTTAAACGGAGCTTTCATAATAATAGCACCACATTGATCATTTTCAATCTTGCCATGGTTAGATGCAAAGAAATTTTACATCATGTCTAGACTGGTTAAGGATTTAAACCTTGAGAAAAAGTAGAATCCACGAGCTGATTTAAATTGAGAGGCATCACCATCTGACCACACCCAATGTTGTTTTATATTTTTTGCATGGGGATTTTCCTTTTTTAGCCATTCCCAATGCAATGGAAAAGCATGCTACACAAATAAGCTATCATGTTTTCTATCATCTAAAATGTAGAAATGGTATGTACATTGCACTAACCCGAACTCCTGTGAGTTAGCAAGCATATTGGCATCAGTCGTAGAAGAATCAAGCAAATGATTGTACATGATATGCACAAGAGTTGTTATCTTCTTGTTGTACCCATGAGAACTTTGTATCTCATCTTGTTCTTGAAATGAATAATTTTCCACAAAATCTATGAAAGACACAATAGTGTCATGGGGAAAATTGGCAAGGCACGTCTTCAACTACTTATCTTGCCAGTTGGCCGTAAAATTGTGAAGCACATATTTGGGGATGGATTGAACTGCATGACCTATAAGCTCCTTCGGCTGAGTGCTCTAATACAATAGTAGCCATCTCATTTTATCAGATCCTTCAACATTGAAAATTTTAAATCTCTTCCATTTTAGAGCAACATGGTTGTCTTTCCTCATTTCAAATAGACATGAAATGTCTACTTCTTTAGCTTCAGATTGTAATGCTTGCATGTGCCATGAATGCATTCAATGTGGTGCCACTTACAGTCTCCCTTTGGACTAACCACTAGCTCCTACAGAGACCTTAAGCTACAAAACCTGCTCTCCCTTGTTGCAACAAATGATGAAGATCCAAGTGGCCTATAGAATGCACATTCATCGGGGAGACATGGGCATTGATCTCGAGGGGGTCACTATGTATAAACCCTATATATCATGTGCGTTCAAGGCCTATTTCTAAAATCCCTTATCTGTAAATTTTTCATTAATAAAATGTACCCCTTTTCTATACAAATCTGTAAATTTTTTTCAAAACTATTTTAAATAGTCCCTTATGTATATTTATTTCTGTAAATTTTGGAAATTAAAAAAATCCTTCTGTTGAACTCACGTGACAGGGTTACATATGATGAGTGACCCCCCCGAGGCATCGATCCCCACAGAGCAATGTTCCAACACAAGTCATTCATAGCTTGCTGAGCCATTAGGTAAAAGACTATGTGTGTTTTGCAATAACAAACAGTCATGTCTTTTAGTTTCTTGATGTACCAGGGATTACAATGCTCAAAGCTCCTCTATCCAACTGAAATGCTAGGATTCTGATCCATAAACTTGAGATACAAGTCCGTCTGCTCACCCAACATGCGGAAACAATACATTAGTGAGCCCTCTTTTAAATAAAACAATATTATAGTGAGCCCCCTTTTTGGACTACTAAAACAAAACAAAACATAGTATGCACAAAAATGCAGTCTTATTAAAGTACATAATGAATCTAGATTGAACTAGTCATATAATAATTGAATTAATCAAGCTACTAGAAGAAAAACAATTTCAACCATCGTGCTGGCTTAGGCAGTTACAATTTTAACTACTGGGCTAGTTTAATATAGTCAATTTCAATCTCCGGGCTAGTTTAGGACACGTTTAGGACAATCAACCATCGGGATAGTTTAGGACACATTTAGGACAGTCACAATTATAAGTACGAAAATGGTTTAGGATAGTCATAATTTCAACCACCAGGCTAGTTAAGCCTGACGGTCTCAACTTCACATATTAGACAATAACAAGTATATTGCTTTTCATTTTTAAATTTCACAATTAGAAAATAACATGTCACAATTAGAAAATACCAATATATTTCTTTTCAATTCTGAATTTCACAATTTCAATTAGTAATTGATGTTTATTTGAACTAGCACCGCATTGGTTTAGGACAATCACATTAACTCCAGGCCATCTGGGTATAAAAATTAAGTGGTATATGACCCGAATAGCCATAAATTAAATATAACTAATTTGAGTACTAAGAAACACAATAATTCAACTCGGGACTATCACAACAAGTAACATCTATTCAACCACCATGGTTCAGGACAATCACATAACTGGTGATTGAGCTAAAGTAGCCATGGTTGCATGATGTTCCAACCACTGGGCTGCTTAAGTGAAATAACAATATATTTCTTTTTCATTGCAAAATATATTGCTGTTAATTTTTGCTCAACCACACCACTAGGCTGGCCAACAACTAATGTCTATTCAACCACACTAGTTTAGGGCAATCACATAACTAGTGATTGAGCTGAAGCAGTCATAATTTAACTAATGTCTATTCAACCACACTAGTTTAAAACAATCAAAAACTGGTGATTGAGTTGAAGCAGCCATGGTTGTATGATGTTCCACCAAGTTGGTTTAGTAAAATAACAATATATTTCTTTTTTGCTGCAAAATATATTGCTATTAATTTTTGCCCAACCACACCATTAGGCTAATCAACAACTAATGTCTGTTAAACCATGATAATTCAAGACAATCAAATAATTGGTGATTGAGATGAACCAGCTTATGGTTGCATGAAGTTCTGACCACAGGGGTGGTTTAGGACAATCACATTTAGTCCAAGCCTATGGTTTAAGAAATGAAACAAGTAAACTATCCCAAAGTTGAATCACAAAGGATCATCGGGCTAGTTTAGGCACCACTGGCCTATGTTGTATCAAGCATATATATGATGTGCTCCTAAAACACCTTGCATCTCATCCGTTTTTTATAGATGTCTTTTCTATTTGGAGAAATTCTCGTATTTCCATGCCAAAACATCGTCACTCTAGCAATTACTTCAAAACTTAGGTTATCTCTCATTTTCTTCCATTCTATTGAAGCCCACAAACTTCTCGAATCAGAATGATCGTGCATTGCTTTTGCTCTACATTCATAAATTGCACATTAGGATTATTTAAAAGATCTTTGCACATGCACTGTTATGGATAAATTTGTCTAAGGAAAAAGGTATAAATATGTGTGTCTATTTGTATGTGTGGCAATAGCACAATAAAATATGGTGTGCATAGGGCCCAGGGTTGAGGGACAAGCATGACCATGTGCCACCCTTCCACGTAAGAGGACCCATAAGGTGTGTTGTACATAATCCATGGTAGTAATATTATAAAATGTAAGGTGGCATGGTTCCTCCATGTGCCACCCCTCCACCTAGGTGGTCCCACGCCTGCATTTAGTGAGATATGGCCTAAAGTCCATGAGAGAAGTAATATAAAATAGGTGGAGATGGATATTATATTGGATTATTCCCTCCATGTAGGATAGGCCCATGTGGGGGGGGTATAGATAGTCCAAGGATGCAAGTTAAATAATGGGGAAAATAGGATGAGGTGGCAAGATTCTTTGTGCCAACCCTCCACTTGTCCTCCTAGAGGTTTGAACGTATTATAAAATTGGGAAGAGACCAAGGGAGTATCATAGACTTGAGATATGGGGCTTGATTTATGTGGAAAAATGAGGCAAAGGGTTGTTGCACACAATTGAGAGTGCATAACCACCTAGCCCACATGGGAGACTTTTCCACACACACCATGTATGTGGGAGGATGCATTTATTGGGAGAGACCCCCTCTCTTGGCTATAAAAGGAGGGGGCTATTCCTTGATGGGGCACGCTCATTCTTGTAAAGCCACCTAGCTAGTACTTTGATTTCCCCCTTCCCTTCCTTTCAAATAAAGCATGGCCTTTTTCCCTCGATGTCTCCATCTTTACATTCCTCCTGCTATCATGTACATGCTTCTCTTTCCCCTCTCCCTTTGCCCTTGTGCCATAGTCTCCCTCTTCATTCCCTCCCCTTCTAATCACTTTTCCCGACCCATGATAATGTTTTGCCCTCACGTTCTCCTTTCCTCTATGGCCCTTGAGCGTCGCCATGCTAAGTGTCTAGCCTCTTGTCCTGAGCACCTAAAGAATTGTATCATAAGTTTGATGCTTTCATTTGGTCCTAGGTTTCAAAAGAGGTGACCTTGTATAAAGCCTTTGACATGAAGGATTTGGGACCTGTAGGTTATATTCTTGGTATGCATACCGGAGTAGGAAACTCCTTTGGCTTTCGTAGAAGGAGTTTGTTACAAAAGTGTTACTACATTTTAGTATGAAGGGGGGGAATGTGAAGATAGTGGGAGAGAGGGAAGGAGTCTCACTTGCAGCCTTCTCACATACACAATGGGGGAATACACACAAATGTGGAGGCTGAAAATAGTTTTCCTCTTCTTAGTTGTGAAAGCCAAAAGAACTCTAGTACAAAGAAATAGAAGAACCCTATATGTGGGTCTCAAACCAAACTCAACTAACTAAGGTGGCATACTAACTGAGCCACGAACTAGTGTAGATAAGGATAGCTGTCATCCAGCTATTATTCGTGGGCGGTGTACCAACCGCATCTGTAGCTATAACAAGTCAGTGACATAAATGCACAATGGTCACCCTGGCACATTGCGAGTGGAGCTCGGTATCTCAACACTCCCCCTCGAGCTCAATCCCAATTCCTGCACACCAAGTAGGTCTCTGAACTTGCGCAGCTTCTCTGTGCCCAATGCCTTCGTGAATATGTCAGCTACCTGATCCTCTATGTTGACATAAACTAGATCAATAAGACCTAGTAAAACCTTCTCCCACACATAGTGATAATGCACCTCAATGTGCTTTGTTCTAGCATGATAGACTGGGTTATTTGCCAAGTGTATACTGCTCATGTTGTCATAATAAATGACAACTGGCCCATCTGTAGACTGATGCATATCATAGAGTAGCTTATGCAACCAAGCTACCTCACATGCAGCCATTGTTGCACCCCTATACTCAGCCTCTATGCTCGACAAGGCAACTGTAGGCTCTTTCTTGCTGCTCCAAGTGACTGCAGCACTCCCAAAAGAGAACACATATCCACTGGTAGATCGTCTATCAGAAATACTACCATCCCAATTAGCATCAGTGTATCCATGCAACTGTATCTGAACCCCAGCCTCATAAAATACTCCATACTGCAATGTGGACTTCACATACCTGAGTATGCATCTAGCCGCATCCAAATGCGGTTTCCTTGGAGCCTGCGTAAACTGACTTACCAACCCAACAGCATAGCTCAAATCTAGCCTGGTAATAGTCATGTAAATCAAACTTCCTTCTATGCGTCTGTACATAGTAGGGTCTTCCAGAAGCTCACCTGCATCTGTGCTCAGCTTCACATTCTGCTCCAAAGGAACTGAAATAGGCTTACAGCCTCTTATCCCATATTTGGACAGCATGTCCAATCCATACTGCCTTTGCAAGAGCTGTATCCCACTTGGTGATCTAATCACCTCAATGCCCAAGAAATAACGCAGCTCTCCCAAATCCTTCATCTCAAACTTCTGCCTCAATAGCATTTTCACATGAAGGATATCTTCATCACTATCACTTGTGATGATCAAATCATCAACATAAATGACAAGTAGCATAATCCCTTTCTCTGTTTTTCTCACACAGAGTGAGAAATCTGCCTTGGAAATCTGAAGGCCAATAGTGACAAGATACTGTCCTATCTTGTTAGACCATGCTCTAGGTGCTTGCTTCAAGCCATACAAGGCTTTCTTTAGCCTGCAAACAAACTCAGGATGAATAGCATGAACATAACCTACTGGCTGCTCCATAAAGACCACTTCTTGCAAATCACCATGCAAGAAGGCATTCTTTACATCCATCTGATGTAAAGACCATCCCTTTGATGCAGCCATAGCAATGGCTACTCTTACGGTTGCCATCCTTGCAACCGGGCTGAAAGTTTCTTCATAATCAATGCCATATGTCTGTGCATACCCCTTGACAACTAATCTTGCCTTGTATCTATTCACAGAACCATCTGCATTGTGCTTGATCTTATAAACCCACTTACAGCCAATTGCATTCTTGTCTTTAGGCAAAGGCACCAATTCCCATGTAGCATTTGCATCCAAGGCATCCATTTCTTCATCCATGGCTTTCTCCCATTTTTCATTTCCCATGGCTTGCTCAAAAGAAGTGGGTTCTGGTTCTGTATCACTTTGACCATATAGGCATAGTGAATGGCTATAAATCCATCATATTTCAGCCTATCCACAGGATACCTAACCCTGGTAGACCTGCGCAAAATAGGCTCACTTCCAGGTGCTCTCAAAACATCCCTGGTCTTCCTTACTCCAGGTGTAACAACAAAAGGAATACCCAACTCATCATCAATGCTATGCTTTGAGCCACTGGATTCACCATCCACATAAGAGTGACCTACATTCACATCAAACATGGGCTGATCTACCTTCTCTTTTCCTTTTCCTGATACCTGCGTACTACTATCTGCATTGCTTTGAAGAGATTCTCCTGATCTCAATCTACATGTCCATGGCGAAGTATGTGAACCACTGCTAGAGGACACTATAGGTCCACTGATATTTTGTGATTACTGCTGTGAATTTTGTGCAGCATTACCATTTTGTGCATCTACATCGTCATTGATAGCGGAAGTGAGAGAGGGAGAGAGAGAGAGAGGAGTGCACACTAGCTGCTCATCTCATCAAAAACAACATCTCTACTCACTGTGAACTTACGTGTAGAACGGTTATAGCATCTATACCCTTTCTGGTGCAGAGAATAACCAATAAAGATGCACTTCTCAGCCTTTGGATCCAACTTGGACCTCAACTCATCTGGCACATGAACATAGAAAATGCAACCAAAAATTTTCAAATGAGAAATGTCTGGTTTCCTACCAGTATACATCTCCTCTGGCATCATGCCATGTATTGCTGTAGTGGGAGTCTGTTCATTATATAAACTACTGTAGCAACTGCTTCAGCCCAATAATAATCTGGTAGATCTTTTTCATTTAGCATGGCCCGAGATACCTCTCCAATATGCCTGTTTTTCCTTTCTGCAATTCCATTTTGCTGTGGGGTATGACTGCACGAATATTGCTGCTTTATGCCATGCTCCTGCAGGAACCTTGCAAACTCATTTGAGAGGTACTCTCCCCCTCCATCTGACCTTAGGCATTTTATTTGCAGGCCTGTTTCTTTTTCAACCATAGCTTTAAAAGCTTTGAAGTGCCCAAACACTTCACTTTTCTTTTTCATAAAATACACCCAAAGTTTTCTGCTGAAGTCATCAATAAATGTGACAAAATAGTGACAGCCTCCAATAGATGCAGCTTTAGTAGTCCACACATCAGAGTGGATTAATTCCAATGGCTTTTTACTCTCTTGAACATGCTTAGGAAATGGTTTCCTTGCCTGTTTTCCAAATTGACAGGCTTCACACACCTTATGCATTTCTGCAACCTTGAATTTAGGCAATCCTGCAACAATATTTTGGGCCTGCATTGATTTAAGTCGCTGTACATTAACATGACCAATGCGTTTATGCCAGATATCAATATCTACAACTACACCAGTCCCATGTGCAAACATTGCTGCACTCAATTCAGGCATGTCCGCATCCAGCGTAAACATCATGCCTTTCTTCTTTCCTTTTGCTATCAAGCGAACATTATTTTTCATATCCTCAACAAAGCATCCATGAGGACTGAATCTGACCTGCAAGCCCTACTCAACCATTTGACCAATAGAAACCAGGTTCTTGGTGATGTTCGGGACATGAAATACAACAGACAAGTATTTCTTTTTCCCATCCTGCATAGACAAAGGAATTTTGCCAATCTGCACAATAGGATGTGCAGTATCATCACCAGTCTCCACAAATCCTGGTTTTTCCATTTTCCTTGCATCGTGCATCCATTCAGCATGACCTGTCATGTGGTTTGATGTGCCTGAGTCAACATACCACACATCATTTCTTTCTTCTGCACTTGTCACAGAATTTGTCATATGCTGTACCATAAACAAATGCTCATTTCTGTCATCACCCTGTCTGCTAGAGGATGCATAATTGCCTTGCTGCAATTTTCCATTCATAGTGTCATTCTACTTTTTGTAGTAGTCTTTAGCCATATGCCCCATTTTACCACAGTAGTAGCGTTCAACATTGTTGTTTGCATTTTGGCCTCTCTGCCATCCACCACGACCTCTTTGGTTCCCCCTGCCTCTAGAGTTACCACATCCTCCTGCGTAGGACTGGTTTTCTTGAGTTTGCTGCATATTTTGATTTCTACCACGGCCTCCAGATCGGCCTCCTCTACCTCTGCCTCTACCCCTTCCAGCATTTGAGTAGAAGACAGTTTCTTTTGAAGTTCCTCCTGAAGAAGATGCACCACTATTTCTCTGCTCTTCAGAAATTAGAAGAGCAATCAACTCCTCAAAATCAGGAAATTTTTCATGGATGGCAATGGATGTCCGGAATTGTGCATAATCCTTTCCTAGACCATTCAAGGTCACAGAAACTAAATCGTCATCATCCACTGGTGACCCAATGGAAGCAAGTGCATCCGCAATTTTCTTCACCTTCATGTGGTAGTCATTGATGCTCATATTTTCTCTCTACACATTGTGCAGCTCCTGCTTGAACTACATTTTCCTGGCCTACGTGTTTGTGCTATACATTTTAGCCAAAGTATCCCATGCCACCTTTGGCGTACTTGCATCCTGAATATGCACAATCATTGAATCTGAAATACTGATAGACAGCCAGTACATAACTTTTCTGGCTCTCTCATGCCATCCTTTAAATGCCTGCATTTCCTGTTGATTGGGAACATTAGGAAGAATTGGTTCTTCTTCATTTCCTGTAATGAACTCCCAGTAGCCTTTTCCCATAAGGAAATTCGTCATTCTAAACTTCCATGCTTGGAAGTTGTTCTTGTCAAGCTTTTCAGTGACAATCTGTGAAAGAGAATTAGACGCCATTACACAACACTGCAAAATATTCTGTCACTGCAAAAGACACAGCTTCTACCTCACAAGGGCAAATCTACAAACCTGACGAAGGTGGGTTTTTTGACCACACAGTCACTTCCTAGTGACGATTTTGCATCAACAGGCAATAAGGATGATTCTGCAACTCCCAATATCTCTGTGTACAGGCATACGATGCAATTTCTGCGGTAACTTTTCACCGACCTGCAGAACAGTGGTCGTACAGCAAAAACAAGGCTCTTCCTGAGTGCCTGCGGAGAACTTCCACCTCCAAAACAGCATATAATGCCCTCTCGCCACACTGCGAAGGGCGTCTCAATCTGAGACAGTGCACTCTTGCACTTCCGACTGTGCTACCTACAGAGATTTGCTCCCAAACTCGAAAAAGGAAAGCAACACTGGTCCTCTTACTAGGACACTGCGAACTTGGTTTGCTTTCTTGAGCTCCTTACCACGAACAAGGCTCTGATACCATGTGAAGATAGTGGGAGAGAGGGAAGGAGTCTCACTTGCAGCTTTCTCACATACACAATGGGGGAATACACACAAAGGTGGAGGCTGAAAATAGTTTTCCTCTTCTTAGTTGTGAAAGCCAAAAGAACTCTAGTACAAAGAAATAGAAGAAACCTATATGTGGGTCTCAAACCAAACTCAACTAACTAAGGTGGCATATTAACTGAGCCACGAACTAGTGTACATAAGGATAGCTGTCATCCAGCTATTATTCGTGGGCGGTGTACCAACCGCATCTGTAGCTAACAAGTCGGTGACATAAATGCACAATGGTCACCCTAGCACATCACGAGTGGAGCTCGATATCTCAACAGGGAAGGCAGTAAGTACTCCATTACCTCCATATGTGAAACTCAATTAGACAAATAGTCCAAATCAGATGAGGAGAGGGCCATGATGGCCAAGGTTCTTTATGCATCAGTGGTTGGGAGATTTATGTATGCTATGATAGCTACTAGACCAGACATTGCATTTGCAGTGGGAGTTGTTAGCCAGTATATGGCCAATCTAGGAAAGAGGCATTGGGAGGCAGCTAAGTGCATCATGAGGTATATGAAGGGTACCAAGGAGATGTGCATCTGCTTTGGCAGAGGGGAGATGTTGTACTTGGGTACATAGATTTAGACTATGTAGGGAATGTGGATAGTAGGAGATCCACACGTTTGCAGATGGTGCAGTTTTGTGGATGTCTCGCACACAGAAGTGTGTTGCTTTGTCTCCAAAATGGCCGAGTATGTTGTAGCCATAGAGGGTTGCAAGGAGGCTATATGGCTTGATCGGCTAGTGGGAGATTTGGGGATTCATATAGGTGTATTGAAATTGCATAGTGATTCCATGAGTGCTATTCAACTACAGAATCTACTCTTTCATGCAAAGACCAAACACATTGAGGTCACATACCATTTCATCAGGGAGGTACCTGAGGACAAAGAGGACAAGTGCATAGAGCTTGTCAAGGTCCTTATAGATGATAACCTTGTAGATATGCTAATGAAGAGTCTACCTAGTCATTGGTTTGAGTATTTTTGTGTATTGATGGGCATTGGATAGGATGCTCACTAGTTGTTCTCCCTTAAAGGCACATTGGCCTTTGAGTGGGAGGTTGTGGGGGTTAAAGGCCAGTGTGTCGTAACTTGGTTATGTACAATACTCAAACACACATATATATGGATGACTTAGAAGAGTAGGGTGTTTTGCACCCACCAAAACTTGTGTGGCTCTCTTGTGGCTCCGCCCTCTCTCTCGTCCTCTTTCATTCTGCTTCCATTGAGAGCACTCTCCACTAGCTCTCCAAGACTCACATGAGTCCTTGGTGAGCAACTTTGAAACAATTCATGTAGCATACCCTAAAGTTGTCATGGAGGAGGATGGTCGAAGCCATCTCCGTTTTCAACACCACTGCCCCCATAGATATCCCACACACCCCACAAATCTCACCCACCCCCCTGAGGAACCCACCAATCTTGTCTCATCTCCCCTTCCCCGCACAAACTAGTCGAAGTATGCCTCCAACACTAGCACCGCACAACAAGGACCTCCTAGTTTATAACCTCCAATGCTCATGTTGACTTACCAGACGAAGTTATCAATACATTGCTTCGATCGGCAATTCTAGTCCAAAGGCCAATCGACATTTTGCCTATAGGAAAGGTCATCGCCAAAAGATGTACAATGGCGAATTGACCTCCAATGATTTCAAGACTTACCCGATAGTGCTCTAAGATCAAGGCTAGTCTCCATGTTGAGAAGCATAAGCAAGAGCCCTTGGATCCCTTTCTAGCTACCTACACTACCTTCTTTATGGAAGATTTACCCCTCGGTCTTCCTCAATCCAGACCCGAAGACCATAAGATTGACCTTATCCTAGGTAACCCACTATTAACAGCCATTGAGCATGCTAATAGATCTAGCCTGTCCAAATCCTATGGGTTTTGAGCCACAAATTACTCAATTTTGATGTAGTCACCAGGATTGCCCCAATTGGCAAAGATAACACAAGAGCCATTTGGATCCTGTATATGGATAACACAAGAGCCATTTGAAGATAGAGACAAGGTTGAGACAATCAGCATATGCCTTGGCTCCATATGGTTCTAAGTAGTTATAACAAAAGAGAGAGAGTGGTACAAGGAATAGGGTTGGGCCTCCCTTCAAAAGGTGACATGTATAAAAGGCCAAGTGGTTGACTTTGGTCTTCATTCCTCCCTTCAAAAGGTGACATGTATAAAAGGCCAAGTGGTTGACTTTGGTTTTCATTATTGTATGCAACCTTGAGAAATGCAAGATCTCCTCTTGCTCATGTGTTGAGATTGAGTTTTGCTTGCTCTCCTTGTTTGCCTTTGGTGTTTGCCACGATCCCCCTTCCCTTCTTCCCTCTCCCTCCCTTCTCTCTTTCTCACCCCCTTCTTCTTAGTGGAAACCCCCTTGCAATGATCCAGTAGACACTTGAGTGACATGACTGAAGGATTTACTATGCAATTCTCCCCACAAGTAGTAGCGTGGGACTGAGGAGCTCTATTAGCACAATTCCAACATCCCCACGACACCTGTGTCTTTGCCAAACAACACATATTTGGTGCTACTACTGGGAAGATACAAGGTATGCTTTTGTGTTTGTTTAGCTTTCTCCCATAAAAACACATTGCACATGTCCTTAAGCCTTGTGAGTAGAGATTAGGAGTGGATTGGAAGCAGAAAAGAGTGAAGAAAGAGTGATTTTAGAGTAGAAACGCTTTCTTTTAAGTTTTTGTCCATAAAGCCATTTCCATGCATTTGAGCTTGTTTTTTATTATTTTTTGATGTTTATTTATATAAGAAGGTAGCTAGAATGATTGCTAAGCTGGTTGTAGTGTCAAAACCCCATCACCAAGCTTATTACAAAATTTCTCAAGGAAGGAGATTCGGTCTCCCATGTGGAGCGATTTGAGCAAATATGTGAAGCATTTGGTGCTCTTGAAGATCTAGAAATGGTTAGCACATTTGGCCTTAGCGTAGATGGCAAGGCATGCTAATGGTATAGGGCACTCAGCCCTAAGGACAAAGTCAACTAGGAGGCATTACGAAAAGCCTTCATTGTAGGGTTCGCCTCCAATGGTCACAAGTGGAGCTTGATTAATCAGATGTATGAGGTGAAATAGAATGAGAATGATTCACTTTGAGACTACATCGCTAGGATCAAACACCTCAATTCCCACTATGAACCACATGAGAGGATGAGCGATGAGCAACTGTTGCCACACTTACTCATCAGATTGGCAGATCCAAACATGCATGACCATTTAATGGTTATGAACCCCACTTCTTTCGAACTTTGCAGCAGCAAGGTAGCCATCCATATAACTAATAATATGATGGATAAGGACGTCAAGGACAAAACTACAAATCCGTTTGAGGTATCATAATCGGTAAGGTCTTCCAGTACAAAGCCTACCAAGAAGGAGGATAAAGAGTCTAAGGGGTTAGATATGGGTGAGTTGGCCTCTAGTCTACTGAATCAGCTAAGCCAATAGTGGAAATCAGGAACCTCCAAGGAAACACCGAGTAACCCCCACTTATTCTCAAGAAGACACAATGTTTGGTGTGGGGTATGCAATGGCAATCACCCCTCAAATGAGTGCCCCCCACTCAGAGCAAGGCAAGCCCTCTATTGTGCACACTGCTATAGATGGGGGAACCACTACACCTCTTGGTGCTAATTTTTGAAGGTCCTTCTCCAACCAATCTACCAGTCAACTAGCCCTAACATCCCTACCCAACCCGATGAATGCGCAAAGAGCCCCTCTAGCCAATCTAGGGCAATATATGGGCCCAACATGCTCCATTATCTCGCCACCCATACTAGGTCCACAACCACGGCCCCACCTCATATAACTCTAGTCAACCAAGTATTGGTGGAGGAACTACCTAATGATTGGGAAGAGCCTGAGCATGATCACAGACATCCCAACTATCATCCTTATGAGGAGGGAAGTGGCATCATAAGTCACTACCTTTTAGATGAGGATCAACATGTCCTAATATATTAGATAGCACTCGTGGCCTCGAGGGTAAGAGATATGAAATCCTTGGCATGAAGCCCCTTGATCCAATGCTATACATGTCAAGGTCCACACAGGGCAAGAGAATGCCCGTATAAGGGCGCAATGAACCCTCCTATATCATGCTTTGAATGCCAAGGGCCACACTTTGCAAAGGACTATCCGTACAGGGATCTCACCCCTATGATCTCACTCACAAGAGGTCCCATGCCCTTGTGTGCTAGATGTAGAGTGGAGAATTTATTCAAGGATTGTCCCCTGAGGAGGCCAACCACTCCAGACACTCCACTAAAGAGAACTAGCATCAATTTACTAAGCATTGAAGAAGGTCAAGTAGCAAAAGTGCCCTCGAAGGTAATCACAAGGATGCAGGTAAAGGCCCTAGGCAAAGGTAATCACAAGGTAATCACAAGGATGCAGGCAAAGGCCCTAGGCAAAGAGATGAAGAAGCAGGCAAGGAAGGACATGACTCCCATGTCTCAATTTCCCAAGGCACCCCCAGCCCCTGCAAACCAAGTCCAAGAAGGTCACCAGGGTGGGCAAAGGAACAAAATCAAGTGCTCATCCAAGACAGTTTAGATGAGGAGACAACCACCCTCACCACCTCCTCTACATTTGGATGAGCCCCTTCCCTGGATGATCCTCGTATGCCCCCATATCTAGATGTAAACAAGCTAGTGCAAGCCTAAGGCCTCACATCTCCACCTTCTCATAAGAGAGCTTATCTAGACTCAATCATCGTAATCCTGACCATATTGATGTGCAAATCCTTTTGCAACTAGTCTGGCTTTGTATCTTTCAATGCTTCCATTTGGATTGTACTTCACTTTGTACACCCATTTGTTTACTATGGCCTCTTTCTTGGTGGAAGGTCACATAATTCCCAAGTATTATTCTTGTACAAAGCATCCATTTCTTCATTCATGGAAGTTTGCCATTCTGGCTTGTCAACTGCGTCATCGAAGTACACTGGCTCTTCTATAGTGGTAGTTATAAGAGCATAGTTAGTGGTTTAAACCTAAATTGCTTTGCCTTCTGAGCATATGTCAATTTGGCTGGTGGTTTGTTTTCCCTAGTAGACCATCTGAGTTGTTGTGGTTCTTCTCGAAGTGCTTTTGGCAATTCTTGCTCTTCTTCATCAAACTTTTTTGTAGATGACTGAGTAATTGGTGCGTCTATCTCCTGTGTATTTGAGGTTTTCCATTCTAATTCCTCATCAAAGATTACATCACTAGAGATAATGACCTTGCGGTTGATGGGATCATACAACTTGTATGCTTTGCTTTCTTCACTATAGCCAACCATGGTGCATTTTCATGACTTCGTATCCAATTTCCTGCGATGGTCATCATGTATGTGTGCATATGATATGCAACCAAATATGCGAAGATGCCCAATGCGTGGCTTGTGTCCAGTAAATGCTTCATAAGTGTCATACCCTGAATTGGTTCAGTAGGAAGCCGATTAAGCAAGTAGTTTGCAGTGGCTATTGCTTCAGTCCAATATTGATTAAGCATTGCTATAGCATAGTTTACTAAAGTACCATTCTTCCTTTCAGCTCTTGCATTCTCCTGAGGAGTATCTGCACATGTGAATTGTCTTCGAATGCCGTGACTTCTACATAAGTTCATGAATGTTGAAGACATGTACTCACCTCCTCTATCTAATCTCATGACTTTGATCTTTCTGCCTGTCTGATTTTTTACCATGGCTTTGAATTCTTGAAATCTGAAAAACGCTTCAGATTTCTCTTTCAAAAAGTAGACCCAACAATATCTCTACTGTAGTCATCAATGAAAGTAAAGTAGTAAAGTTACCCATTGATGCCATGGGTCTGGAAATAACCCCATACATATGTATGAATCAAATCAAGAATACCTCTAGCTCAAGAGATGCTTCTGCCAAAGTTGGTTCGCTTTTATTTGTCGAAGCACCATGCTTTGCAAACTTTTCCAAGAAACTGTAGCTTTGGAATTCCAATTGCCATATTCTAATTTATGAGTTCTATCAAGCTTTTGAAATTGACATGTCCATATCTCTTGTGCCATTTTGTTGATAGTGATGTCTAATGGGGTTGAGCTAACATGGCCTGCAAATCTGGTACTGTGGCTAGCATTCTAAACAAGCGTACTTCCTTGACTGCTTTTCCTAGTAGGTGAAATCCTTTGGATTTTTCTGTGATTGTGCTTTCATCTCCATCAAAGATGACTCGGTAGTTGTGTTCCATCATTTGACCCACTAAGAAGAGGTTCTTACTGAGCTTTGAAACATAGAGTACATCTTTCACCGATCATTTCATATCAACAAAAGTGTTCATAGGGATAATGCATGTCCCTTGAACTAGATTTGGTTTATTATCTGCCATCTAGATGACATTCTTCTGACCTTCTAATGGTTTCATCTCTGTGAACCATTCTTGATGCTTTTTAATATGGGATGATGCATCACTATTGACATACCAAGGATTCTGATATGCTTGGTTGACTTGATAGCTTAAATCCTCTTTTGAATTGCAATCAATGTCTAGATACATTGTATTAGTCTTTTGCATTTCCTCACTTGCAAGAAACATGTTCTCAGGCTCATTTGCAGGGCTCATTTGCAGAACGACTGTGACTAGAATGTCACCAGAATGATTTCCTTGTTGCAAATTTTCCCTTGATTGCTGTTAGATTGACCGCCTTGGTTGTACTGCTGCTTGCAGCGGGCAATCTCTTTCATAGTGTCCAAACTTTTGACGGTAGTTGCACTGAATGTTTGACATGGTTGTGGATGTATTCCCTTGTCCTTGGAATCTTCCTCGATTGGAATGATTTTCTCTTTGTTGATGCTAATGTTGCTGAGAATGATGTTGATTTTGACTTTGATGCTGATGCTGATTCTGACTTTGATGCTAATTTTGTTGCTGATCTACCTCTGCCTCTACTTCTATCTAAAGCTGCGAATTCTTAATCATTGGAATGACCTTTGCATGTGTGAATGGCATGAGTCTTGAGTTCTTCACCAAGTAAGACTGAGTGGATTTCTTCCAGTGTTGGTATTTACCGTTAAATGGCAATACTTGGATTAGATTCTCATATCCCTCTCCTAGTCCATTCAAGATGACTTGAACCATTTCAGCTGGATTCATAGTCTCTCCTACTGATGTTGCAAGTTGATTGTTTGTAATCTTTGATCCTGAGTACATAAGCATGGCCGGTTTCATTGATGTTGCGGAAGCTTTGGTTTATCTGGTTTCTCAATGTGAGAATTCTGGAAGTGTTCTTGGACTTATAGAGAGCTACGAATATATCCCATGCTTCTTTTGATGTCTTGATGGTGTTGAACTATCCTAGCATGACATCTTGCACACTCTGCTTGATCAGATGATATGCATACTTGTCTTTCTTGTCCCATTCATCGACATACTCCCATTTGTCCTAAAGTACAAGAATGGTCTCCATTTGGTATTTCCATGTGCCGTAATTGGAGTTGTCTAACTTAGCAAATGCCTCTAGATTGAGGTTTCTAGTTGTACACATGGTGCAAGAAATGTATTCAAAGTATCTATGAAATCACTGTCTCAATCAACTGCAAAACACTAAATGTATCACATGAAATTTGAACTGTCAATGAAGATAGAACTACAATATATAATCCAATATGTTATAAGGCTTGTGGCAAATGATGTCAAGAAAAGCCAAGAGGCTTTACAAGGCTAGAATAAAGTGCACAATGTCGAGAAATAGCTGAAAAGGCATTACAATGATGGCATGTTGTGTGAAATCAAATCATGTGCTATCTACCCACAGATGAGTTGATCAATACCTCTAAACACTCTGAAGTCTACTCACTGAACTGATGAACGTCGACTTTCAGGTAATGTGATGATGTGAAACTGCATGTGAGCATTGGGACTGACTCCGAGTAGGAACTATTTAGGAATTTTTTGGCATGGCTTCGATTGGTTGCTTTGGAGTCCTCTCCACTATGGATGATCCAATCTACTCTGAACTAGAACTAGACCAACCGTCGAGTGATGAAAGAGCAACAAATATACCCTAACTTCCGAATTGCATACTCCACCTTGAACCAAAATTTTCTAACTACCTCACAACTCCAAAATAGATGGCGGTTTCTTTGTTGACCTTGGAGGAGCCGGAAGGACTATGAAGTATGGAGTTGGTGGGAATGAGGTGAATAGTCATACAACCACCAGGAGCTCTATGTGCAGGTCAATGGAGAAGCTAATTGCAGTCATGCATGGAGAGGCTCAAAGGTCGTTGTTGCTGAAGATAGAGACCCAGGTTGATAGCCATTTGTTGGAAGCCGAGTGGTTGAAGGAACTTGGAGTCATGGTCGCCTTTTCTTAGCCCAAGAGCTTGTTGCCTCTGAAATCTTCTCAAAAATCTAGATGAGAGGAGACAGGTACTATAGGACCTCTAAAAGATTTCTCTTTCACTATGAAGAAAATACATATTCTCACTCTCTCGGAATAGAAATTCCTCCAAGAAGTAAAGAACTCTCAATGGAAATGCATGGATGGAAATTTTCTTTCAATGAATGGAATTTTTCTCTCATAGAAGGGAAAACTTCATCTCTCAATCTCTCATACTCTCGCATATGGATTGCAATGCTTTAATGGAAGGCAAGGATGCTTTGATCCCATAAAAAAATATGAAGATGGGAGAGGAGAAGAGTGGAGATGAGGAGAGAGGGCACAACTAGAGAGCACACCACAAATGACTATTTGTACACTAGATTTAGTTGAAAATATAGAATATATACAAACCCATTTAGGGTTAGGGCTAGGGCATCTAACCCTCTCCTTTATAGCACTCTATAAGTGTTAGTGCTATGCACATGTAATCACATGATGTTGTTGAGCATGGTCTCTCAACAGAAGCCACCAAAAAATGGACGGGGAGGAGGATGAAGAAAAGGAGGACTGTGACAAGTTCGTTCTCATTATAAGGCCTACACGATAGAAGACCGCAAAATCTTATACTAGTAGGCCAAGAGAACCCAACAAGAAGGTTGCTTCCAAGGATATGATGGCCTAGTCAAAGTTAAGGAAGTGAACCTAGCACCAGAAGGGCTAGAGCCACAACCGATATACATCGAAGATGACCTCACCCCCAATGAGGAGCATGCCTTAATTGCCCTCCTTCAAGAATACAAGGAATGCATGGCCTAGAAGTATACAGACATGAAGGGTGTGCCTTTAAAGTTGTGCAGCACACTATACCCATGTTAGATGACATTAGGCTAGCGCAATAATGTCCCTATCCTATGAATCCCAAATATGCACTCATAGTGAGGGAGTGTTGAGAGACCACGCTCAACATCATGTGATTACATGTGCATAGCACTAACACATATAGAGTGCTATAAAGGAAAGGGCTAGATGCCCTTACCCTAACCCTAAATGGTTTGTATATATTCTACATTTTCAACTTAATCTAGTGTATAGTTAGTCATTTGTGGTGTGCTCTCTAGCTGTGCCCTCTCTCCTCATCTCCACTCTTCTTCTCTCCCCTCTTCATATTTTGTCATGGTATCAGAACTCCCTTGCCTTCCATTGACACATTGCGATTTGTGAGAGCATGAGAGTGATTGAGAGATTGAGAGCTTCTTGAGTGTTCTTGTGAGAGTTCACTACCGTAGAGAAAAAACCTATCATTCTTGAGTGTTTATGATAGTTTCTTGTGAGAGAGATTGAGAGATTGAGAGAATCGAGTGTTCAAGATTCAGACAGCACCTCCATGAGTCACCTCAAATATGTTGACAGTCTCTTGAAGAAGTTTTATATGGTAGATTGCAAGATTTCAGCCACTCCCATGGAATAGAGTTTGAAACTTACAAAAGATTCAGAAAAGCCTACAATCAATGATAGGTACTACAGGCAGCTCATCGGATCTCTTATATATCTGACTATCACATGGCCAGATATTTGTTATGCAATAAGTTCACTTGCACAATTTATGGCAAATCTAAAACAGTCTCACTGGGATGTAGTCAAAAGAGTCTTGAGATACATTAGAGGTACAAGACAATTTGGGATAGAATATAGAGGAAGTCATCCAAGGTTGCATGGATACTGTGATAATGACTATGCCGGAGATGATGAAACCAGAAGATCCACATAGGGATATGCACTTTTCCTTGGTCAAGGTGCTATGTCATGGTTGTCAAACAAACAACCAACTATTTCTTTTTCTTCGACTGAAACGTAATATAGAGCACTCACTACAGGTGCATGTGAGGCTATATGGCTTAGAAGACTATTGTCAAAAACAAATTACTTTGATGAATCAAAGCTAACAACAGTATACTGTGATAATCAATCGGCTCAAGCATTGGTCAAGAATCCAGTATATCACTCTAGGACAAAGCACATTGATGTCAGAGAGCACTTAATCAGATAAAGAGTGTTACTTGGTGACATCACACTACAGCATTGTGATAGCAAAGAGAATCTTGTAGACATCTTTACAAAACCACTTGGTAAGGAGCTTTTCGAGAAACATGGACAAAAGCTCTTGGTTTGACACAGAGGAAGGACATTCCCATTAAAAGGGTGTAATGGAATATAATGCTCAGCCCTTTTTTTATTCCCCAAAATCATCATCTTGAGGAAAGGCCTACTTCATGATGTTGATCTTGAGGGAAGGTGTTGAGAGACCATGCTCAACATCATGTGATTACATGTGCATAGCACTAACACATATAGAGTGCTATAGAGGAAAGGGTTAGATGCCCTAACCCTAACCCTAACCCTAACCCTAACCCTAAATGGGTTTGTATATATTCTACATTTTTAACTAAATCTAGTGTACGGTTAGTCATTTGTGGTGTGCTCTCTAACTGTGCCCTCTCTCCTCATCTCCACTCTTCTCCTCTCCCCTCTTCATATTTTGTTAAGGAGGAGATCTAAAAACTCATAGATGTAGGATTAGATGCAGGATTCATCTATGAGATAGAGCATACACAGTGGGTGTCACAGAATAATGGAAAAATCCAAGTATGTGTGAGCTTGAAAAAGGTCAATGCCACCACAAGGCACCATCACTACCCATTGCCTTTCACAAAACATGTTCTAGAAAGAGTAGCTGGGAAGGAAGCTTACAGCTTCTTATATGGGTTTTTTGGGTACAATCAGGTATGCATCACCCTGAAAGATCATCATAAAAATGTCGTTACAATCAAATGGGGTGTGTATGTGGCCAAGGTGATGACATTTGGACTCGCCAACATGTCTATCATATTTCAGTAAGGGCCAGGGTACGGCTAGGGTTGATGATCACCGCCTTCAAGGAGTACCTAAGGGACTTTGTAGAAGTCTTCTTGGATGACTTGTGTGTGAATTCAAGATGTGATGATCATCTGAAATACCTGAATCTAGTCCTTGAGAAGTGCAGGTTGTACCAGATATCCCTTAATCCTCTCAAGTGTCAATTTTGGATCAAACGAGTGATTCTCAATCACATAGTGTCCAAGAATGGCATCTCCATAGATTAGAATAAGATCAAGCTCATTCTAGAGCTAACCCCCCCCACAATTTCCAAGGGAGTGCAACAATTTATAGGCCATATGGGTTACTATCGAAGATTCATCCTATTCTACACAGACATAGACCATCCATTGTACAAGTTGTCAGTAGTCTTTGAGTGAACCGAAGAGCGTTAGAGATCCTCAAAGCCCTCAAGCTACCTCTAGCTACAACATCAATATTGCAGGCCCTGAACTGGAATCTAATATTCCATGTCCAAGAGTGAAAATTCCACATAAAGTGGATATGATGCCCCTAACGGGAATATTAACGGATCAACATTTTGAGAAATGGGGCATAGATTTTATTGGTCCTATAAGCCCAGCTGCTAAAGTAATGGGGGCCAAATTCATCATCCTAGCTTATAGATTATTTCACCAAATGGGTGGAGGGCTGAGCCAAAAGAAAAGCTTATGCCCTGTCCATAGCTAAGTTTTTATATGAACAAGTAATCACAAGGTTTGGGTCTCCCTTGGAACTAGTCAGCGACCAAGGAACTCATTTTCTCAATGAAACAATAGCGATCTTGACTAGCAAATTCATGATCATACACAAAAAATCTAGACTATATTATCCCATAGCAAATGGCCTAGCCAAAAGCTCAAACAAAATGTGTTGCACGATTATAACTTATACAATTGAAGCTAGTCATACAGACTGGGAGCACAAGCTCATCGCAACACTATGGGCCTACCGAATGTCTTACAAAGTGGCAATGAACTGCACCCCCCTCAGCTTAGCCTTTGGGGTGGAGGTGGTTATGTTGATGGAGTATGTAGTGCCTAGCCTTCGCATCACAGTCAAGAAAAGACTCACCAAAAATACTTTGGCTTAGTGCTTAATTGGTCTTGAATGGCTAAATGAGACACGATTGTGCACAGCATATTGCCTTTGAGTGGAGAAGGTAAGGCACAAGAAATGGTTCGACCACAACCTCAAGAACAAGGACCTCAAGGAGGGGGATGTGGCACTCCTCTATAGCATTCACAACACCAAGAGCACACTTAAATATAGGGGCATGGGTCCCTATCATGTAGTGGAGATTACTTCACAAGGCGCATGCCAAATAGCCACCCTAGATAGAGTCAAGATGGATGGCTACCTTAATGGTAGCAAATTGAAAAGATATTATGGTCCACTCTCTCTACAGACCCTCCAAGCGATACACAGAGAAAAGGAGCTCAAGGTCAAGGCAGCCCGGATGAAATGCCATGACATTGAAGAAGCCAAGATACATAATGCCAAGATCAAACAATGAAAGCAAATGGCTTTGAGGCCTGAGGCTTGATTCAACCTAGTAGTTTACCATCAGGGGCACCCATTCTTCTTGTCAAGAAGAAAATTGGGATGCTTTGGATAAAGTCATGGTGAAGTGTCAACCCTCTGTCTGAGCTGTCGGGTCACAGGCTCCGGGTCATGGTCATGCCGAGGTCTTGTCTCGTGGGGGAACTTCATTTTCTAGTTTGAAATTGAATATCTCGATCACATTGTTTCAGCCGAAAGCATTCAAATAGATCCCAAGAAGGTAGAGATGATAGTGAATTGGCCATAGCCTGAAGACATCCATGAGTTACAATCTTTTCTCTTTTTGTGTAGTTTCTATCGAAGGTTCATCATTGACCAAACTAATGTGTAAGACTCATATTTTCGCATGGAACGAACAACATTTTTTAGCATGGGACAAACAACATTCTTTAGTTTTCCATATACCCAAAGAGGCAATAAACCAAACAATTTTAACCATGTCAGACTTCACAAGACCTTTCTTTGTCATGGTCATTGATGCTACTGGATAGGGTTTTGGGGCTGTGCTCATGCAAGATAACCATCCAATTGCATTTGAGTCACATAAGTTGAAACCAAGGGAGCTAAACTATTCCACATATGACAAAGAGTTAGCCACTATGGTTCATGCCCTTAAACTTTGGAAGCACTATCTTATGGGTTCTGATTTACTCACATTAAGACTGACACTAGAGTCTTAGACATCTCCTTACTTAGTTAGTGATCTTAGATCAGCCACCATTAAATGGGTTGCCTTTATTGACAACTATCCAAATTAATCAAACAAAGAAAATTTAGATGCCAATACTGAGCCAATGACCTATTATAAATAATATCTCTGTCCCATCTCGAGGGCGACCCTTTTGCGCCTATGAAGGAGACCTATGCCATTGATCAAGACTTTTTAGAAATGTGGCAATAGAAGGAAAAGAAAGAACCCAAAGAATTGCTTCTATTGTGATTTGCTAGGACTACATGAAGGATTGCAAGAAAATGAAGGCTAATTAGAAAGACGAAGAAGAAAAAGTCGAATTGAGAATCAAAGGAGTCAAAGAGTTCAGCTAATGTGGTAGTAGGTGAAGAGCTTTTCTTTGTAATGTGCAAGTGTTATGGAGGTAAGGTATGCAAACCTAGGTGATACAAAAAGGATGTCTAACATTGAGTATTGATCTAGAGAGTGTTAGAAACATGGTGTTAGTGTGAGAGAGAGATAGGCTAGGGAGTGAAGAAATGGTAGACAAATGTAGAATCCATGAAGGCTTTCATTCATTCATCATCACCACTAAATAGACAAGTGATGTACAAGCCTTATAGGGTACACACTCACACTTGCACCAATTGCATATGGGATATGTCCCATAGTGACACATGGCACTCACACATGAACTAGTACTAGATTTCCTAGTACTACATACCAACACATCACATGGACACAATCTTTGGCTATGATATCTCCAACACCCCCCTTCAAAGCAAAGAGTGTGAGACCTAACACGCAAGGAGTCGACCGATCCCCCCTCCATCACAATACTGCAAAGAGCAAGTCCAACTATCTAACACCCCCCTTCTTAGTTAGCTTTTGACCGGCAAGCAGAGTACGTCTTATTAAATCCTAATACATTCAATTTAGAGGGACAACTCAAGGTTGAGAACATTTATTGGCTCAACAAAAATACATAGAGAACTAAGCATCATCTACCACCTCATGGAGTAATAGATCATGCAACATAGTAGGTGAAGCTTCTTGCTCAGGTCTAGTAGATGTAGCATAAATATTCTTGAGCTTTTGTCCAGGGTCTCCTTAGCTGAAGTAGTGAGGTCAAGTTGATGAAGTAATTTGTTGACCAACCTCACACCAATAAGCACCAATGCTTTGTCATGCTCCTCATCCTTAGTTGAAAGTGGTGCTAATGTATCATCACCCCACGAGGACGAGGCTCCATAGTGTCAAACTAAGCTAGCAAAGGCTACAAGCTGAAATAGATAACCAACCAATAAAGAAGTTGGTCTAGGGCTCTGAAATGAATCATCAGCTTGAGAAAGGCATGAATAAATGTGGCCAGCTCTTGGTAGATGACCTCGGAGGTTCCAAAATGCAAACCCTAATGGAAAAGCAGCAAGAATACTCCTCGAAATAAAGAGCTGAGTGAACTTGAATCCCAAGTAGATGCCCCAAAATGTAGAAATGAGCTAATAGGAGAGCACTTGTGGGCAAGATGAGTGCTCGAGGTGCTGGAGCAGGTTCAAAAACCTCAAGAAGGTAGTTGGAAAAGGCGCTAGAACACCTAGACCCAACTGATGAACTAATGATAGATCCAGCTAGGTTGAGTGTCCAATTAGAGGGCTCGAGTACAACCGTTGAGGCACTTGTGGATCCAAGAGTGAGCCATAACTTCATCTCCTATGAGGTATGGGAAGCACTAAAGGTACCCCTAAACCTTAATGTTGCTTCAATTTGGGTTATCACAATGGTCAAATCTTAGATACATTCAGGTATATGGACTTAAAACTAATTGTTTTTATGTTCTTCCCACAGAACCGACAAATAGATGATCCTGGGAAGGACTTGGTGCTATGTCATAAATTGCCAATCAATTGGAGGGCAAGAATTGCCACTCTTATGTACGGTGAAAGAACCTCACTAATTATGCACTGTAAAGACCATTCCACTTCCCCTACAGTACAACCACCTTCAAGAGGCAATGAAATTTTAAAGGAAGGCAATTCCAAAGCTCCAGAGGCCTCCTGCACCCCCTAGACCAATCCCCAGAAGGAAATTTATCCCAATGTCACTCGAAGTCTTAGCCCTAATCACAATAAAGGCAAATCTTTGCCACAAACTACTCTCCCGTCTCTACTTCCCATGCCCAATGTCATGAGCATGACCCAGAGATTTCATGAGCAATGGGGGTCACGTAAGGCCATCCTTCATGCACAATGCTACTTCAAGAGAGGAGGACAACCTTGGAATACCAAAACCGTGGAAGGGTGTCTGACCCTTTCTCATCTTGCACCAACATCAAGGGTTCCATAAAAAAGTTGGGCCCAATGACGCCGATTGCCTCACCACACCAAGGACAAATTCCAACACTCCACAAGCAAAAGAGTCACAAGCGTGGGGTTGTGACAAAGCTCCTGAAATCCCAAGGCTACTATCAAGGTGAGCGACATGTTGGGGTCCCAAAGATTCCAACAACACAGAATACACAACCTCAACTCACTGGGATTCACAAGGTAGTAACAAAAGAGCCTGCATCAACTCCTGAGGTAGTCCCATAAGAACCTACCCTCGAGCCCAGCACAATGGGCCACTCTGCAAGCCTAAGGAATATCATGATCCCATGTATAGTGCAACTCAAGGACAAAGTCGCCAAGATCATCGAGGGAGCAATACACACTTCTTAATTTTATCTTTGAATGCCTCCCATGTCTTTGAAATTTGTGCACTTTCTACTAGTACACTCCACCATAATTGTGCACTACGAGTCATGTGACTCGGAGAAAATTTCACCCTCTCAATTTCTTCATAACATTCCCCCAAAAAGTATTGGTTGAAGGAACTAATCCAAGCAAGTAGAGCATGTCCATCTCTTTTACCATCATATTTTTGAAAAGTAAAAGTTTTGCAGTTAATCTTGCATGACTTCTTTTTATCACATAGCTTGAGTGCTTCAAGATGGACTTTCGTATGCTGTCTTCATCACTGGACTCATGCAAAGGAGGAGTGTCATGATGTTTCCATCATGAAGTCTTCAAATGGTGCTTCTTCTTTTTTGTGATGTCTTGCCCTACTTCTTCCATACTCATTGTCAGAGCTGTTCGCTAGTTCACTACTTCCATTTTCATAATCACCTCTATCCTTCATATGCTTTTTTGTGACTTTGGTCATCTCTCTTAGCACTTAATTTGCATGTTCTTTGTTGGCATTGTCTGTGTCGCACAAGTTACACATATAGTCAGGTTCTTGTTCAAGGTCCCATGCATGTTGCTTCCATGCATCCAATGAATCTGATGTATGCATAGGGTCCTCATCCTCTATAGATATAGGTGGCTTCCATGTTGATGTCACTTGATGTAATGCATATTCAATCTCTTGATGTTGTTGCTTCTTATGCTGATAGCATGCTCACTTGAATAGTTTTCCTTCCACCTTCTATGTATTTTAATTATGATTGAATAGTTTTTGAGCAAAAATCATATGAGCTTCATGTACATCCCCAATTGGCAAAAGCCCCACAAGTCACTTCCAAAATAGCTTGCTTTTTCTAAATTAAAGCCTACCTTTTCCTAGTATAGTCACTATGCTTAAGCTAAGTAGGGGTTTGGTGTTTGCTGATGGTTCCTTAGCTTTGGCCTTAGTGGGCTTGGCCCATGGTACTCATTTCTTATTCAGTGCCTACAGGGGTAGTCACTTGACTTAGTCATGCACCCGAATTGGGTGAGAACTCATAGTGAGTAGTGGTCACATTGACATAAAGCAACTGGTGAAGGTATGATTTTACCTTTACCTCCCCTTGCTGACCTTGCTAGGCTTCAACATATTAAATATCCTAAGGGGAGCAACCACTTCCTCTCATCTAGTTTGTGGTAGTTATTTGGAAGCCTGTGCTTTTTGGGACATCTATTTTGACAAGCACATGCATCTAGTTGTGTGAGAACTCATGCTTTGAGAGTGGTGCATTCCAATTTTATCCCTATCTTGCCCTCGTTCTTGGCATTACATGATAAAATAGCTTTATGGATGCTGACCTTTGTGTCATGTGGATTTGGTTGAAAATAAGTGTTTGAACCTAGGATGGGCTTTCCAAGTGTGGAGGTCAACCCTCATGAGATGCCTTTCTTAAGTAGATATTATTTTAGCTCCAGTTGTGGACCAAACCTATGAGATGCAAGAAGGGTCTCACTAGGATGGATTTGTACCCTAGTTAGTTTCAGAAATGCATGACAATGAACCATAATACATAGGTAAAACTGAAGACTTTGACCTTGATTTCCTTAAGCACTCCTATTGGCCTACTAGCTGTGACCCCATTACTAAGGATGTACAATCCATGTTGGGTTTGCCACATTTTTCCCAAATCTTCTTGGTCACAACACTTATTCTGGCTCCTTGATTTAAGATAACGGTGAGCTTATGATTCTAGTAAGATATTGGGAGTACAACATTGGTGTCATCATTTTCAAAGTATTGCCCCAGTTTATTAATAGGCACCTTTGGAAGCCCTTGAGCCTCTTTTCGAGACTCTACTATTTTCAAACCTAGAGATGCAGCATTACAATTTGCCCATTCATCCAATTTGCTAGGTCTCTCCAAAGACTTGGGTTACATTGTAGTAGTGCCACAATGGGAATCTTTACTTCCACGGATAGGAACGAGGCTAAGTTGGATATGTCTTAAGGCTCCATGATAGCTCTGGCAATAGAATCCAGTTCTTTGAAGTCACATAAGATCATATCTTCCCTATTTCTCAGCTTTGGGGTTTTCCTCAAACATACATTGCATTAGGGTAGGACCTTCTGTAGAAGGGCTTGTTATAATTTCTTCCTTTACCCTTTCTTGTACTTGCAAGATTTTCATGCTTAGGGGGGCTTCTTGATAACTAGGATTCATTGTGTTGGCTCCCTTGCTAGTCTTGAGCCTTTGCTCAACTTTTTGTTCGCACTCATGCACCAAGTTCCGTGCATCTAATAGGTGTTGTTTTTCAACTTAAGGTTGGGGTATTTTGGAAGTCCTGTTAACATAGTCCCCTTGGCTTGGATTTTGGTTCAACCCATTCCTCCTATCTGGTTTGTGGTGTAGAATTAGTTTTGATGAGCTTTAGACCTACAAATTATGGATGTTGGTGAAGAGCAAAGTACTCTAGGTCAAGAATGGTAGAAATGTGTAAACCTATTATTTCTAAGGTATATCATACTATAAGACCTAGTCTGGCATCAAGTTATGGCCTTCCATAGTTATGTGAAAAGGAGGGATGATTATGATAAATTCACAAAAGGATTGATAAGCCTAGAAATCACAAGCTCTGTGAAACTATGGAAGTTAATGGCCAGAGGTCTTACCCATAGTACTGCCAATTCCTTGAATCACAACTCAGCTTTGAGAGAAATTCTCTTAGGATGGAATGCAATTGTATCCATATTTAAAATCAAAGATATAGAATGTGCAATCATATTACAAATAATAGAGGGTATCTTTTATTACAAAGGATAGAGGGTATCTTTAATGATAGGGTCAAAAATATCCATAAATGTCCTTATAAACTTCCTTGCCCTCACTACTATATTAGAGGCTACTATTTCAAACTTTATTGATTTATTCTATATAGCAAGATTAGATAAGGTTGGTAATTCTCCTTTCCTATTATGCAAAAAAAAGGAATTCGAAGTAGCAAGATTGACACTTGTATGGCTGAAGGAGGGTTAATGTGCTCTGCTCCTCCTAGACCTGCTACAACTAGACGGAGGTGCAAAATGCATATGGAAGATGTCTCATTTGTAGGACAAGGGTGTGTCCCAAAGAATCTTGTTGAACATGGCTGCGCCAAGAGACAACCAGCAAGACGCTGCATTGCAATTTGCATTTATTTTCATAAATCCATGCACCAGCCTCCCCCTCTCTACACGCTTTAAGATTTTGAAGCATGGATTGCATTTTTAAAAAAACTAAGAGTTGCAACTAGCAGCTAGTTGACTAATTGATCGATGTTGATTGCTGAGTCCCTTGTGTCTCACTAGTGCTCAAAATCATCTTATGACCTGTCCAGCGACTAGTCCTTTGTTCTTGAATAATTGGAGTCTAAATGTCTTCTAGTTGAGATTTGGCATGTCTGCTCAATGTTCCCTAGCATTTTGTTTATACTACCTTCACGAGCTTTTTTAAATTCTCTTAGCACCTACTTCTTACTTCAAGCCTCTTGACATTATAGGGTTCACTCTACATATATTGAACTTTGAAGTAATTTATAGCAAGGATACAAAATCCCAAGGGGAGGTTAGCATGTATACATAAAATGGAAGTAGAGATGTGCATGCCATTCAGAGTTAGCTTGCAAAGTATTAGTTTTGCAATGCAATTCACTTCTCCTCTTACTTAATTACAAGGATCCCTCTGAGTCTCTCTAGTTGGTTTGGATTTGTTTTCCATGTGCAATATGTAATGTCTAAGTCTTGATCTCATTAACGGCCAATACAATCTAATATAACACACTTGACTTTATTGCCATCCCTTTCATCCCAAAAGAATCATCCCCATCCTATGTTTGGAACTAGTAAACCTTGGATTTCCCCTAGGGTAGACAAATTGCCTTTTCTATAAGAATAATTTTAGATGGATTTCAAGTGCATCTTTTATAACATAACCAATTTGATCACATCTTATCTTAATGAGGTTCATAATACCTTTGAAGAGATATCTCATGATAAATAAAAATATATATTTAGATTCTTCAAAATCATACATCTCCATTCTGGATATGCAAGTCCTCTATTCCTAATATACTTTATCACATGTTTTCTACTGACATCACCCTATGTTATGAGAACATTCCCCTTATAGGGTCTTATATCCTTATATCCAATATAGCAGAGGGAGCTAAAAAATATTCTTTGCTAAACATGGTTATAAGAAGTTAGCTCACCATAACTCTCTCATCTTGATAATAAAAAAGATAATCTCAAAAATTCCTTTTCCACTAATTTACAAGAAATCTTGTCACTATAAGAGTTGGTCTTGAACATATCTTGGTTTCAAGTTTACCCTAGTTTTCACCAAAAAAGGTTTTCACCAAAAAAAAGGGTTTACTACTCTTGCTAACCAGTATGGTGTAACTTATACTTTGCATGGTATGAATTTCCATTGATCTTAAGGCTTGCCAAACTAGGAAGAATTGATTTTCTAAAGAAACTTGGCAATGTAGTAGATAGATTGATGATTATGGTCTTCAATAATCAACACATTAGAGATTTTCTTAACTCCAACCAATCTTGAGGTCTGCCCATAAAGAGGAAATTACTTCTTCCGTGTATTTCAATGATACTACATTTGTCACATGTGCTACTTTCTTGTACCTAGAATTTACTCTTATTCCATTTCCACCTTTCATTAGAGATCTCACATCCAATTCTCTTGGAGAAAGAAGAATATTCCTTTCCCTACCATAACTTTTGTCTAGTCTAGAAGTAAAAGACCTCACTTGCAAAGCCTTAATAGTATCTTAAGCAAAAAAAACAAAAAGGTTAGATTTATCTTATAAAAACATGGAGTTAACTATAACATATGTCATTTGCTTTTTTATGTAAATGCTCATAGAAATGGGATATTTACTTTAATATTTCATCTTTTGGTAAAACCCCTATGATGCATTGATGATATACTCAGTGTATGACCATACATTGCAATTAAAACCATCCCAAACCATGTATTAACTAAGTGTATTACTACAAAAAATTCAAGTCATGTACCCTACTTCAATATGAGGGTGAAAGTGTACCCTACCTTGATATGAGGGTGAAGGGTGTAGCTCTCCATTTACACACTAAGGACAAACGTTGGCATGGGAGAAATGCAATGTGTAATGGATATTTAAGAAGCTCGAGTAATGTGTCTTGATTTCCTCCCACCTGAAGGTTGGATTGTCCCATCCTATATATACCATATCACTATCCTTCTCCCTTCTCTTGCACCTCAACACCCAAGTTGTTACCTCCTTGCTCCACTACCCTTGACCTGTTTTTCTTTTCTCACTAGCCTAAAAAATATCGTTCCTTGCTTCACCACCATAAACACCCTAGTTGTTCCCTCCTTGCCCCACCACCATTAAAACTCTCCTCACTACACTAAGAAATATCATTCCTTGCTTCACTGCCCTTATTTGCTAGCTCCCATCTTATAGCACGAATGTCATAGCAAATCCCCTCCCCCTTTCCACTTTTTCAAGCATAGAGCTTGTGAGTACTCCCACCAATTTTTTGCAATTCTAGGATCTCAAGGATGCACAAACGGAAGGAACGTGGATAAGAGAGAAGAGCATAATGTGAGAAGACCATGCAATAGAATCAAAGATAAGCCTTTGATTATTAGCCACTCTACAATGTGACTGCCATGTGACTTTATACATACCCACTTGGGATTCAAGCCTTGTTGGTTTATTCCAGTCCACATGATTCTAGAGAATTCCTATCAAAATACTTAGTTTTACATGTGTCACTCCTTTAACATAAAGTATAAGTAACATCACATCCATAGAGTGTGATCCTATGAATTCTAACAACCCCCTCAATGGCTACAATGTGCACATTGTAATGGAGGACATTGGATTACATACTGAGCAAGGGATAATCCTTTATAGAAATAGGCTTTTACATGGATACACTTTATGCAATGGAGTTTCTAAGAAAACACACTTAGGTCCACCTAGAGGGTTTGCCACTCCCACGTCTTCACATACCTGCCACACATGCTTTGATGAACTTCCATGAGGATATTCCTTTAATTAGATAGAGGACCATATCACCAGCATTTATAGACCTATAAACCACACTTTCCTTCATGCCACATGATTATCATGCATCTTATGCATCTATCTCTTTGCCTCATCACATACATGTGGAAGTACATGGCATTTGGCATAAAATAGAGGTCTTACAAATGCGTTATAGAAATGACATGGCAATGTCTAACCCATGTAAAAGAGCGATATCATTTGGATAAAGAGTTACAATGCTTAAACCATGTTCTTGGGATGTGATTTTTAATATAACCATGGTGTGGATAAATATTAGGCTACATGCTTGGTAAAAAATGCAACTTGGGAGCTTCAATGTCCCAAGAATGATAAATTTTTCATGTTGATGTAAATCTTGTGAGTTGTACATGCCTCTGAGATATCCTTGTAAAGAAAGAGGGAGAGAGATAGGAGACTCAAGTTCAGCTTTCTTCACAACACACAAAAGAGAGAGGACACAAGGTTGGAGGGTGAAGCCTTTCTTCACTTTTGCACACAACAACAATACAATAGAAGAGGGAAATACCCTATATGTCAAAACCTAGAATACGTGGTTCATATGTGAACCCAAACCAAAAACATACATGGTAGTCTAATGACACCACGAGTACAACTAACATAGGCGGTGACATAAATGATAGTCATCCAGGAGATATATCGGGGGTAGAGCTTGATATCTCAACACTCCCCCTCAAGCTCAAATCCATCTCACGTACACCAAGCAAGCTCCTAAATCTGCGAAGCTTCTCGGTACCCAATGCCTTCGTAAAAATATCAGCCACCTGCTCCTCAGTGCTGACATAGACAAGATCAATCTCACCAGCTAGAACCTTCTCTCTCACAAAGTGATAATGCACCTCAATGTGCTTCGTTCTAGCATGATAAACTGGGTTATTAGCAAGCATGATGCTGCTAATGTTGTCACAATGAATGACAACTGCTGCATGAACTGACTATCCCATATCTGCAAGTAGCTTCCGTAACCAAGCTACCTCACATGCAGCCATTGCTGCACCCCTGTACTCAACCTCTGTGCTCGACAAGGCAACTGTTGGCTGCTTCTTGCTGCTCCAACTGATGGCACCACTCCTAAGGGAAAACATAAAACCACTAGTAGATCTCCTGTCTGAGACACTACCAGCCCAGTCAGCATCTGTGTATCCATGTACCTGTAATGCACACCCAGCTTCATAAAACAGTCCATAATGCAATGTGGACTTCACATACCGCAGTATGCGCCTAGCCGCATCCAAATGTGGCTTCCTCGGTGCCTACATAAACTGACTCACCAGCCCCACAGCATAGCTCAAATCTGGTCGGGTTATAGTCATGTAAATCAAGCTACCTACTATGCGCCTGTACATAGTAATATCTTCAAGAAGCTCACCTGACTCTGCATTGAGCTTCACATTCTGCTCCAATGGAACAGAGATAGGCTTATAGCCTGTCATCCCATATTTGGACAGCATCAGGGTGTGCATTATCCTCATAACCTTCTGGCTGCATCATATAAACCTCTTCCTGCAAGTCACCATGCAAGAAGGCATTTTTCACATCCATCTGATGCAAAGACCATCCCTTTGCAGCAGCCATAGCAATTACTGCTCTCACGGTTGCCATCCTTGCAACTGGGCTGAAAGTTTCCTCATAGTCAATTCCATATGTCTGTGCAAAACCTTTGGCAACCAATCTTGCCTTGTACCTGCTAACAGACCCATCAGCATTGTGCTTTACTTTGTAAACCCACTTGCAGCCAATAGCCTTCTTATCATGAGGCAAAGGCATCAAATCCCAAGTGTGGTTTGCATCCAAGGCAGCCATCTCTTCATCCATAGCTGCTTCCCAATTTTTATGCCCTGCTGCATCCTCAAAACATGTGGGCTCTGGCTCCTCTAGAACCTTGACCATATAAGCATAGTGATGTGCTGTATACCCATCATATCTCAGCCTATCAACTGGATACTTAATACGAGTGGACCTCCGTACAACTGGATCAGTTGCAGGAGTCTTTAAATCATGCCTGCTTTTCCTTGCACCAGGTGTAACAACAGAAGGAATCCCAAGTTCCTCATCAAGGCTCATTTCAGAGCCACTTGACTCTCCATCAACATGAGAGCTACCAGCAGACACATCAAACACTGGAGCATGGTCCACTTTTTCTTTTCCCTTATGTGATACCTGCACAACACTATCAGGACTGCCATGTGACGATTCACTAGATCTCAATTCCCTGTCCATGCATTAGATCCACTAGTAGAGGACTCTCTGGGTCCACTCAAGGCTTGAGATTGCTGCTCTGCATTTATTGCAGCATTCCCATTTCCTGCATCTGCATCTCCTACCATAACAGTTGGTGCATACCAGCTGCTCATTTCATCAAAAACAACATCTCTGCTCACTTGCATTTTGCGGGTGGAAGGGTTATAACAGCGATACCCTTTCTGGTGCTGAGCATATCCAATAAAGATGCATTTTTCTGCCTTTGGATCCAGCTTTGTTCTCTTCTCATCAGGAACATGAACATAAGCTATGCAACCAAATACCTTCAAGTGAGAAATATTTGGTTTTTGGCCTGTATACATTTCTTCAGGCGTCATGCCATGGACAGCTGCAGTGGGGGTTCTGTTCATAATATAAACAGCAATTGCTACTGCTTCAGCCCAAAAATAATCAGGCATGTTTTTCTCATTTAGGATCGCCCGTCCTACTTCTGCAATATGCCTGTTCTTCCTTTCTGCAACCCCATTCTGCTGAGGGGTAGACCTGCATGAGTACTTCCTTTGAATTCCCTGTTCTTTCAGATATTCACAAAATTCTTCTGAAAAGTACTCTCCCCCTCCATCAGATCTTAGCACTTTAATATGCACACCTTTCTCTTTTTCAACCATGGCCTTAAAAGCCTTGAAATGGCTGAACACTTCACTTTTGTGCTTCATAAAATAAATCCACACCTTCCTAGTGTAGTCATCAATAAACGTCACATAATAATGGCATCCACCAATAGAAGCAGCTTTGGTTGTCCAAACATCTGAATGGATCACTTCCAAAGGTCTTCTGCTCACCTTAGCATTTTTGGGAAATGCATGTCTGGCCTGCTTACCCATTTGGCATGCTTCACATACCTTTTGCATTCCCTCAACTCTGAATTTAGGCAAACCTGCAACAATGTTTTTCGTTTGCATAGATTTCAGCCTTTGTATATTCACGTGCCCAATGCGCTTGTGCCATATCTCAATATCTGCAATGACACCTCTCCCATGCGCAAACATAGCAGCTTTCACCTCAGGCATATCAACATCCAAGGTGAACATTCTTCCATTTTTGTTGCCTTTCGCAACCAAGCGGCATTTATTTTTCAAGTTCTCAACAAAGCATCCATCAGGATTAAATCTAACCTGCAGACCTTGCTCAACCATCTGGCCAACTGAAGCCAGGTTCTTAGTGATTTTTGGAACATGAAGTACATCTGCCAAGTACTTTGTTTTGCCATCCTGCATAGCCAATGGCACTTTACCAACCTGCGTAATTGGGTGCGCAGTATCATCACCTATTTCAACATAACCTGGCTTATCCAAATTTCTGACATCATGAAACCACTCACCATGACTGGTCATGTGGTTAGAGGCACCTGAATCAACATACCAAACATCATTGCAAGCTGCAGCATCTCCTGACATGGAGTTAACCATATGCTGCATCACAAAAAGGTGCTCATTTCTGTCGTCACCATGCCCACTTGATGATGCATAGTTGCTTTGCTGCAACTTTCCACTTTTGATGTCATTCTGCTTTTTATAGCATGTATTCTCCTTGTGTCCAGGCTTTCCACAATAATAGCATTCTATGCTGCTATTTACTTGCTGGTTCCTTTGCCATGAACCACGGCCTCTTTGGCTCCCCCTGCCTCTAGAACTACCACGTCCTCCTCCATAGGACTGGTTTTCCTGTTGTTGCTGTTGGTTCTGATTTCCTGCACGGCCACCAGAACGGCCTCTTCCTCTACCCCTGCCTCTACCTGTATTCGAGTAGAAAGCAGTCTCTTGAGAAGTTGAGGTGGCTGAACCACCATTCCTTTGCTCTTCACTCAGCAAGAGAGCAATAAGTTCTTGAAAATCAGGAAATGTTTCACGGACTCCAATGGATGTCCGAAATTGTGCATAATCTTTCCCAAGACCATTCAAGGTCACGGACACTAAGTCCTCATCATCAACAGGTGCTCCAATGGAGGCAAGAGAATCTGCAAGGCCTTTCACCTTCAAGGAATACTCATTTATATTCGAATTTTTCCTTTGCACATTGTGCAACTCCTGCTTTAGCTGCATCTTTCGTGCTTTGGTATTTGTGCTATACAGCTTCACCAATGTATCCCATGCCTCCTTAGGCGTCTCTAGATCCTGTATATGCACAATCATAGAATCTGAAATGCTAACGGACAGCCAATACAGGCATTTTCTGGCTTTTTCATGCCATTCTTTAAAGGCCTTCAATTCAGCAGGAGTGGGAGCAGCACCCAAAACTGGTTCTGCAGTTTCACCACTGATGTAATCCCAAACTCCCTTTCCCATAAAGAAGTTTGTCATCCTGAACTTCCATGCTTGGAAGTTGTTCTTGTCAAGCTTCTCACTGACAATGGTAGACAGATTCTCAGACATTTTACAAATCACAAATTGCAACAGCAACCTGTAAACACAGCAAATGCCTCAGAAGGGCAAATAGCAAAACTTCTGCAAAGAGCCTCACAGGGGCAGATCTGCAACACTGACGAAAGTGGTATTTCACCACACAGTCACTTCCTCGTGATGATTTTGCATCAACAGGCAACAGGCATGAATCTGCAACTCCCAATATCTCTGCACATAGGCATACGATGCAATTTCTATGGCACCTTTCCACCGACTTGCCGTGCGGTGGTCGCACAGCAAAAACAGGGCCTTTTTCTGAGTGCTTGCGAAGAACTTCCGCCTTCAAAACGGGCCCCGAAACGGCCTCAAATCAGAAAAATAAAGTCGCAGCATATACTGCGCTCTCGCCGCACCGCGAAGGGCCTCTCAATCTGAAGCAGTGCCCTCCTGCACTTCTGGCTGTGCTACCTGCAAAGATTTGCTCCCAAACTCGAAATAGGAAAGCTACACTGGTCCTCTTACCAGGACACCACAAACTTGGCTAGCTTTCTTGAGCTCCTTACCACGAACAAGGCTCTGATACCATGTAAAGAAAGAGGGAGAGAGATAGGAGACTCAAGTTCAGCTTTCTTCACAACACACAAAAGAGAGAGGACACAAGGTTGGAGGGTGAAGCCTTTCTTCACTTTTGCACACAACAACAATACAATAGAAGAGGGAAATACCCTATATGTCAAAACCTAGAATATGTGGTTCATATGTGAACCCAAACCAAAAACATACGTGGTAGTCTAACTACACCACGAGTACAACTAACATAGGCGGTGACATAAATGATAGTCATCCAGGAGATATATCGGGGGTAGAGCTTGATATCTCAACAATCCTGGCACTTACAACACCATATCTACACATGCTTTGATAATGCACTTGATGGCTTCAAGCTTTGAATACTCCTATGGAAGGTTGAATCCTTGTGGTAAAAAGGCCTCTCATACAACTGACTTTGACAAATGGTGACTCCCAAGGCATAAGAGTATGTCCACAATTTTACATTCCACATGTGATAAGACCAACACCATGTAAATACATAACATTTAAAATGAGCAAGCAAGGGGCTAGTATGCTTAAACAATAGCTCCTTCCCATTCTCTCTTCTTTGTAAAAGAAATGCCTCTAATAACTTAGTTAAACATGTAGTTGATTGAATAGAATAAAACCTTGGAATAATGGCTTAAAGGATTGAAAAAATAATCAAGCAGTAGTTCACCCCAGTTCTAGAGAATGTTTGATGCAAGCTCTTGTACTAGTAAACTCTCACTAGCAGATAGAGCATTGGTGGTTAACCAGATCCTTCTTGCCATGGCTTGCTACATTGCCTCTTGCTGGTGTCTCCATCAAAGTTGCATGGGGCAACTGAGATGCTTGGTGCAAAAATTTCTATGGGAAAAATTGGATGGGATGTGTAACACCAGAGCTAGGTAGACAGTAATCATAGCATGGGGTGGACTGGGCATTGTTGATCTAGAGATGCAGAGTAAAGCCCTGCTAGGCAAGTTGGTGGTGTGGGGTCTATTGTGAAACCATCTTAACATCATGTGTTTGATAGTGTGAATAGCACTAACACATAGAGTGCTATAAAAGAAAGGGTTAGATGCCCTAATCCTAACCCTAAAAGGGTTGCATATATTCTACATCTTCAACTAAATCTAGTGTACAATTAGTCATTTGTGGTGTGCTCTCTAGCTATGCCCTGCAAACCCATGACTATTGTAACTTCCTCCACTACTCCACTAGTGCTAGGACCTTTGACCAAGACCACAATCATACTCTATATTTGTCCTAATTGTGGTGCCTAGATACCCCTCAGCACCTAGCACCCCTAGAGGTGGATAGTCCTTTTTGGAACAAAGAGATGAAGACTCTAACCCTTTCTAACCTCCATGGTGTAGGTTTTACTAAATTACAATTGTACCATTTCATGGCTACATGCTAGGGCTAGGAACCCATCAAGTATAACATCATCCATACATGCTGAGAGAATGAAAATATAGAACTACGAACATATGAGTATGTCTAGACTCCACTGGCATAGAGTAGACATGGTAGGAATTTCATTCATAGGTTCTTCAATTCACACAAATAAAGACCAAGAGGGCAATGAAAACTAGGACCGGATTATTCTCCAACCTTCTCTTTCCTTAGCAATTCTTTCTTTCTTTATGGAAGCAAGCTTTAACACTTCTTTCTTTCTTTATGGAAGCAATTCTTTCCTTAGAAATTCTTTCTTTCTTTATGGAAGCAAGCCTTAGCACTTTCCTTAGCAATTCTTTCCTTAGAAATTCTTTCTTTCTTTATGGAAGCAAGCCTTAACACTTTCCTAAAGCTAGAATACCCACAACATTTTGTTAAGCTACTCCACTTAAATGAGTTTTCTTGGGAGTAACTAGAGACTCAAGAGCTAGAAACTGCTTTAGGAAGCAGTGCATCATATTGAAAGCTAGTTAATGTTTTAACACTAATGGCAAATGCCTTCTAGTAGTTGGGTTTTTTTGAATCTAGAGTGCCAACTAGTTTCATGTAAGCTCTTCGATTTCCATAGTTAAAAATACATTTTTTTGTAAGTAATTAAAAGAAACAGCCTTGAGTTAGTTCCCTGGATTACTGCAGATTAGATTCATGGGTTGGGCTTCTTTATTGAAGAAGCTATTATTTTTTGTTGGAGAGAAATCCAATGCTTTTGGTGGTCCATAAGGGTGTAACTACAACAAACTTCTTTTCTAAGGTGGGAAAACTAAAAATAGAAAACACTCAACTCCTTTTTTCTCTCATACTATCCAAGTCATCTGACTTCAATGAAGTGATCAAATAAGACCATCACACTGACATTAGATCTCCATCACAATGCATTCTGAATGGATACTTAGATAAAAGAGGATTGATCTCAACTGACGTGTGCCTGATATGAAAAGCTATCCAATTCTTTGCTACAATTTCGAAGGGCAATAATCTCAAACTTCAAATCAATAAATCTATCACTTATATCACAATGCCAAGGGAAAATACATAGAGATGCACAGCTAAACTTCCAAAATACACATGAATGCATGATTGACATCACAATCCAAGTGCAAATGTGTCTAACATCTGATAGATGACACACATCACATTGCACAACTAAATGTGCAAAATGCGAATGAACTCTCTAAAATCTAATATAACCTCAAAATAGGATAAGATATTAGTTTTCATCTGACTGGTTGAATGAAAGACTGAGCTCTATTTCAGAGCCAAACTTAGAATATACAAGCTCTTCTCTCTTCTCCACGTTCCTTCTGATTGTGTGGCTTCTTTGGTTCTATCATGTGGTCTTCTCTCCTCATGCTCTTCTCTCTTCTCTATATTCCTTTCGCTTGTGCATTCTCGAGATCTTGGAATTGCAACATGGTGTCAGATGTTGGCTCTCTCCCTTGATCTTCTCTCTTGCCATATTGGAGCTCCCCTCCTTGAGTTCCTTTGTCTATTAGTCTCCTTCTTTGAGTGTTGGCTTTCTCTATTGAAGAGTTGTCTACTACCATTTTTCACATCAGGGGATCGCTATGTCACTAGTGGAGCCATGTTGTGGCTAGAGGTCATGAAAAGGCTTTATTCACTTCTCGATTCTCCAATTGCAATCAACTTTTGCCCATTTTCTCTCCTATAACAAATGGAAGCTATTGGCTTGAGTCTTTTATTTCCCTTTGTGCATGTATCTCATTGGGATAATAGAGCATGGGTCTCTCCAATTGTATCTGAGGTAGCAACACTTTGGTTCTCAAAGGCCCATTTCATCACTGTGTGAGTTGTGGCTAGAATTGTTTCAAGCAAGAGGGTTGTCTTTATCACTATAGTCTATTGAATATTGTTGTGTCAACTAGGTTTCTAGGACAACTTCTCATTGAGTTTTAGGTTAGGTGGTTGTTCAAGAGAACTCAAAGCTTCTAAAATGATTATGCATTGCCATTTCTTGTTTTGGCTTGGGAAGAATCTATGGCAATGATTGTGTCCAAGAGAAGCCACTTCATTATTGTTCTACGTTGAATGCTAGAATGATAATTTATGCTCTCTATCATTGCTACTATCACCAAAACAACCTGGAGCTCTCGTTTTCATGTTGAAGACTCCTTGAGACTCTATTGTGGTAGATATGTGTTGTCTCAAAAGACTAATTTGAGATTTGGGGCCGTGATGCTTCAGCAACTTTCTATGATGCCTTTGTTTTTTGTTGTTTCTCTAAGGTTCTTTTTCACTGAGGTTTGAAGGATAGCTCATACATTAAAATGTTGAACCCTCCACATGTAGGGCTGTATCATTTGCAAACTCAGAGTCTAGAAGCTCCTCCTCCTATTGGATTGGGAGCCTCATCCCTGTGAGGCCGAGTGCCTTAGAGTGAAGAAAGTAACCTATGCCTTTGCTATAAAAAGAAACAAGTAGGGGGCAAGAGGGCAGCTCTATCTCATTGAATGGGAAAGAGGAAAGGTCTCTCCTCCTGTATGCCCCCGATGATCACTTGGATGGAGCTGCCCACATAAAGAGCTAAGACCCCTTTGATCCATCTCTCTGAGAAGCTAGTCTCTACATGGTACCCTCCTAAAAATACTACTCTGCTCTGACATATGTCTTCTCAAAAAAGGAGAGGCTATGACTTTTCCCTAGATCAGTCCACTACCTCCCAGAAGGTGAAGATGTCAAGGATGCTACATTCATGAACAAAACGTGTTTGCATCTCATGGATGATGTGTTTGGTAAGTGGGCTCTCAACCATAGGCTCAAGACCTTAGCCGCAACCTTGTAATCCATATCAAGCAAGGTGATTAGTCTCCACTGGTGAATATTTGATCTAATCCCTCCCTTCGAAATCACACAGATCTAGCCTCAACTTAAAGAATGTGGAAGGGATCTTGAATCAAAGATCTCTTGGTAGGCTAACCTAAGCGGGATCAAGATGTGTTCCTAGAAGCACCTAAAGGATCTCAAAATCAGATCATTCTCTCTGGGGCACTTTTGGGTTGATATGGCCTACAAGGCCTCTCAAAGCTCCTCATCAATGAAAGGTGCATCTAGTCATTTGCTCAAGCTCCAGGTGAGTACTAAAGGAACTTGCTCCCACATTGCCTCATGATCTAGGAGAGTAATAGGTGACTTTTCCTCCGATTGAAATAGCTGATTATAGAAGTTTGTGGTCATCTCAAGGATCTCCTATGAGTCCTTGTGCATCTATCCCTATGAGTCCTAAAGTCATTGAAGTATGATCCCTACAAACCATGGTCTTGTGATCTAAAAGAATTACATGGTCATTCTATCCCACTATTGGACCCATCTGACCTGGAAAGAGTGGTACAAAAGCTTAGCTCTACAGACCTCCATATCTTGTAGCTCTAGCAGTGCACACTCTAAGTAGTCTCTAAGCCACAGGGACCCTAGATCCTACTCCTCGTGTCTCTCCATGGATGTTGGGTCATGATGAAGTGCTCTCTCCTACTCTTGAAGAGCATGTTTCATTTAAGGGCATGGGACTAGAGCTCTTGGATGCTCTACTGAATTGGCTCTGCCATCCACGTTGCCCAACCCTCTCTGGATCCCTCCTTGGGCTGCCTCTAGATCGTTGTTATAGCCAATTGTACCTCCACCTCCTATAGGATAGAGTTCCATGCAAGGTATAGAGGTGGAGTTCTATTAAGATGGTAATAAAATACAAATTTTATGTGTGACACAAACAATAATATCTTTGTAGATGAGAGTGAGCGAGAGAGAGAGAGAGAGAGAGAGAGAGAAGAGAGAGAGAGAGTATGGAGAAAAAATCTTATATTACTACAGATGTATCATTACAATAGATGTTCCTAGCCATGTGCTTTAGTGAAGAAGGTTTGATGGCATGCTAGAAATAGTAGAGGATGGAGGTTTTGTTGGGTGAATACAAGGGCGATAGAAAGTGGGTTATGTAGGATATCATTATACAGCCCTTGTTCTGAGGTCAATTGGTGCTTAGTCATTTTTGACCTAATCAACCTTAGAATCTACAAACTTAGGTTCATCGCTACATAAATTTCCACTCACCATTAATGAACCCATACCATCAGATTGGGGGATCCCTTGGGGGCCCCCATCTAGGGCTATGCATAGATCCCATCTAATGCTCATACTTTTGACCATCAAAAGCCACACTCAGCCTCCATCTAGTGTCTAAATTGGGACCTATCGAGCATTCATTCTACCGAGTGTCTTCTCTTCATAAAGGGGGTCTTACCAATTAGAGCTAGCCATACCCATATAGTTACAGAAGAGTAGAGCTAGCAAATACCCATGTAGTTACATGATAGTAGAGATTGATTTCTAACAATGACAACTAGAGCTATAATGCAATCACCAAGAACCTAGTGTTCCATGCAAGGACAAAGCACTTCTCCTTGTGCATGATTATCTACACAACTTCATCTAGGCCTATCTCCCTTATAGTTTCTACTAATATACTTTCTATATAAACCCTAGCCTCTTACTTTCATATTTTGAAACAATGAACTAATGAAAGGCCTCCCCTCTTAGTAATACAGTCAATGGACTTATGAAAAGCCTCCCCTCTTATTGTGCATTGGGTGTTATGTAACATCTAAAAATATTATGATCGATGTGATCTTTGTTTAGTGTATGCTTTGTCTAGTATAGGCATCCATGATGCATTATAAATAGGAGTTTTGACCCTACTCCATATCGATTGATGGAGTTCCACGCATCTTGCATATAAATGTTGTTCACCATACTCAATGGTATCTAGAACATAATCACCCTACCAAGAATGTATTGAGCAATTTCCAACACCTAGCTCCTCAATTTGAATACTCTCTATAATTGAGGGTTGCCTCATGCTCTGACTTTGGCCCTACATTCACATGGGGTTCTGCCTAGTGCAGATACAGGTGCAATTGAGGGGTGCTTGCACCAACACTACTGAGATGTCCTAGGTAGCCTTACCACTTGTGCGGGTTGTACGCTTGGAGATTCTGATGGGAGGTGGGATGCTATAACCACCACTCATAGCTTTCCAAACAATTCTTTCTCATCTTTTTCAAATGTGAATTCTCTCTATAATTCAGGGTTTCCTCATGCTCTGACTTCCACTCCCTACATTCAATGGGGTTCTACCTAGTGTAGATATGGGTGCTTCTTGATTCCCTGATTGAGAAGTGCTTGCACCAACAGTACCGAGATGTCCTAGGTAGCTTACTACTTATGTGGGTTGTATACTTGGAATTCTAGTGGAGGTCAATTTAACATCCCTATCAATAGAGGAGTTTGCACGTGTTAGTGGCTCCATGTACCCTACCAAGAATGTATTGAGCAATTTCCAACGCCTAGCTCCTCAATTTGAATACTCTCTATAATTGAGGGTTGCCTCATGCTCTGACTTTGGCCCTACATTCACATGGGGTTCTGCCTAATGCAGATACAGGTGCGATTGAGGGGTGCTTGCACCAACACTACTGAGATGTCCTAGGTAGCCTTACCACTTGTGCGGGTTGTACGCTTGGAGATTCTGATGGGAGGTGGGATGCTATAACCACCACTCATAGCTTTCCAAACAATTCTTTCTCATCTTTTTCAAATGTGAATTCTCTCTATAATTCAGGGTTTCCTCATGCTCTGACTTCCACTCCCTACATTCAATAGGGTTCTACCTAGTGTAGATATGGGTGCTTCTTGATTCCCTGATTGAGAAGTGCTTGCACCAACAGTACCGAGATGTCCTAGGTAGCTTACTACTTATGTGGGTTGTATACTTGGAATTCTAGTGGAGGTCAATTTAACGTCCCTATCAATAGAGGAGTTTGCACGTGTTAGTGGCTCCATGTGGTACAGATCTTTAATGCATCTAATACGTGTGGGAAAGTGCTGTATATGCAAGCTCATGGGATCTTACGTCTCTTGGGGAGAAAGTAACTTTATCCATGGTGAGGCCTTGAGCTCTGTGTATTATCCTTGCAGTTGCTGGCTATGTTGGAAACTGTTTGCATGTTAGAATGCTTGTTTTAGAGGGACCTACTTGGACTTCCTTTGTTGTATGAATGAATGGTGTCCAATTCTTAGCAATGCTATTTGTGTATGCATCAGCATGCTTGAGTCTTGCTTGCATCCCTATTTTGGGTTGTTGGAATAATATCCACATGATATCTTGGATATTGTGGATGGACATGCCCATAAACACTCTGTTAGCACCATTTACCAAGCCGTCTTGTTGGTTTATGTAGCAATGTTCCTTCCTTTATGTTTAGTGTTGTGTGTGATCCATTGGTGAGGGTCTTTAAATATTTTTTAATATTTTGGTATTGATTAAGAGAAAGGATCAATTGTGTGCAATTGTGTAGCCTTCCATTCACAACTTCAAGCACTTTTTGGTTTGTTTGTTCATTTCAAAGCTGGTGTAGAACAAGTGAGGGAATGTATGACTTATGTTATTTCACGGACACATGCTTTGTTGATGCAATTAATGTCTGCTTGTGTGTGACAGCATTTGAGAAATGAGTTTAGCACTTGGATGAAGGAAATGTTACCTTGCCTCATGGTTTTTTGAAGCTCATAACATTTTGGCATTGTTTCCCAATATGTGCATGCCATGTTGTCCAATGAGTCTATGTTTTCCTTGAAAATCCAAGAGTCTTTCACAGGCTTTGCCTGATATAAGTTGCTGCAACAAACCAGATTGACATCACCAAAGTAATTTGTGTGGTTCCTCTTTAATGCACGCATCCTTATGTTTGAGAAGTCCATGGTTCGCTTCCCCACAAGTGAGATCTCGTCAAACACAATTAGTTGCACTGTGAAGATTGTGGGAGAGAGGGAAGGAGTCTCACTTGAGGCTTTCTCACAATCACAATGGGGGAATACACACAAAGGTGGAGTCTGAAAACAGTTTTCCTCTTCTTAGTTGTGAAAGCCAAAAGAACTTTAGTACAAAGAAATAGAAGAACCCTATATGTGGGTCTCAAACCAAACTCAATTAACTAAGGTGGCATACTAACTGAGCCACAAACTAGAGTAGATAAGGATAGCTGTCATCCAGCTATTATTCGTGGGCAGTGTACCAACCGCATCTCCAGCTAACAGGTCAGTGACATAAATGCACAACAGTCACCCTGGCATATCGTGAGTGGAGCTCGATATCTCAACACTCCCCCGCGAGCTCAATCCCAATTCCTGCACACCAAGCAGGTCTCTGAACTTGCGCAGCTTCTCTGCGCCCAATGCTTTCGTGAAGATGTCAGCTACCTGATCCTCTGTGCTGACATAAACTAGATCAATGAGACCTAGTAAAACCTTCTCCCGCACATAGTGATAATGCACCTCAATGTGCTTTGTTCTGGCATGAAAGACTGGGTTCTTTGCCAAATGTATACTACTCATGTTGTCACAATAAATGACAACTGGCCCATCTGTAGACTGATGCATATCATAGAGTAGCTTATGCAACCAAGCTACCTCACATGCAGCCATTGCTGCACCCCTGTACTCAGCCTCTGTGCTCGACAAGGCAACTGTAGTCTCTTTCTTGCTGCTCCAAGTGACTGCAGCACTCCCAAAAGAGAACACATATCCACTGGTAGATCGTCTATCAGAAATGCTACCAGCCCAATCAGCATCAGTGTATCCATGCAACTGTATCTGAACCCCAGCCTCATAAAATAGTCCATACTGCAATGTGGACTTCACATACCTGAGTATGCGTCTAGCCGCATCCAAATGCGGTTTCCTTGGAGCCTGCATAAACTGACTTACCAACCCAACAGCATAGCTCAAATCTGGCCTGGTAATAGTCATGTAAATCAAACTTCCTACTATGCGTCTGTACATAGTAGGGTCTTCCAGAAGCTCACCTGCATCTGTGCTCAGCTTCACATTCTGCTCCAAAGGAACTGAAATAGGCTTACAGCCTCTCATCCCATATTTGGACAGCATGTCCAATCCATACTGCCTCTGCAAGAGCTGTATCCCACTTGGTGATCTAATCACCTCAATGCCCAAGAAATAACGTAGCTCTCCCAAATCCTTCATCTCAAACTTCTGCCTCAATAGCATTTTCACATGAAGGATATCTTCATAACTATCACCTGTGATGATCAAATCATCAACATAAATGACCAGCAGCATAATCCCTTTCTCTGTTTTTCTCACATAGAGTGAGAAATCTGCCTTGGAAATCTGAAAGCCAATAGTGACAAGATACTGTCCTATCTTGTCAGACCATGCTCTAGGTGCTTGCTTCAAGCCATACAAGGCTTTCTTCAACCTGCAAACAAACTCAGGATGAATAGCATGAACATAACCTGCTGGCTGCTCCATAAAGACCTCTTCTTGCAAATCACCATGCAAGAAGGCATTCTTTACATCCATCTGATGTAAAGACCATCCCTTTGATGCAGCCATAGCAATGGCTGCTCTTACGGTTGCCATCCTTGCAACCGGGCTGAAAGTTTCTTCATAATCAATGCCATATGTCTGTGCATACCCCTTGACAACTAATCTTGCCTTGTATCTATTCACAGAACCATCTGCATTGTGCTTGATCTTATAAACCCACTTACAGCCAATTGCATTCTTGCCTTTAGGCAAAGGCACCAATTCCCATGTAGCATTAGCATCCAAGGCATCCATTTCTTCATCCATGGCTTTCTCCCATTTTTCATTTCCCATGGCTTGCTCAAAAGAAGTGGGTTCTGGTTCTTGTATCACTTTGACCATATAGGCATAGTGAATGGCTGTAAATCCATCATATTTCAGCCTATCCACAGGATACCTAACCCTGGTAGACTTGCGCAAAATAGGCTCACTTCCAAGTGCTCTCAAAACATCCCTGGTCTTCCTTACTCCAGGTGTAACAACAGAAGGAATACCCAACTCATCATCAATGCTCTGTTCTGAGCCACTGGATTCACCATCCACATAAGAGTGACCTGCATTCACATCAAACATGGGCTGATCTACCTTCTCTTTTCCTTTTCGTGATACCTGCGTACCACTATCTGCATTGCTTTGAGGGGATTCTCCTGATCTCAATCTGCCTGTCCATGGCGAAGTATGTGAACCACTGGTAGAGGACACTCTAGGTCCACTGATATTTTGTGATTGCTGCTGTGCATTCTGTGCAGCATTACCATTTTGTGCATCTACATCAATCATCACATTTACTGGTTTATACCAGCTGCTCATCTCATCAAAAACAACATCTCTGCTCACTGTGAACTTACGTGTAGAAGGGTTATAGCATCTATACCCTTTCTGCTGCAGAGAATAACCAATAAAGACGCACTTCTCAGCTTTTGGATCCAACTTGGACCTCAACTCATCTGACACATGGACATAAGCAATGCAACCAAAAATCTTCAAATGAGAAATATCTGGTTTCCTACCAGTATACATCTCCTCTGGCGTCATGCCATGTATTGCTGCAGTGGGAGTCCTGTTCATTATAATAGACTGCTGTAGCAACTGCTTCAGCCCAATAATAATCTGGTAGATCTTTTTCATTTAGCATAGCCCGAGACACCTCTCCAATATGCCTGTTTTTTCTTTCTGCAATTCCATTTTGCTGTGGGGTATGACTGCATGAATATTGCTGCTTTATACCATGCTCCTGCAAGAACCTTGCAAACTCATTTGAGAGGTACTCTCCCCCTCCATCTGACCTTAGGCATTTTATTTGCAGGCCTGTTTCTTTTTCAACCATAGCTTTGAAAGCTTTGAAGTGCCCAAACACTTCATTTTTCTTTTTCATAAAATACACCCACAGTTTTCTGCTGAAGTCATCAATAAATGTGACAAAATAGTGACAGCCTCCAATAGATGCAGCTTTTGTAGTCCACACATCAGAGTGGATTAACTCCAATGGCTTTTTACTCTCTTGAACATGCCTAGGAAAAGGTTTCCTTGCCTGTTTCCCAAATTGACAGGCTTCACAAATCTTGTGCATTTCTGCAACCTTGAATTTTGGCAATCTTGCAACAATATTTTGGGCTTGCATTGATTTAAGTCACTGTATATTAACATGACCATGCGTTTGTGCCAGATATCAATATCTGCAACTACACCGGTCCCATGTGCAAACATTGCTGCACTCAATTCAGGCATGTCTGCATCCAACGTAAACATCCTGCCTTTTTTCTTTCCTTTTGCTATCAAGCGACCATTATTTTTCATATCCTCAACAAAGCATCCATGAGGATTAAATCTGACCTGCAAGCCCTGCTCAACCATCTGACCAACAGAAACCAGGTTCTTGGTGATGTTCGGGACATGAAATACATCAGACAAGTATTTCTTTTTCCCATCCTGCATAGACAAAGGAATTTTGCCAATCTGCACAATAGGATGTGCAGTATCATCACCAGTCTCCACAAACCCTAGCTTTTCCATTTTCCTTGCATCTTGCATCCATTCTGCATGACCTGTCATGTGGTTTGACGCACCTGAGTCAACATACCACACATCATTTTGTTCTTCTGCACTTGTCACAGAATTGGTCATATGCTGCACCATAAATAGATGCTCATTTCTATCATCACCCTGCCTGCTAGAAGATGCATAATTGCCTTGCTGCAATTTTCCATTCATAATGTCATTCTGCTTTTTGTAGCAGTCCTTAGCCATATGACCCATTTTGCCACAATAGTAGCATTCAACATTGCTGTTTGCATTTTGGCTTCTCCGCCATCCACCACGGCCTCTTTGGCTCCCCCTGCCTCTAGAGTTACCACGTCCTCCTACATAGGACTGGTTTTCTTGCGCTTGCTGCATATTCTGATTTCTACCACGGCCTGCAGATCGGCCTCCTCTACCTCTGCCTCTACCTCTGCCAGCATTTGAGTAGAAGACAGTTTCTTTTGAAGTTCCTGCTGAAGAAGATGCACCCCCATTTCTCTGCTCTTCAGAAATTAGAAGAGCAATCAACTCCTCAAAATCAGGAAAGTTTTCACGGACGGCAATGGATGTCCGGAACTGTGCATAATCCTTTCCTAGACCATTCAAGGTCACAGAAACCAAATCGTCATCATCCACTGGCGACCCAATGGAAGCAAGTGCATCTGCAATTTTCTTCACTTTCATGTGGTAGTCATTTTTGCTCAAATTTTCTCTCTGCACATTGTGCAACTCCTGTTTGAGTTGCATTTTCCTGGCTTGCGTATTTGTGCTATACATTTTTGCCAAAGTATCCCATGCCTCCTTTGGCGTATTTGCATCCTGAATATGCACAATCATGGAGTCCGAAATACTGATAGACAGCCAGTACATAACTTTCCTGGCTCTCTCATGCCATCCTTTGAATGCCTGCATTTCCTGTTGACTAGGAACATTAGGAAGAACAGGTTCTTCTTCATTTCCTGTAATGAATTCCCAATAGCCTTTTCCCATCAAGAAATTCGTTATTCTAAACTTCCATGCCTGGAAGTTGTTCTTGTCAAGCTTTTCAGTGACAATCTGTGAAAGAGAATCAGATGCCATTACAGAACACTGCAAAATATTCTGTCACTGCAAAAAAACACAGCTTTTTGCCTCACACGGGCAGATCTGCAAAACTGACGAAAGTGGTATTTCACCACACAGTCACTTCCTAGTGACGATTTTGCATCAACAGGCAACAGGCATGAACCTGTAACTCCCAATATCTCTGCACACAGGCATACGATGCAATTTCTGCTGCACCTTTCCACCGACTAGCCGCGCAGTGGTCGCACAGCCAAAAACAGGGCCTTTTTCTGAGTGCCTGCGAAGAACTTCCGCCTTCAAAACGGGCCTCGAAACGGGCCCCGAAACGCTCTCGCCACACCGCGAAGGGCGTCTCAATCTGAAACAGTGCACTCCTGCACTTCTGGCTGTGCTACCTGCAGAGATTTGCTCCCAAACTCGAAATAGGAAAGCAACACTGGTCCTCTTACCAGGACACCACGAACTTGGCTTGCTTTCTTGAGCTCCTTACCACGAACAAGGCTCTGATACCATGTGAAGATTGTGGGAGAGAGGGAAGGAGTCTCACTTGAGGCTTTCTCACAATCACAATGGGGGAATACACACAAAGGTGGAGGCTGAAAACAGTTTTCCTCTTCTTAGTTGTGAAAGCCAAAAGAACTTTAGTACAAAGAAATAGAAGAACCCTATATGTGGGTCTCAAACCATACTCAACTAACTAAGGTGGCATACTAACTGAGCCACAAACTAGAGTAGATAAGGATAGCTGTCATCCAGCTATTATTCGTGGGCGGTGTACCAACCGCATCTCCAGCTAACAGGTCGGTGACATAAATGCACAACAGTCACCCTGGCATATCGCGAGTGGAGCTCGATATCTCAACATGCACTTGGATGTAAAGCGCTATCAAGGTGTCTAGCCTTTCCTTTGATAAAAAAATATGAGGCTCCTACTATGGATTGGGAGTTGTAGTGCTGCATGCATTGTTGTGCCATTGATGTTTTATGAAGCTTTGCTGGTGTAGGCTAGCATCAACATCGTGGGAAGATCAACATCCAAATTTTGTATAATATTATGATAGTGTTGTAGCAATCCTGGCATGACTAATAGAATCAAATACGTCTTCCCCGTTCTTGCTCCACCAGTGAGGAAGAGATGGATCTTCTTGGAAGGTTATAATCTCTTTCATAAAATAAGTGTTCGAAGCCTACTAAAGAATTCTTTGTTTGGAAGTAGAATTTGTTTCTTTATTCGATCTCACTTTGTTCCTCCTGAGTGCTTGCGTCGAGTGAGTCCTCATCAATCTCCTCGTAAAGAATATGATTGAATGTGAATTTGTCTCTATTTGTTGCTGTGATGATTGCATGGTTTTCCTCGTACGCATCCCTCCATGTTGGGTGGTGTGATTTTTGCTCGGTCTCATCGCACTTAAAAGGCAGGTATTGAAGCAGCTACTCTTGGTAGTAGTTTTTTGGATCCTTTACATTATTAAATTTAACAAATCTAATGACTTTGTTTTTTTTTTTAATTTTATAGTGTTGTTGTCATGATTGTATTCGGCTGCAAATTCAGCAAGGCAAACTTCATCCATCTTTTGAGGAGTTGTGTACTTGTTGTCAAGAATTGATTTGCACATAATATTGGTTGAGTTGTTGTCCAATGCCTGCAATACGGATCTCCTCTTCAACAAAAAGGTACATGCGCTTCTCTCGTTTGTGTTGACAAATATGAACTCCCTTGTTGTTCAATGCAAAGGTAGAGATCGAGAAATGAATGAAGCCAATTGTGCACTCGTTTGTTGAGCATGCAAGAATGCATTTCCTAATCTTCGCATCCTCTCTTTTGTTGTTAGACTTTCTTGAATACATGTTGTCATTATTTGTTTTACATTGCTTGTAATATTGTTATCCATTTTTGGGGATTTACGGCCGAACCTTCCCCATCAAATATGTAGATTTATGTTCTAGTTTCTTCTTGATGTCTACTATTATTGATCCTATGCCATCCAAGAACCTTGGCAGCACATTTTGAATCTTGCCTATGTCAGCTAACACATTCACTATGCTTCCTAACACACCATATTGGCCATTATGTGATAATTGCCTTATCTATGTAAATACAATTCTTAGAGAAACTAACCTTTCTTCCACTTCATTTAGTACAACAACAGATGGCATGCAATTATTCAATTGTGTTTGCAAAGGGACAAAGTACTTTGGTAAGGTTTTTCTTTTGATTGATGCTTGACATTCTGAACATTTTAAGTGTTCTTTACTTGTAAATATAGCATGTGAAGTGCCTCTCTTTGCAATGATCCATTAGTAACATTCATTTCTTATAAAAGATGTTTGTTTTCAAAAGAACAACAGTTTGTACGAGAAACATACATTTGTAGGTGTATCTTCAATTGCTTTTAAGTACTTCATTACATGTTTAGAAAAAGTTCCAAATATTTCCTTGTACTTCTTCTTAGTCAATTGCTTCTCGATTGTAAGCATTCTTTTTCTTTTTTTGGAGTGGATTTTCTCCTGGCAGCCTTCATTTGAAATGTTTGTAGTAGGATCATTGGGTGATGCTTCATCAGAAGGACACATATTTTTACTAGGTCCTAATGTTAAAGCTTTGTTTTTTAGCTCTCACACACTTTGTTTTATTGCAGCTTGTGAGATTTTAACTATGTCATGTTTACCTCTGAATGTTGTGACAATTTTTACCATCGCTGGTGCATTTTGCATTTGTATGCAGGCAATTAGGAATTGCTCCATTTCTTGAGTCCAAATTTCCTTTTGTCAAACTCCTTGCAAAATAAGCAAGGGCAGATACTCAAGCTTGGGATGTGCACGACAAGTTACATTCTAGTTGGTTCGACACCCTTCCTCTTGGACATATAGTGTTTGTAATTTCTTTGCCATATTTGAGAGTAGATTAACTCTTGACAACAGCTTGTGAACACAAGTATTCAAAGGAGAGATTTCAAAGTTCATGTCTTGTAACTTTTCCAAGTACTCTTTACCTGATTCGACTGAGGGATACACTCTTGGACATTGATATCGTGTAGCCTTAAGATCAATGCATTTGATTCTTCTTTAGCACACAGATTGAGTATGTGATTACTATGAGAACACATAGTTTTCCTTAAAGAGTAAGGTGTTATATGGAATTGTAGCATGTATGCCAAGCATAGGCATATACACCTATTATCTGGATACAATTTCAAGAATTCCTCATCTACATCATAGTTGGTGCATCCACTATGGTCTCCCATACTTATCTTTAATGTAGAGTATGAGGGCTCAACAATCTATCTATCTTATAGTGCAAAAAAGAGATGCCAACAACAGCTCAATCAAAACTGACAAAGAAAAGAATATGTTCACAGTGCAAGAACAACAAACAAGAACATAGACGATAGAATATCCTTGCCTTTCTTGCCATTACAAATAGCTGATAAATAAAATTGAGTAGAAGGAGTTGACAAGTCCTACTACACCAAGATATTTCAGTATTTTGGTTCATCCAACAAAATCCCCGAAAAAATCTTCTAGTAAGACGTTGTGTGAAGATTTTTGAAAACCCCAAACTCAACTTGTACATGTGTACATGAGTGATGTTCCGTATTGTGGTAAAGTCATGCGAGCACTCATTGACTCAATGTGGGCATCATGGATGTGTGGTTATATGTGGCAATCAAGCTTTAGGCTTTGCTGGAAGGTTATGTGAAAGGGTGTGCTTTGAGACTAAGGTTGGAATGTGTGCTTTAAGTGCCTTGGTGTATGAATTTGTGGGAATCCTTGGGAGTGGTAAAAAAGAAACATGAGGTGACGTGGCTAATTTTAAGAAAAGCATGCATGCATGCTATGTAAATGAGGAAAGGATGCTTCTAGTCGACGAGCTTGACGTAGATGAAGGTGACAACTTGCAGGAGAATTCCAAAAGGAGATCGTGGGCACCTAGAGGATCATCGCGCAAAAAGGACCTGCTGGAGAGTTTGAAGGGGGCTGGGCAATCACACAGGAGGGTGTGGCAAGGAGGAGGAGAAGCAGAAGCAAGGGAGCTCGTGGAGGGATCTCGAGCTGGAGGTCTCACCACTACAGGAGAGGAGGATTTTGGAAGAGGCAGAAGCTTGCTGGAGTCTTGTAGAGACTTGGCTGTGGTGTCTCTATTATGCAGGCCGGGAGTACTTTGGACAGGGGGAGAGAGATTCTTGGTCTGGAGGATCGTGGGCGACAGAGACAGGAGCTCTCTGATGTAAGAGAGAAGCTCCAAGGACGCAATTACTTTGTGAAGGCAGAGAAAGACTACTATGTGGGCGGAGAGAGCTTTGGAAGAGCTCTGTGTGCGCTGTGAGGAGAAGAACTTAGAAGCTGTGAGCAGCTATTATCATGAAGAGTTGAGGAGACGAATGTGTGAGCTTGGGCGACAGAGAAGGTGAGCTAATAGCGACAAGTTGGGAGCTTGGTTGGAGAGTGTGTGCTAGCTGGTTGTCAATTGCATGGGCTGAGAGCAGAGAGGCCTTGGCCAGGTGGGTGTCAAGCGCTTGCCTCAGAGACTTGGTTGTGAGAGAAAACGGGGATGACGAGCTCCATCAAAGAAGCCTAACTCATCTCAATACACTCATGACTCAATGGGAGCTTGTGGATGGCGGATTTTCAAAAGAGAGATTATGGGTAATAAAAGGCTTGTAGTTGCAGTCCAAAGGTGCAGTGCTTGTGTGTCTATCAGTGTGGGTTCTCTTACAGGGTGGAAGTTTGAGCATACAAGGCAGTTAGCTACTTGAGGTCAAAGAGATCCGGGGTTGTTCTTCATGGACTTTGTCAGGGGAAATGTGAGCATGGTTGTTATGCAATCCTGAAGTTGTCATTTTCTGGAGTTTTATGGTTCATGGGTCATCTATGTTCCTGAGCTTGAGCTCAGTTGGTAGGAGCTTGTGTTGGGTTGTGTGGTCCAGTGGGTTTTTTTGAGGTTGTCTGGCTTCCGGGGAAAATGTAGCCAGTGTATGAATTGAATGTGTAGAGACAATGATGTTGAATGAATGCCTTTTACCTTTTGGTGGTGTTGTTCGGTTGTTTTAAAGGTGGATGAGGGTGGCTGTGAAGGCGGATTGGGCTCTATTGCTTTTGTCCATCCAACGTCTTTACAACATGCAATGAAGGTCCACCTGCTCTTCATCAGAATCCGAATCCATCGACCCTTATCATCACCCAAAACACCATGAAATCTTTGGAGTTGCAAGCTCACCTGCAAAGACATTCAACCAAATGCAGGGGCTGCGAATGAACAATATGCATTGAGGGAGGAGGAAATGACTCCTTAAAAGCATCATTGAACAACCAAAGGCAGAGGTCGAATCGACGGTGCGTTTCATGAAGGAATGAGGAGAGACGACGGATCTTCATGAAGGAATGAAGACAGATAGAGTGGCATAGAGGAGCGAGGAGGTGATGAGGAAGAAGAAGTTGCCAGTAGACAGAGAGAAGAGCCAAGACCACCCTCTAAATTAGACTAACCACACCATAAGAAAAGTTGTTGTGACTTTTCCTTCACAATTGACAACAACCATACTGGATTAGGAAGAACATAATCAAAAGTTCCTCAGGACCCTTTTGCAGGGCCAAAACATGGTTGTAGAGTCCAAGTGTGCACGGGAAAACATTTTTCGCAACACATGCAAAAAACGTGGAATGGTGTTATTTGGAAATTGAGGAGGTGTGAAACAAAGCAATGTAAGTGAAAAGGTTTGTAAAGGTGAAGAAGGTATGATAAAGTTCCAAAATGTGGCATGCAAGGGAGGAGTGAAGCCAGATGATAGATAGAAAGAGGTGAACAAATCAAATAAATAAAAGGAGCTAAGCAAGGGAGGATTAAAGAGGAGAGGAGATGAAAGGGAGGCTAAAACTCTTATCTTGTTTGCTTCAAGTCTTATCCTCTACTCTACTACTCTATTCTACTCTACTCAGACTCTCCTTTTTTCTTTCTTTCTATCTCCCTTCCACCTTGACTGCCCTCCCTCCCTTCCTCATTTCCCTCCACAGTTTGCCTTCCCTTCGCTTGATTTTCTGTCATGCTCTCCCCATTCGCTTCCTGGTTTTTGTGCTTCAGGTTTCTCCGGCACCGGAGAATTTGCTTCTGAGTCCCTTCCCCTTGCCCCTCTCTTCCTTCTTGCTCCTCCTCGCCTCTCAGTATGGGGCCGGCTACCTTGCTCTGCCCTTCTAGCGCCCTGCAGCTTCTTGGGCAATCCTCCCCTTCGAAACCCACCAGGCCAAAACTGTTCTCGTCTCCGAATGAGAGCTCGAGGCCGCTTCTGGATGTACATTGGAAGGGAGACTTTGCCAGGCGCTCAATCCATTCCTTTTCCTCTAATGTCGCATTACAACAACGCAGGAAGAATGATGTCCCATTTGCTTGGCGAGTTGCCTCAGCTGCCGTGGGAGAAGAGGTGTCACTAGAGGAACCCATCACTGAAAACGGGGTGGTACTGGATTCAGCACAAGTAGAACAGGAACCGGCGGTTGCTCTTGATGGACAGGAGACTTCGGAGCCGAGAACGCAGATGAGGAGAAGCGCCCCCAGAAGGAACATAGTTGTGAGTAAGGAGGAGTTACTACCTGGAGCAACTTTTACGGGGAAAGTGACATCTATCCAGTCTTTCGGAGCTTTCATAGATATGGGAGCTTTTACAAATGGGCTTATTCACATTTCGAGGCTCAGCAAAGCCTTCGTGAAGAGAGTCGAAGATGTGGTGCAGATTGGGCAGGAAGTAACAGTCGAGATTTTAGATGTGGATCTTCAAGCCAATCGCATTTCTCTGATGTTGAAGGGTGATGAAGAGCAAGAAGAAGAGCAGGTAAGCAAGGCAAAAACTCCAAGAAGGAGTGACTCAGGAAGACGTGATTCTGTTCTGCCATCATTAAAAAATCTGAAGAAGGGCGATACTCTAATAGGTGTCGTGAAGAACATCATCAGGTCAGGGGTGTTTGTAACACTACCTGATGGTATAGATGGCTTTCTTCCGGCAACTGAGGCGAGTTTGAGAGGGAATGTGACTTTAGAAACTCATTTTCAGCTGGGACAGGAGCTAACTGTTCGAGTACTCCGCATAGAAAAGGGTCGTGTGAGACTAACAACCAAGCAGGAGGTAGACTTGACAAAGTTTAACGAATCGCTCAACAAGGATTCGGGAGGAGGAGCTACTAGTCCATTTGAAATAGCTTTTCTTAAGAATGACTTGATCGCCAACTACATAGCGGAAAAGAAGAAGCTTCAGGATGCTGCAGAAGGCAAGGTGGTTGAAGCAGAATCAGATGCCGAACAAGTTGTAGCTGAACAATCATCAAAGACGTTAGAAATTGAAGCACCCTCTGATGTAGAGGCCGTCAATTCTGTGGGTGGAGCAATTCTGGACGAGGAAACAGTGGAAACGGTACAGGGAGATGTGGCTCCAGAAGATTCTTTGAAGGAAGCAATACAAGAGATTGGAGAGCAACCCCAAAGCCTGTCAACAGGAGAGGTAGCTGCAGCTGATGAAGTGTTGGTTTCTGCGGCTGCTGAGGAAGTGGTGGTTCCTGGAAAGGAGGAGGAGCAACCTGCTGTAGAGGAAGCTGCAGCTGAGGAAGTGGTGGATTCTGCAGACGATGTGGCTCCTGAAGGTTCTTTGAAGGAAGCAAATCAAGAGATTGGAGAGCAACCCCAAAGCCTGTCAACAGGAGAGGTAGTTGCAGCTGATGAAGTGTTGGTTTCTGCGGCTGCTGAGGAAGTGGTGGTTCCTGTAAAGGAGGAGGAGCAACCTGCTGTAGAGGAAGCTGCAGCTGAGGAAGTGGTGGATTCTGCAGACGATGTGGTCGAGGAGGAGGTAGCTGCAGCTGAGGAAGTGTTGGCGTCTGCGGCTGCTGAAGAAGTACTGGTTCCTGTAAAGGAGGAGGAGCAACCTGCTGTAGAGGAAGCTGCAGCTGAGGAAGTGGTGGATTCTGCAGACGATGTGGTCGCTCCTGTGGAGGAGGAGGTAGCTGCAGCTGAGGAAGTGTTGGCGTCTGCGGCTGCTGAAGAAGTGCTGGTTCCTGTAAAGGAGGAGGAGCAACCTGCTGTAGAGGAAGCTGCAGCTGAGGAAGTGGTGGATTCTGCAGACGATGTGGTCGCTCCTGTGGAGGAGGAGGTAGCTGCAGCTGAGGAAGTGTTGGCGTCTGCGGCTGCTGAAGAAGTGCTGGTTCCTGTAAAGGAGGAGGAGCAACCTGCTGTAGAGGAAGCTGCAGCTGAGGAAGTGGTGGATTCTGCAGACGATGTGGTCGCTCCTGTGGAGGAGGAGGTAGCTGCGGCTGAGGAAGTGTTGGCTTCTGCGGCTGCTGAAGAATTGGTGGTTCGTGTAAAGGAGGAGGAGCAACCTGCTGTAGAGGAAGCTGCAGCTGAGGAAGTGGTGGATTCTGCAGACGAGGTCGCTCCTGTGGTGGAGGAGGTAGCTGCAGCTGAGGAAGTGTTGGCTTCGGTGGTGGAGGAGGCAGCTGTGGAAGCGGTGGCCTCTGCAGAGAATGAGGTCGCTCTTGTGGAGAAGGAGGTAGCTGCTGTAGAGGAAGCTGCAGCGGAAGATTTTGTCGGGGATACCGTTGGATGATGCGTCCTTTCTTACCGAAAAGGAGTTGCAGGTAGCCATTCCTGCGTTCTTTAAAAAGGGCGATGTATTCCCTTATACGCATTCTTCATGCAGTCTTTGCTTGCTCTTATGAGCTATTGTTGTCTTCCTTTCTCCTCTCTAGACGTTGAGATGGCCAATATTGAAGGTGGTTTCCTTTGCTTCTACGATTCTTCTGTCATCTCATGAGTTCGTTCTCTACATGCTTCGTTTCTCTGCAATTCCTTTGAATGTGTGGTAGCGCTACTTCTGTGTAGAATCTCTATGTTCGAACCAAGTGTTTGCCCTTCTTTTTCGTATTTGGTAGCTCGAAATCACAGTTTAAGACTTTCGTTGTTAAGTCTGCTCTTGCAGAAGTTTTAACTGCTGCTCCTGTTGACATGTAAATTGGCTAGTTTACTAGTTTTCTATCTTGGATGCCAAGTCTTTAATGATTTCAAAACTCTGGTTTGGTCATAATTATCTGAAATGCAGCATAGAAATTATTTTGAATTGTAGTCAACATCACTAGCTTGAAAAATGATGTCTCTAATAAGACTATGCTTGCATATGGAATGTTATAATAGACTTCTCTCTACTGCAAAATCTGATTATGTCTCCTTATGTATAGCAGATGACATACTGATATCTCCCTCTCATTCTAGCAATAAGAAAGACCTCTTCCTTTCAAACGAATCCTCCCCTATTGCTGTTCATCAGACAAGCCCTACACTGTTGCATGGTGTTGCGTCCTTACTGAGTTGTTTCCTCCCCTGCTTTCAAAGCATCTCCTAAAAATAGGTTTCCTGCTAAAAGAGCTTTGTATGACAGGAATGTTCTTGAGAACAAAAAACCTAAGATTGTAGACTTGGTTGGTGAATCCTCTAGTGCCACACCACCTTTAGGTTATGTACTCAATACTCCAATTGACGGATCTAGTCATTGGATAGGTGAGGATAGCATTGAACTAGCTGCAAAAATTTTCTTTACTTCAGATACTTGACCATAAAAAATGGTGTCTTCGAAGGGAAAGTTCTAAGCAAGTATGAAGTATTGGACTTTTATGCTTCAAAATGTCTCACATCCCAAAACTTTGAAAGTGGATCTAGCAGATAGGAAAGGCTGTGAATGCATTACTCTTGTGATAGATGCGTACTACTATGTAGATTTTGTCAAGCCATTGAATGTGGGTGATTGTATACGGGTGGTGAATTTCTCCTTGTGTGTGAGGAGCAAGACGAATGATGGTGGGACATGAGATTATTCTATGACTTTTGACCCCTCTATACGCATTGAGTGGCTCCCAAACTTTGCTGTAGACCTTCAGCTCTAGCCTGAAACCTCTATTGCTAAGCACAAGGAGACACGCAGAAACCTTATCAACAAGGGTGAGGGAAATCAGCTTCCTTTGGCCATTATTGCAGTCACAATCAATAAGCTAGGTGCTTGTCATAAGCAAAGAGATGAGCTGATTATTGGTGATGGACCATTGCCTGATGATCTCATTACGGTGAGCAAATTTTCCTTTCAAAGGCTTCTTTCTTGGATTTCTGCATGCTGCATTTTCTTGTAGTAAAATTATTTGCTCTCTAATCAGCTCACTTTTTGGAGCAACCGTCGGTCCGAGTACTTGAAACTTGCAGACAAGTTTAACTATAATAGCTCCTTCGAAGGACCCTTCCCTTACGAGCTACCTGTCTAAGGTCTTCCTCACACATATCCAACAAATTGGATATGGTAACCAGGTACATTCTCTTGACATGTTTTAGACAGCATAACTGATCTGTAAGTTCTTGCTAGTAGCATGTCAATAATTACCTTTTCTTGAAAACTGTAGGTCAATGGTGTCCTCACAATTGTAGGAATCAATTCAACATTGTACGAATCTGTTTGTGGTACATGCAAGGAAAATAAGATCTCTAGGCAGGTCGACAAAGTCTTTTGTATGGTATGAGACAAAAACACCACTTTGGAGAAGATCCCGAAGTTGAAGGCTCTTATCACTACGTTGGAGGGTGGGGAAATAGAAGTTGTTCTTAAAGACACTTTAGCTGACACTCTCAGCTTTATGAATTCAAAGTTGAGGGTCGCTTTGTTGGAATGGTCACCTCCCCATCTGTAAGCCCCCATATGAGGAGAGCATGGGGGAGGTAGACCTGGAGATATTGGGGCTACCACAGGACAGCACATGAGCTGCCATGTGGGCAGCTGTCAAGGCAAAGGGCAGGCCATGGAGCTGCAAAAGAGGCAGCAGATGAGCAGGCTGGAGGCAGCTATGTGGCAAACTGTCTGGCAGAGGATATGGACAGGCTCGGGACCTGCATCAGGCCTGACCGGAGGACGGAACAGCCTCTGGCTATGGCGGCCTGCTTGGCCCAATAAATGTTGACATCTCTGCTGTTATACCACACAGCAAAGTCAACCAAACTCGATTTTCAGTAGACCAGAACTCTGAACTCACCTTATTGAACCTGAGTCACCCACCTTCTCAGAAGGGCACTTTCCTTCAGTCGATTCCCAAGAGCTTCTGAATCAGGGTCGTCCTTCAGCAAGGTCCCTGCCTTCAGGCTCCCACTCCTCTAAGCCTCCTACTTGGGCTCTGATACCATGTTACAAATGACCCAACAGAGAGTACGCACAGCGGAAAACTGATAGTATTGCCCAGCGGCTCACACTGTGTGGTGTGGGGTGTGGAATCACAGACTTCTTTAACTTAATGTGCAAAGATGTGCAAGCTTGTAAATAGACAATGCTCAGAAACAAATATAGAAGCAACTCCTTATATTTCCATCCGTCCACAAAGTAGGACAAGATACAATACCAAAGGTTCTCCTACTAGATGTCAAGCACCTCTAGATCTCTGAGCCCGCGTGCTCCACCTCGAGCAAATGTAGACTTTCTATCTAGAGTGATCCTCTCCACCTTGCTGTTTGGAAACCAGCCTAGGTGGGCAACCTCCTGTGAGATAGGTGTGCAGCACAAGGTACTTCTTTCTCCTCCTGAATGTAGGCCCAAAGTTAGCCCTGCTGCTGCTCTTCTACTAGTGGATTGGCTGCTCGAGATGATATGGAATGAGGGCATGGAAGCCCTCCTTTTATAGCCCCCAAGGGTTGCTGGCAAAAACCGACCAGCCTGGCTCAATCTGGCCTACCAGACTACAGCCTCTTCAGCCCTTGCTCTCCCTTCCTCCTCTCCCAGTTTTCTCTCATTCACTATTCCTAACTTCGGAGAGTCTTGGAAACTGGACGGGACCAACCACCCGATCTGGAGGGGAAGATGCGGAGTCATCTAGTGGCTCGGAAGCTATGGAAACTGACAACGGGAGTGGAGGCGAAGCCGCATGGTGGACAGGCTAGGGAAGATACTCATGGCAGTAGATAGAGAGGATCTCAAAACTTGGGAAGACAGAGATACCCATGCCCTAGCATTGATCATAGGGGCTACGGCGGACCCCGTTCTTCCTCATATCCAGATGGCCAAGACGTTAGTAGAGGCGTGGGTCACTCTGAAGGATCTGTACGAGACAAACAGACACCTCCCGGATTTTGCTTCTTTAGCATCAACTCTACAATCTTGAGCTTTGAATCCTTGTGGTGTGTGTTGCTTTTAGTGTCTTGTCTTTGTTTCTTGAAGACAAATAATGCTGGAGTCCATTATTTTTGTGGTTTCCTCAATGTCCACGATGTATTTTGCTAGCGATCTTGTGTTTAGCGATGCTAGTAAAATTTTTTTGTTTTGCCTTCGCTGCCGATGGGGGCTCTCTATCGTTACCCAAGCTGCGTTCGTGTTGAGTCTATGCATCTCGTCTTGCACATCTTTATCGACGTGGAAGTTTTCATTTCTAATCGGTTCCAGTAGTAAAACCTTTCATGTCCTTGACTTGGCATAGGGCTGTGTATGCTAGCTTGTGTCCTTGTACTCCCTTTGGTGAGAAAGCGAGTCTTTCCAATGATAGCCCTTGCACACGATGTATTGTTCTTGCAGCTATTGGTTGTATAGGAAATTGTTCTCGAGTGAGGATGCTTGTCTTTTATGGCCCTTCTTGTATCTCTTTCACAATTCTAAAGATAGGAGTCCATTGTTTTGCGATATTGTTTTCATAAGCATCGATGTTATGTTGGCGTGCTCGTAGCGAGTCTTTCCAATGTTAGCCCTTGCGCACGATGTATTGTTCTTGGAGCTGTTGGTTGTATAGGAAATTGTTCTCAAGTGAGGATGCTTGTTTTTTATGGCCCTACTTTAGTTCTTCACAATTCTAAAGATAGGAGTCCATTGTTTTGCGATATTGTTTTCATAAGCATTGATGTTATGTTGGCGTGCTCGCATGCCAATGTCTTTTGAAGGGAATAGTATCCACACTATGTCCCTCTTGGCGGATGTCGAAGCGGTCATGAAAACTCCATCGGCGCCGTTCACCAGGTCGTCTTGTTGGTCGATGTTTCCTGAACAGAGTTCTACTAGCATTCCTTCTTTTAGCGGATGTTGAAGCAGTCAGGAAAACTCCATTGGTGCCGTTCACCAGGTCGTCTTGTTGGTAGATGTTTCCTGAACAGAGTTCTACTAGCATTCCTTCTTTAATCATAATTTTGGTGTGCAGGCTGCATGTGTTTCTTGGATCCTCTAGTGTTTGTGTTATGTTGCATGTTGGGTGTGAGAAGTGATCCCTCGCAACAAGAAGTACATGCTTTTGCTCGGTGCAAAGTCGCATTGTCGCGTCGTCGTGTTTTCTTGTTTGCAAATTTGTGTAGTATAGGTGGGGGAATGTGTGGTCTAGTGGTGTTGGGCGCGAGCATGTTTTGTTGATGTAGTCCAAGTCTTCGATTGTGTGGGTGCATTTCTTGAATGAGTTGAGCGTGTTTATGAATACACCGTTGCTTTGGCGCATGATAGATTATAGCTCAAAGCATTTGGGTTTTGTTTGCCAATATGTCTCTGCAAGACATTCTAATTCTCTCTCGGTTGTTTTGAAGACCCACGAATCTTTGACTGGCTTGGCCTGGTAGAAGTCTCCACACGTAATGATGTCTACATCTCCAAAGAAACGTGTGTGATCTCTTTTCAAAGTACGCATTCTTAAATCTACGAAATTCATTGTTCTCCCAACCAAGGAGCTTTTATTAAAAACAAAAAGTTGAACTTGTGAATATAGAGATGCCAATGTGTCCAACCTCTCCCTTGCCAAAGATGTCAAGTTGTTTGTGTGTGTAGGAAGGTGCAAGGCGGAGTGAATCGTATTACCATTAATTTTATGTGATGTTTTTTCGGTGTAGGCGAGCAAGAGCGCTGTGGGGAGGTTGCATTCAACATGTTCCAAATTCTTATGGTAGTGTCTAAGCAAGCCTTGCACTATTAAGAGTAGAAGATATGTTTTACCCATCCCTGCCCCTCCAGTAAGAAACAAGTGTATTTTTTCTTGTGGGGCTAGATGTTTTCACAACATTACATCATCAAATAGCTCATGTTGCTCTCTGTTAAGTGATCTTATCTTTTGGAAGTACTCAATGTTGTCCATGAGAACTTGCTCCTTGGCGGTTACCATATATTGGTCGCTCTTGATGACTTTTGATACTACGGGCATGTCTAAGGATATATTGTACGAGTTCTCTTTTTGTGGTTCGTTGCTTGGAGTCGGGCTTCTACTATTTTCGTTGTCGTCCGTGATGTTGGTAGGAAGACTTTCTATGTCGTTGTTGTCATAGTACTGGTAGTTGTATTTCCCTTTGTTCATGTGTATTATATTCTCATTTGTGTAGTAGGCTTCTTTCCAAGTCCCGTGGCCTCTCAATTGCTCCTCCTCATCCTCTCTAAAGGGGCAGTAAAGAAGAAGCTGCTCACGATAGTTATTTTCAGGGTCTTTAAATTTGTTGAACTTGACAAACCTTAAGATTTTTGGTTTCTTTCTTTTCTTAGAAGTGTTGGTGTGGTTGTATTCGGCGGCGAATGTTGCCAGAAAAAAGCCGTCCATGTGCTGTCGGTTGCTATATTTGTCGATGATGCTCCGGCAAGAAATGTCGGTGGAGTCATTGTCGAGTGCCTCTGCAGTTTGTCTTTACGCTTTAGAATGAATGCTCTTTTCCCCTTCTCATTTGTGTTTATGAATTGGAAGTCTCTACTGCATCTGTGCAAAGGTAGTGACAAAGTGATGAATGCTACGAGCTGCGCGCTCATTTGCTGAGCGTGCAGAAAAGTATTTCCCATTTTCCTTAATCTCTCTTGCGTGGGGTTGTTCTCTTGCAAGCATGTCGTCAATGTGTCGCGCATTGATTGCGTGAGTGTGGTGTCCATTTTCGTGATGTAGGAGGTGCAGTATGATGCAACAGCATATGGGTCCAAGATGAATTGTATGTCCATGCTATATTGCCAGAGGAAGCTAATCTTTTTGTTGAAAGCATTCGTGAAGATGTCCTTCGGCTCACGCTTTAGGAATAACATTGGTTTTGATATTGAAGCCCTTAATGATAGGATGTATATTTGTATGTCTATTTGCAGAGCATCCAACCACTGTGGGAACTTAACATCCTCTATTGTTTCAATTCTTTGAATTTCTTGCTGAATCCGAATACATGCTTCTTTGAATTTATCCCTCTCTCCATGCTCAAGTGGAGCTAGTTTCATTGTTGCATGCAATGGGGGCTTGGGATAGTGGAATTTGCAAACTTTTTGCTAACCCTTTGTACATGTCTTGGTATGCTTGTGAGTTTGTATTTCAGTCATTTTTTCACTTAGGAGCTTCTTGTCGCACTTCAGCATCACTATTGACATTGTATTGTGGTGCTTGTTCAACCCACAAAATCCCATGCTCGTGTTGGCTACCTCTGCTTTGGAACTCTGTGACACAGAAGTAATCAACTACCCTGCCCATTATCGAGGTGTCCTTGCACAATAGGTGGATCGTAATTTTGTAATTTGTGCGTATAGTATCGGGCACATAGCGATTGGTTTTGTCTGATGAGTTGCATGATGTTTGGCTCTTGGAGTGTTGTATTTTGTTGTGGAGTCCCTATGCTATACTTTGTTTGAGAGCACTCACTAAAGGTTCCCACATCCGTTCGGCACAAGAGAAAGTGACAAAGAAACATGGTGGCCCCCATTGACGCATCATTGCAAACGCTTCTTTGCATAGTCTTTCCTTGTGGTCGGGCGAGGTGCGAAGGTTTTCAAAGTCCCTATATCCTATCCTTGATTTCATTAATTGTTCAATGTTCGTGTTATTCTTGACATCTTTTGCAAATAGCAATTTATTTTTTAGCATTTCTTTTCTTAAGCGCACCCATATTGATTGAATCACTTGATGGATCAAAACCTTTATAGCCGAAAAAAAAGATTTGTAATGTTATGAGCAAATTTCAATGACGTGCATTATTTCCCATTTCACTATGTCCAAATATGTTCCCTTGTGATTGCGAACCGTTCTAGGGAAGCCAAAATATAGGGATGGAAAATTCAACTCTTCGCTATGCTCGTCTTTGAAAACACCCAACGGTTTTTGATTCTCTGAAGGCGCCACATAAATACCTTGTTTCAAAATCTATGACTTCCTCTGCGCTAACTAAGTTGTGTATCAATGTGTCGGTTTCTATCTCGTCTTATTATTTGTGTGGTTCTCTTCAGAGGAATGTAGTGGGGATTGACTCGAGGAGAGCACGACTTTGTACCAGTCATTAACAACAACATTGTTAGCTCTATATAATGGTGTTGTGACAAGTGTTTTCAATGCTTTCATAAGAGTGTATGGCCTAACCTTGCCTATTGCAAATGTTGATTTGTATTGCAATCTCCTTTTAATCCCAACAATTACAACATGATCATCATCCACAAAGCATGGTAGAACCTGCTGTATCTTATTTGTATCTGCCAGTACACTGACAATACTTCCACTAATTGCCTTTTGCCCGTTAAAAGTCATCTCTCTAATTTGTGTGAAGGCAAGCCTGGGTGCCACCAGATGCTCCTCCACATCATTTAGCATTGCACACGTCAGACAAAGGCATATTCAGCAATATATTCAATGGAGTGAAAAATTTAGGGACAACATTATTTTTTATTGCTTTGTTGCATTCAAGACAAATTCTATGGCATTTTTGTATAAATCCAACATTCGTGTCTTTTCTTTTTTCTTTAACCCACTCAAATGTTGCGTTGTTAATGTACGTACTTTGTTTCTTGAAAAACATTCTTTCGCACGAAAAACAGTCATGTGATGGTGTGTCTTTGATGTTGTTTATATATTTATTTACTTGGAGAAAGTGATGTTGCTATCAACATAAATTCTTCCCTTTTGGGTTTTAAGGGCAGGTGCGGGCGACGAAGAAATTTGTTGTTTGGAGTTTTGTAGCTCTTTGTTGCTTTCAACAATTATCCCTCTGTGGATACATTTTATTTTTAAAATTTTGCTTCTGATAGTTGATATTTAAATGTTGTAAAGGGGAAAAGTTTATTGCATGTGCTCTTTAATGTTGGTGCTTTTGGTTTCTCTTTCTTCAAGCACCATCCTCTGTAGGCATTCTTCCATGCATGCAAACCATCGCTTGTGTTTTTTTGCATGCTGAAGAATCTTACATGGATAAATGGTCATAGTTGGACATCTGCATGGTTAAGGTTTTGTGATTTCAATTGTCAAACTCATAGACTTTGTGGATTCGATTGGTGCTTCCAAGAAACAGCTATAATTTGAATGCATATTTTTTGGCTAATGTGGATAATGCAAATGAGGTCGAGTGGGTTGAGTGTGAACCCTTCATGTTGCACGCAACAAAGATACCCTTCAAAGTCTACAACTCCTGGATACAAAATCTCGAAGAATGCATCGTTGAAACTGTTCTTCCATTCGATGAAGCTTTGGTTTTTCCCTTCCATTAAACCCTTCACTTCGTGGCATATGCAAGCTTTCAAAGAGTGGGTGGATATGTGAAAGCGAAGCAGATATGATAACACAACAAAACACATGTATTGTCTAGATATCTTGCCATGAATTCAACATCGAGAAGGTTGTTAGTGTTAATGTCTATGTTTTCCATACCTTCGATTGGGCACCAACGCAAGGAGACTATTTTAATGTATCCGTACACACTAATAGTCAAAGTAAACTTTTATCAAAGATACGAGATCTCGTTGCAATCCTCGAACTGCAAAAATACAAACTCCACAAAAGTCTTTATTACTTAGCAAACCATTTATACAAAGTGCTTCTTCATGAGCACATCCTTACTACATTCAGCGAAGTAGACTTCTGGTTAAGGCAAGGACGTGCCTCACTTCACATCTGTGATAGTGGGGGCAATAAAACCAGTAACACAATCGAAGTTGTTTGTAAGGAAAAGGCAAAGTGACATCAATCGGTGCTCCTTCGGCTATTGTTATGAGGGCCTTTATTTTGGGTATTTTAATAGAGCAAAAGCCATTATCTCCATCTCTTGATATTTTATTTCCCTTGCATATGGCGCATGCACACTCATAAAGGGCTGAGTTAACACCTGTTACGATCAAGGTCCCAATCACCTACAAAGTCCCTCAATGGTCTTAGTGAGACTTTTAAAATCACTCGCACAAAATGTAGGCTATTGACGTGGATAGTAAGCAACTAGACCTGGTTGCCATATCCAATGTGCTGGATGTGTGCAATGAAGGTGTGCGAGAGAGAGGCTGCGAGCGATGGATCTTTAATGGGCACGATTATGGTGATGTCAAGCATATCTAACAAAATAGGTTGGGTGTTCTTCTTGCATCCAACATTGTGCAATATAAGCTTTGCCTCTCCAAAAACTTTGAATTTGTTCGCAATTTTGACAAAGTCAGAGCATCGGTTGCTCCAAAAAGTGAGCTATTCACATGTATTCAAAAGTGAAGGGTAAAAGTTTTAGATTTGAGTTGGAGTGGAGAGAGTCGTAGACAACAAAAATTAGAGATGTAGCAATCCTTTGAAATTTAGTGGATGTCTTATTGTTATGAGGTCCTCGAGTAGGTCACCATCTCCCACAATCAGCTCGTCATGCTGCTTGTACAAAGCCCCCAACTTTATGATGGTGGTGGCACGAGTTGTGAAAGGAAGCAGGTTTCCCTCACCCTTATTTACTAGATTCCTACACCTCTCCTTGTATTGGAAGATGGTTCCTTGGGGATAGATTTCTGGCACCACAACAAATGGTTCTATCCTTTCGACTCTAGTGGAGGGGTCAAAGGCAATGCTGTAGTCGGTAGTCCATTGTTCCTAGGGTTTTTAAAACAAACGGACAAGTTGGTTGACCTAATACAATCACCTATGTTCAACAACTTCACAAACTCTCCATAAAAGAGCTTGTCAATAACATAGGCCAACCCTAACAACCAGATCAACTTTCAAACATCTTTGATAGTTTACATTAGACAACATGTAGGTTCCATACTTATTCAAGACCTTCCCATTGAAAACACAATTCCTGATTGTAAGATCGATTTTAGAAACGTGGACAACTTTGACATCTAGCTCCATTTCAGGGCCACACCAGTTGTGCGCTTCATGCAACGCAGGTACATTCACATTGTGTACACAAGGTGGGTACTCTTCTTTTACCTCTACTAGTTTTGCCTTTCTTTCATAAAGAGAATCTATTTCATCTACCTTTCTTTTTGGACAAGGCTTTGTAGCCACGGTTGTTTTCACAGTAGGCGGTGGTGAGGAACTTAAGAGAGAAGCAACACCACCTCCAAGGGAAGGACTCACAACATGTACACTCAAAGGAGAGATATTCGTTGGAAGAATATTGTCTCTCTTTGATTGAGGGTGCACAACATTTGTTTCAACAAACTTAAATGTGTCAGAGTTGCCAATGATATGTCTTTGTCTTATTTGTTTGTTAAAGTGAAATAACAGTATGAACAGAGAATTGCAACATTGGAGGTTTTGATTTAACTCAAATAGAAAGGACCTAACATATATACAAATATATTAATACATGGAAAAGTAGGCCCTATTACTACAATGTCTCCATTTTTTTTTTCTTTTATGACATAGTTATCTTCTCTTTAAATCCATTTGGTAACAATGTAGCAATTGATACCATTTATTCCAGCAAACCACAACACTTTATTTTCGATCTTTTAGTTTGATTAGGAAAAAAGAAATGTGGGGGAATAGGGCTTATTTCCTCTTTAAATTCATTTATAAACATTGTAGAAAATGATAGCATTCTTTTACTGATTCATAACAATTTTGTTTGTCTTTTAATTTGATTAGCAAAATCGAGATGTGGGGGGCTATATAACCTATATGCCATTCAAACATTCACAAACTTGGAGACTCAGTCACACATAATGCAATAATGCAAGCAGAGAGTATACACCAAAACCTTAAATTCATATACAAATATTGCAGGAAATGATAGCATTCTTTTACTGATTCATAACAATTTTGTTTGTCTTTTAATTTGATTAGTAAAATCGGGATGTGGGGGGCTATATAATCTATATGTCATTCAAACATTCACAAACTTGGAGACAGTCACACATAATGCAATAAAAAAAGCACATAATATACAACAAAACATGATGTGTGACTAACTGTTAAGCCACAATGCCATTAACTGTCAAACCACACTTGCTTCCTTTTAAAAACCAACACTATTAACAAACCAGCAGCATGAAAACCCAACCATACAGCTTAAATCCCTACGATCAAACCCATGCAACAAAGCTAATGCTGCCACTAAGGATCTGACACACTACACTACTGCAAGAAACCTGTCACCCGAACATGCTAAACAGTCCCCTCTCATCATGGAGTAGCATAACGCCATGTTCAAATTCTTCATAAACGTCATGGAGCAACCTAACATACACAATGAACACCACTCGCCACTCTATTCTCCTCTACACAGCAAACCACTGAACCCCCAGGACATGCGCATGCTCAGATACTCCATTCTTCTCTAAGACACCCATGCAAGTACTCGCCACTCCATTCTCCTAAATGCAACAAACCACCAAACCCCCAAGGCACATGCGCATGCTACATTCTCCTCTACACAATAGACCACAGAACCCCTAGGACACAGGTGCAAGCATGCACTTCTTCTCCTCAATGCAGCAAATCACTGAACCCCCAGGGCACACGTGCATGCTTCATTCTCCTCTACATAGCAAACCATCGAAGCCCTAGGACACATGCGCAAGCATGCACTTCACGAAAAACACCACCCGAATGTCCTAGCCTATGTTTCTAGGTCTACAACAGGCATATTTTTTGCCATTATCGTGCTACGAAGGTCAAAATCAATTGCAGATCCTCTAGAGGAAGCTGCAGCTGAAGAAGTGGTGGCTATGATAGAGGAAGCTGCAGCTGAAGAAGTGGTGGCTATGATAAAGGAAGCAACTTAGGAAGTGGTGGCTTATGTGGAGGAGGTAGCTACTGTCGTGGAAGCTGCAGTTGAAGAAGTGGTGGCTTCTGTGGAGGAAGAGATAGCTGCTGTTGTGGCAGCTCCAACTCCTGCAGAGGAAGCGGTAGCTTCTATAGAGAACACTGTGGCTCCTGTAAAGGAAGATCCGACTGAGGAAGCAGTGGCATCTGTTGACGACATGGTAGCTTCTGGCAAGGAAGCTTCAGCTGAGAGCGTGGTGGCTGTTGCTGAGCAGCAGCAGCTACCGCCGAGGACATAAACCCTCATGCCTCCCTTTTTGATAGTGATTGTTTTTCCCTGGAGATATATGCTTAGTTTTTCTCTGTACCAATCATAGGCTCCCGAGTCATGATTTACAACTATGACATCTCTACCCACTGGACTTACACGCCCCATTCTTCTGTACCTGTCATACGCTCATTATTCCAGATTTGATGAAGTGCAAGCAAATGTAAGATGATCAAAAGATAAATTTGATGTAAACTCCTCTCCCTAATTCTAAAGCGAAATATTTGTCTTCGGACTCAGAAGAATAAGAATTATTTCTGAATGACTCTGAAAGTTAATGATTTTCGAGTGGCTTTCATTTGAACAACCGTTTGGAAGAAGACGTCTGCAAAAACAATGGCAAAAAAGCAGGTGGTGTGTTGAGTACACAAATGGGAAATGAAACTCTAATTTGTAGGAATAAATTTTCAGTGCTTCTGGCATGTTTCTGTCGATCTATTTGTTAATTTCCTCTAGGGGATAGACTTCTTCTGCTTGACAATTAGGCGATAGACTTCTGTCAGCACTTCAATACATGGAACATGGTTTGTTATTTTGCAGGATTAGATGAGAGATTTTGTTATTGATTTATAATAAAAGCAATCCTTTTTTATGTTGCTTTACAATAGCTTTACTCTTCGAGTACATAACAACCAAAGACTCTGACACTTTTTGCAGGGCTAGATGATAAATTTGCTTTTGTTCTCGAGAGAGATCTTCGTTTGTAGAGGTAGTGTTGTGAAACAATCTCCCTTTACAAGCAGCAGCATAAGGCCAGGCAATTTCAGGTGTTGATAATAGCTTCTACAGGTATTTTGGGTAAATTTGGCTCTCCCCTAGGTTCTGCTGGCACCGTCGGACATTTGTAGAGCACTTTATTTTTGCTTGTGGATATACGGTAATGGCTAATTAAGGGAAACAAGGCCTGTTATTGGTTCAGCAGGATGCATAGAGTAGAGAATTGATGCCTATGCAAGAATAGTGTCTGGGAATCACTTCTTAACAGTCGACACAACTGACATTTGTTCCTCAAATGCAACATGGCAGAACCTTGCAGAAGCTCAATGGGAGGGTACGGACTGAAGAATGGATCAACGAGGCAAAACTATGTAAGCTGTGCAAGAAGCACAACATCAACATTAGCAGTTCAGAGCCAAGCCGGCAACGGTAAATTGGCAGGCAGTTGGAAATCTTTAAGGCCACATGAACAAGGTGGGTTTTTGCTTAGAAAATGACAGCCTCTCATGCAATGCAATGCCTTGATTTTTCTTAAAAGAGTGATATATTCCATTCAAAACAAATCATACAACAGGTGGGAGAGAAAGTACTCTATCCCTAGCCTCAACAATGTAACAAAAAAGCCATGGAGGTGGTCTAAAATGCCACGACATCCCAAAAGGGGTCAAATGAAAAAATAATGAGCAGTCCCATGTCCTCATGAAGGATATAAGTCTCCCACGAGCTGCCAAAGAGGTGCCTATACACCGCTCCCACTGACTCCTGAGAGTGAAGATAATCTTCGCCCAAATAGAAGCGAGAGTGTGAGCCTCTGTGCATAAATGGCCCCCAAGGACAAAAGAACATCGCGAACACCATATCCGCCATAGGGTAATGCTGTAAATCACCTCCCAGGCTGACCCTGCAGCTGAAGTAGGCATGGAATCCTGAGCTGGTACCGGTACCAGAAGTAAATCCTGCGGCTCCATGATGCTGGCCTCTGTGGGACCCCATCTCTGGCGACGCTGCATGAAGAAACCGTGGTCTCCTGGCTCTGACTCAAAGAGAGTAAAGGCTCCAGATCCTCTCCCCCAAAGGGTAGCACCCCAAGTCATCAGAAAGGACTCAGATGTAACATATGAGAACAACCTGAAGATACCTGTCCATACCACTCTAGAGCTGGTGCAATTCCATAAACAATGCTTGCTAGATTCCTCTGCAAGTTGACAACGCATACACAAGGAGGGTCTACCCATCTGTTGAAGCCAAGTACCCACAGGTATGCCCCTATGTATAGTGAGCCAAAGAAAGTAGGAGACTTTCTTGGTTCTACAGATGCCCCAAAAGTGGGTCCAGTAGCTCTGCAAGAGCTCTGCAGTAAGTCCCTGTGTGTGCCAATGCTGGGAAGCAGATGGTAGGTGATGAGAGTCTCTCTGCTGAAGCCTGTAACTTGCCCTCGTCGAGTACTGGAAAAATGAAAGAGGATGAACGCCTGCCATCGGAGTAGGCCATGCCCATGCCCACTCACGTGTGTCCCAGTCAAGCTCCGCTAGAGGTCGACTCTGAAAAATCCAAAGTCTCCATCTAGTATCCTCTGCAATGGTCAATCTGGAAGGATCGGTGGCCCATTCCTTACCCAGGCAACCAATGACCCTGACTCTCTGCCAAAGAAGCTCCTATCGATCCAGGGGCTGAGTGGGATACAATCTGTGAGAGGAGTCCGTCTCAAAATAAATAAACGGTGCTGGTCCTAAACGAACTCCAATGCATAGCCCAGCCTCACTAAAACAACCTGACCAAGTAGAGATGGGATGAACATAGGCTAGATCTGTAAGTATATCCCTCCACTCCTGAGGAATAGCTCTCAGATCAGTAATTTGGTGGCAGCAATCTGTCCAAGTGGCCCATGTCTATCTCTGATCACCTCCTCTGACATCTCCACACCTCCCCTGAACCAATCTCCGACTGTCACAACCCCCTAAGCATGCCATCTGGCCAAGGGAGTCCTAAGTTCTGTACCAGGGGAAGATCCCTAGTACCAAACCAGGGGGTTATGGTAAAGTGGCTGTCTGGCAATTTCCTCTCTAGAGGAGGGGACTGCTCTGATGAGGTGCTGTCGAAAATGATCCCATATCTGAATAAGCCTTTTCACAAGTGGTGAGGAAGGCTGAGAATGCTGGTCCGTCAGGAAGATCCAACTGACTCTACCTGCCCACTAACCTGCTGCTTTGGGGGTGCACTGGTGAATCCCATGCAGTAGGAACTGCTTCCACGGCTGATCTCCTGAAGTCAAACCTCTAACAAGAAGTTTGACTATAAGGGCTCTGCTCTGCATCTCCGGAACAAGAACCCCAAGTCCTCCCTGCGAGAAGGGTAAAGTGATAGTATCCCATGAAACTCTGGCCCTAGTGTCCTCAGAACCATCACCACCACTCCACAGAAAGTTCCGAAGCAATCTCCTCACCTGACGGATCGAGTCAGCATGAAAGCACCAACATGACGCAACGTACCACATAGTCGCTAGTAGAACCTGGTTGAGTACCAGCGCTCTTCCGGCCAAAGAAAGTCTAGCCGTACTCCAGTAGGCTAGCTTTCTCCGGATACTCTCAAGAACTGGGGCAAACTGTTGCGTCGGGGACACCTCAATGCCAACCTGGAAGCCTAGATATCTCGTGGAGGTGCCTCTGGGTATTTATACAAAGCCTCTGTCTCCTCCCCATGCTGGGGTATCCTGCTTAGCTCCAGTCCAGATGCCTTTTGATTTGTTCCAATTGACAAGTCCCCCTGAGGCTAGGCAGAACTTGTCAATTGAATCCGCAGCAGTAGCAAGACTATATGCATCTCCTTTGATTGTCAGTGCCGTGTCATCAGCAAACTCAGTGTCCAGAAGCTTCTGCTCCTGCCGGATAGGCAGATGAAGGCCCAAAGTGCCATGACTGGTAGCCTGCATAAAGTATCCCATAGCCTCCGCTACGAAAAGGAAAAGGTAAGGTGCAAGCGGGCATCCCTGTTGTATCGATCTGGATAGCTGAAAAGCCGGTCCTCTGCCTCCACAGACCACCATCCTGCTAGAGGAGTGAGAGTAAAGTGAGGAGACCCATAAAATCCATCTATCACTGAAACCTAGCCTCCTCATAGTGCCCTCAAAGAAACCCCAGTCCACCTTGTCATAAGCCTTCTCAAAATTGAGAAGGAGAAATGCAATCTCCTGCTGACTCTCCTTCGCCCAGTGAGTGGCCTCCCAAAAAGTGAAGATAATGCCTTGATTTTCTTGGGACTGAGTTTGCCAACCACCGCTTTCTTACCTGTGCAGTGGTCTTTACCACCAGTAATAAGCCCACTTTTTTGGCAGCTGTTGGTTCCTTTGATGGAGTAGGGTCGATCAGGTCATAAGGTGGTGTATTGCATAAGTCAGACCATTATTTGTGCAAGAGGATGCCTTGAGTGACTGTCCATGTATTTATATGGAGTGCAACTGGTATGTCACATCCAAGCCAACAGGTGATAACCTAGATCATGAAATGACGGACTGAACAATGGTGTCAAAGGATGACCTGCAAAAGCTAATGCTAGTCCGTAGCTTGAATGATGACCTGCAATGGCCCTCTACTCCAGACAGCTGACACCTCAGGTCAGGTCAGCTGACCTGGTTGGCCCCAGGTCAGGTCCTGGACTCACCTTGCTGGCCTATATAAACAACCCTTGCCATCGTGGCTTCCAAAACATCCCAAGTTTGGGCTCCTATGTCATCCCTACTCCTAACTGGACTCACATTTAGGGTTTGACTTCCGATTTTAACACCCCCTTTCGAGGACCTGGATGTTAGCCAATGCATATCCATGTGATGAGTTGCTCCATCTGATCCCCATCAAAGTTGGGGATGGGGCATGACCTTAGAAAATACAGCAAACTGAAATGAGACTGCTGAGGGAGTACTTGCCTGAATTGGAGACTCCTTTCATCACGCACTTCATTTCCACATACAAAAATGTATTTGAGAAGTTTGTTCATTGCTACCCTCGCTCAGCCCTCCGCTACCCCCCGCTCAGCCCCCCCGCTACCCCTCTGCTCAGCCCCCCTGCTCTAGCTCTAGCCCCCCGCTCAGCCCCCCCGCTACCCCCTGCTCAGCCCTCCACTACCCTCCGCTACCCTCGCTCAGCCCTCCCGCTACCCCCCGCTACCGTCGCTCAGCCCTCCGCTACCCCCCGCTCAGCCCCCCTGCTACCCCCGCTCAGCCCTCCGCTACCCTCTGCTAACCCCCCCCCCCCCCCGCTCAGCCCTCCGCTACCCCTCCGCCACCCTCGCTCAGCCCCCCCGCTAAGCCCCCGCTACCCTCTGCTACCCCCCCGCTCAGCCCTCCGCTCCCCCCCCCCTTTCGCTCCCCGCTACCCCTTCACTCAGCCACTACCCATCTCCCTCCCTCCCTCCTCCTCTCTCTCTCTCTTTTTTTTTTTTTTGGGGTCTTTTTCCGTGGGGGAAAAAAAAAAAGGGAAACCACAACCACCTTTAAAAAAAAAAAAAAAAAAATCCTCGCCATCTTAGCCTCTCCTCCTTCTCCACCTCTTGGCTGCCTCTCCACTTCAGGCTTCCGTACTACCTCTCCACCACCTCGCACTGGACGTGCCTCCCATTATGGGGGGGAAGTGGTGCTCCCGCTCCCGGCTGAACATTAACACTAAGATCTGCACCCGCACCCCAAGAGAATGGGGGACAAAGCCAAGAAAGACGAAAATAACAACAAAAAAAAGCAAACGACACAATTGAATTTGGAGGATGTGAACACACGTTACAACCGAAGTGGACTCGGGGTAAACAGCAAGGCAAAGTTAGGACCCTCCTTAGTTTCTTCAGCATCTATCTCTACCTCGACCTCAACCTCAACTCTTGCTACAGTGTCAGTTTCGTTTTCAGCTCCAACCTCAACTCCCTCTATCTCTATCTCTACTTCGACTTCAGTCCCCGCTTCAAGCCCAACTCTAGTTCTAGTCTCAGCTCCATCTACATCTACGATCAGTGACATACTCATGCCCATGGCGCCGGTTGTTGTTCCCTTTCCCTCTTCTCTTGTTACAGCTCTCACACAACTTATGACACCTACTTCCGAGGTGTCATACACTGTGCCGCATTATGCTTCACTCTCCCCTCTCCCTCTTAGTCAGCCCATCCTCCCACACCCCGTTGCGACTGCTTCACCCATTCCACTGTCGTCTCCGTTCCTCACTCAGCCACCGTCCAGTTTTTTCGGGGACTCAGTCCCACTCTTTCATGCCACAGTCACCACAGTTTTAGCATGGACATGGGTGGAGTGACACACCAGAGGCCCGTGAGACCCTACTCACAGAGATACATAGTTTTCGTGAGCGTGAGATGGAGCTGGCTCGCTTCGCACGGGAGCAGGTCTGCTTCAACCAGGAGCAATCCTGTCTCAAGGTTTCGTGTAAATATAAGATCTTGTCTCAAGGTTTCGTGTCATGTACGCATGCAATATTAATCACGAAGTCAAATAGCATTGACTTGCCGATGATCCATCACCACCAATGGTGGGTACTTATTTGACAGGCTCCTCCCCATACATCGGCAAGTGGTGCATGACAATACGGCGTTGATGTCATACTTCTCGCTTGCAATGAGTGCAATGACAATACAACCTCTCCGCAATCCATTCTGCGCTCCCGGGCGTTGGCACATCATCTGACAAGCTTCCACCCACTCATCCCTTCCATCTGCACACCTCCAAAATCACAACACAAAATTCAAGGAAATCCATTAAGATCCAAAAAGCCACCCATGAGCTGCTTCCCTCTCTCCTTAGATTAAGTGCCTTGAACCATCGCTATATAGCAATGCTTTGGAGCCGCATTGTACAGGAGCAGGCTAGGGCCATTCGGGAGCAGGCGGGTCTTATTCAGGGACTCAGACAGGATATCATGCAGCTCCGACAGGAGGTCACTACCATACACACTGTCCCAGGGAGTACCCCGGTGGTCGAGGCACAGATTGCGAGCATGCAATCTGCTATTGAGGAGACTTCCAGATGGGTTGACGTGGCCAAATGGGAACCCGCAAGGGTCACCGTTTCGGCTACCCTCATGGGGCAGCAGCAGAGAGCCAGTAAGGCTCTCAACATCAGAGTACGCGAGATCCCACGCATTGAGGCTACACCGATGGTAGATGCGATTGCGTTCGTGACCGCTACCCTGGGTGTGGCTGAGCATAGGATAGAGAGGGCATGGCAGGTGGGGAGAGATCCCAACCGAGAGCAACCCTTGATCATACGATTTCATGACACTCAGGCACGACTTTCAGCTCTACGACGCAGGTCAGTCCTTCGAGATCAGCCAACGATCTCTATGGATGAGGACCTCACACCTCTACAGGTTGAGGAGAGGCGCTCTTTGCTGCAGCAGCGGGATCAGGCCCGAAAGGAGGGGAAGTGGACAGTGGTACGAGAGGGACTTCTTCTTACAGGCCCCCGTAGGACACCTGCCCCCTCCCCTACATAGGGAAGCGGGGCCTATGAGACTCAGATATCCGAGACCGTGTCCTGCACCATTTGGAACTGTAATGGTACCTTATGGTCAGAACCAGGGAACTTCTTGGAATCCTATACAGGCCACGACATAGTCTTCTATACAGAGACACATCAGAGTCCAGAGCGCCCTCTCCCAATAGTCAGCAGATATACATGGGAGTCTGCCTACAGAGATGAGATGAGGGTTATAGAAGGAGTTCAAGGTTCAGGTGGAGTTGCAGTCCTTTTCAGATCCACACTTCGGGGGATCATTTCAGTAGAGCAGAGAGATACACATTCCAGATTTCTTTGGATCCGGATACGACACATGGATAGCCAGGATCTGTTTGTTGCAGTTTGCTACTTCCCTCCGGAGACCTCCCACTTTGCCAGAGATATTCGAGGTGATGATGAGACATCCCCATTTGCTACCCTTTATCAGTCCATCGTTGACTTTTCTAGCCACGGAGAAGTCCTTCTAGTGGGGGACTTCAACGCGAGGACAAGGACCCGTCAGGTACCACTTCTTGATTTCAGAGATGATTCCACTCTACTGGCAGATGTTGACCTTGAGGAGGTAGGTATGCTACGGGTTTCGGCTAACAGGCGAGGTCCACTCTCATTCTATGGACATGCCCTATTAGACCTGGGTAGAATACATGATCTCATTATCTATAATGGTTTTGACAGATGGCCCGCTTTAGGTGGTTTCACATGCTTTCCACATGGGGGGGGCTCCAGTGTTGTTGATTACATCATGGGATCCCCTGTCTTCACATCTCGCATTATTGACTTCACTGTAACACCTCTCCCCCCAGGGGCTGATCACACATACCTTTTCTTTTGCATCTCCACCTCCCTTTGTACAGCACCTTGCACCCCACTCAGTGCTTACTCCACCTACCACGATATACGCTTTGATCGGGATCACTCACCTTCTTACTTTGGCCGTCTGTACATACTTCTCGCTTATATTGACTTCATACCCCTTTTAGAGGATCGTGCTGCCCTTGTCACCCGCTCACTACACGAGGCTGCCATTCATGCCTTTCCCCACACCCCCTGCTCCACCCGCCCACCACCCCCTGGAACCGTACCCTATAATAGTTGGTACGATGATGAGTGTAAGGCCTTGCGCCGTCAACTCAGATTCGAAACCAAAAACAGTCTTCCGAGCGCACCAGATACGCTACGTGAATACCGTAGACTGGTATGAAGGAAGAAACTAGACTTCGTTCGTCGAAATGAGGAGGAGCTACTGAACATTTTGTTTAGTAACAACCCTAAGGACTTCTGGCGGAGATTTCTAGAAGGATGGTCCCCTCCGCCACTCACCGACACCTAGATCTGGTTTGATTATGCACACACACTTTATGACATCCCAAATCAGCCAGTCCCTAGTCTCTCACACATGCCTCGTCCCACATCCTGCACCCTCTTCACTAGAGGAGGGGTAAAGGATGCTGTAATGAAACTTCATAATGGCCGAGCGAAGGATCATGAGGGACTATGCACTGAGTTCATTGCATATGGGATTAACCTCCTAGCCCCGATCTTAGCAAAGCTTTTTAATGAAGCGGTTTGTTTGGGATTTCCACACACTTGGACCATTAACACTATCTCACCCATCCACAAGGCAGGGGATCCCATGAGCCCGGAGAACTATAGGACCATTATGATTGGACATGTCATGTCCAAGATTTATGCATCAGTACTTGACTCCGAGGTTAGCAGACTTGCAGAGTGTCGAGGACTCAGAGCAGCAGGGCAGGCCGGATTCCGGCGTGATCATGGAACCATGGACCACATTCTGACGCTCAGATGTATCATCGAGGAGGCGAGATCACGGAAGCAGAGGGTTTATTGTTGCTTTGTGGATTTTTGCAAGGCATTTGACACGGTCCCGAGAGCCCGCCTCATACGGCACCTACAAGACTTGGGTTATGACCAGGAGATCATTTGGGCTATCACGGCACTTTACAAGAGAGTTTTTGGCAGAGTTCGGGTAGGATCCGGGTGGACAGACAAGATCATGAGTACCATCAGGGTCAAACAAGGGTGTCCTTTGTCGCCTACCTTTTTTGGCCTCTACATTGACGAGCTTGAGACAGTGATGCAAACACAGGGGGGTGTAGGTTGCTCTCTTGCGGGCACGCTGATCCAGATTTTTCTCTATGCAGATGACGTGGCTCTCTTGTCTTCCTCAGCAGAGGGGCGTCAGAGACACCTAGACGCACTACAGTCCTTTTGTGAGTCCCATGATTTGAAGGTCAACCTGGGTAAAACCAAGGTCATGATCTTCAATACATCTCGAGCCATCATGCGTAGGAGCAGTTCACATTTGCGGGGTCATCTGTTGAGATAGTTTCATCATACACTTATCTTGGGGTTATCTTCTCCGGACTGAGCTTCACTATGAAACCCGCGATGCAGGCACTCTTCTTCTTGCTTTTTCTTAGCCATTTCCAGCAGTACTTTTTTATGTGGCCATACTTTCCACAATAGAAACATCTAACACAAGTCCGAGAGCTAGACTTTCTCTTGGAATTCCCCCTTGAACATGACCTGTTTCTACCAAGTGATCTACCTCTAGAGTGCATATCAAGGCTGTATTTCAGCCCATCAGGGCATTTCAACCCATCATGTTGTAACATAACACTATCATGGTCATACATCTGGCATATACGAGTATAGAACTCATATGCATGGCAGTCTACACCTTGTACACCATCTTGTACCTGCAAGTAGACTGACTTCGAGAGTGATGACTGAATGATAGAGCATGCTTGCTCATCCTTGTCATCCCAATCACTCTATTTAATGCTATTAGGCTTGACACCTTTGCATTGAACGGGCTTATGCTGCCTCTTCTACACTAACACATCATAAATTTGCTCTTTCCAATACTGAAAGTTCGATCCATCCAACCTTTCAATATCAAAGAGGGCACACCAGCTGTAGATGCCATATCTGTGGCACAATAGCTCACAACCAAAGAGCAGTATAGTGCAATAGGCAACCCAAATGACAAAAAATATAGTGTTGTCTAGACCAATCAGGTCTCCAAATAAATTGGCTGATCCAATGCTCAAAAGCACTCAGCCATAAAGAGGCATAAACATGAATATATGCAGCCCAGTAACCTGCCAATGCCTGGCAATCCAAGTAAGCAATGCACTGAACCAAATGAGCAATGCCTGCTCAACCAATGGTAGTAGGAGCCTAGCTCAACTATCCATAAACATCAGTGCAGCATCCACCAATGCAAATCCATAATGCATCGAAATGGCATTTACTACATCACCAATGCATCACCTCAAGTGTGCAACCCTTTGGCATCAAAATCAAGCATTCACCAGTTGCCAAATGTGCCAAAGTGACTTGCCAAAATGCCAATAATGCCCTTGGACTGAATTGAGATCCCAATCACTTTCTGTAATTTACTGTGAGTTCCCTATTCACTGTTGTGCAAGAGAAATTCCTACAACAATACCTCACAGCCACTTTGGGCAAGATAACACGCTGTCCCTGTTTTTGAACAGTGGTATCTTTTCACCGAAAGACCGGATGCCAAAGCTGTAAACAGCAAAGTTGTAGCTTGTAGAAAGATCTACAACTTGTCAGTTGACCTCAAGAGCCAAATCCTTGTGGATTCTCAGATATTCTCACCTGAAAAACAGCTTCCTGCACATTAGTCATAAATAGACGGTAGACTGCAACTTTTTGTGGTTTTGCAGAGGCTATAAATCCTGCAGCGTATACTGGATCAACTTGCTTCCAAAAGCAAAGTTGTAGTCTGTTCTGCGAACTATAACTTTCCAGTTCAGCACAAAGTGCAATTCTGCACCAGGAAAGAGATATTCAGTCCTGAAAATGACTGTTTTGTAATAAAAACAGCAACAGCAGCTTCCTTGTATGTTTGCTGCCCTTTGCAGCACTATCTGCTCTGGCAAAACAGCCCCAAAAATGGTCAAAATACATCCAGCAGATCACCCCGTATGTCAACTGCAACACCAACAAAATGGCAAGTACAATGCCCGACCAAATCAGCCCCGAGAATGCTCACAGATCAGCAGCCCAAAAGCACTGGCAAAACAGCCATGAAATGTGCTCCAAACAACGGCAAATCACTGGCAGTATATCCTCCTCAGTTGTTCAATGAACTAACATAAACACCACCATACATGTAGGTGTAAAACCGTGAAAGTGTCCATTGAATCACTGTCAAAATGACCTCAAAGCATGTGTCCACGGTCAACAAAAGTATCTGCAATGGCCTCTGACAAGTGAACTCCTAAACTGTGAGTCTCAATGTCAGCCTACTGTCGCTCAGGGTGCTTAACCGTACCCCCGAGCCAAGCCAAACTGTCAAAATCTGACCAACTGTAACGGAATGTCCACAAGGACTAAGATGCACCAGAGTATGTCCGTACAAGGGCCCAAATGCACTGAATAAATGAGCACACATAGCTCAGCAGTAGCTACAACCAATTGCTCAGTGCACAAGCACAAAAATGCCAAAACTCCACTGTGCAAATCTCGTAAAAAACACGTAAAATGTCTTGCAAACGCCTCAAGATCAGCATGTCCTCAGCTCCAAGAGTACAAATGCAATCACTGGCAATCCCCCAGGCATCCAACTGCATCAACTAGAAGCTACACAGGCTCCTAAGCTTGCCTGCACATGAACTAGTGCCAATGGCCATGGAGAATGCCAAAACTGGTTACAAAGGAGAGCCAAAAAATGGCTATGTTGCCATTCTTGTACTCCTCCCAGAATGCATAGAAGTGCTCCCTGCTTGTGCAAGGCCTCTTAGCAATGCTGAATGGGCTTGGCAATGGGCAAGCAAGCAAGTAATGGCAAGCAAAATCGGCTTAAGGAGAGCTCCAATGGCGCCTGTAGCATGCTTGAATGACTTGCAAGCTTCTCATGTTCAACCGGCCAGTTTCCACGTCCGTCTCTGTGCCATCATACAGCTCTATGACAATGCATGCCCTAGCCTTCACACAACAACAGTCTGCAACGCCAGCCTACGCCTCCACAAACAGCTCCATAGCCACCTCTCTAGCCAACCGATGACTCCAGAGCACAGCTAGGCCACAGACCTTGCAAGGCCTCCTCTTTGCAAAGGCAACAGCCTACAACAAAAAACTACGTAGCCACCAACGACCGCATCTTCGAGCTCTTGCGCAGTAGCAACACATCAACAAAGATAGTGCTCGCGAGCCAAGTTGCCTCTGAGCTCCGAAGCTCTATCGTCCAGCCAGCAACGCCCGTGGATGGGTTCTGCAGGTTGCTGGAGCACTGGAGCGCTGGAAGATAACCCAAAGTGATTCTTGCAGCTACGTTGTAGAGCAAACAGATCTGGATGATGTTTACCCAAAATCTCCCCTTGAATGAGAGAATCGAGCTCTCCAAAGCTCCCGGTAGATCTCTCGAAGCAGTGCCCGTGCTCCTCTCACCGAGGTCCTCGTAGATCGAACGCCGTGGGCTCTAATACCAGTTGTGGGAGAGGAGAGCACACACAAAGGGATAAGGAGACACCAAAAGTGGTGGAGCAAAAGCTACTCTAGCTTATTCCTCTATCATATATACATGAGTATACACAGGCACTGTACAAGTGGGCGGGCACACTGCCCTTTACCCTAACAACAAGGTCATTACTTGAGCTGGATCCTTCTCTAAAGTATGCACTAAAGCAAATCCCATGTGCAAATTTGGAAATAGACAGCTACATATTGCAACTAAAATGTGAAAAGATACATCGGACCAAACTGAATACGAAAAATGAACTCACAATCTACACCGCGTGGATTGCAGTATGCTGCTCCACCTGAAACCCAAGGATAAAGTGAGATGTTGAGGAAGAATTGGAGAAGGACGCAGAGGCTTTATCTCTGATCATTACCACAATGTCCGATCCAATGAGTCCACACATTGAGTTGGCTGATACTTCAGAGCAAGCCTAGACTATATTGAAAGACTTGTATGAGGCAACAGTTGTTTACAATGAAGATGGAGGAAGGAGATCTGGTAAGTGAGCATTTGGTTAAAGTCAAGGTTATCAGAGATGAGCTAGCAGTTGTAGTCCCTGCTATGCGTGATGGAGTTTATGGTTTTCAATCTTATGAGTGACTATCGTGAGATTGAAACTGCACTATGTTGTGTTTTTAGAGGATAGATTCATCTAGGTATATAGAAGGTTGACAGAAATCAACTAGTGTGTTAGTGCTGAATATGCATCCCAAGAGCGCCAGGGGTTTGGTCCCAACACTAACCACTGCAAAGCAGTCCAAGCCCCTCAGTTTTGAGGAGCTGTGCCCGATGCTCACGTAAGAAGAAGACAGGAAGAAGTATGGGATGACTGCGTGCAAAACATGACCTTGCTTGCGTCAAGGGCAAACTTGGACAAGGTAAAGCCCAATACTAATCATGACTCTTCAAAAGAGGCAGGGGACTCTTCAGAGAGTGAGAGCAAGAAGAAACAAAGAAAATGCTTTTACAATGAGAAGCCTGGACGCATAGCAAAAGATTGAAGATTAATCATTTGATCAACACGAGGATGACTAGTCCCTGAAGGATTCCAATTTGGTGAAAGAGGAATTGTTTTTGGTGGTTGCAAGACAGTATTTTAAGATAGTGAGGTGACTGTCAGAATGTCAGGCATTGGGTGCTAGTAGATTCCTGTGTGGAGGACAGCATTTGTTGCTCAAAGACAAAGACTAAGGGGGAAGATGCATGTGTACACATTGAGTGCAGACTTCAAGAGTAGAATGACCAAGACTGTTACATTGATTCAGAAATTTTTTTGGTGAAAATTTAAGTTGATCTTCAGAAATGCTAATTCATCATTCTAGTGGAAGCTTGAACGTGTTTTTAATAAATATTTTGACTCTTTTAGTGTGCTTTTGATGTTCTTGTGGATTCTTGTTTTGCTAGATTTAAATGTAATCGGTAACAGGTTTTCTCACACTACGACAAAGTTGTGAATGTAAGAGTGAATTTGCAGCAATGCCCTGATGCCTTTCCAGCTGTACTCTAGAGTCATGTGGAGAAAGTTTTGTGTGTCTGAATTACATATACAGCTTCTTGGTTAATGGGATTCTTTCGACATGTTATTTTTCTATTTTTCTTTTCTCGTGTTCTGTTTTCTGATGATCATCTGCTTTGTGCCTGCTGTTCTACCTTGCCTCTGCTGTATGCCATTGGCTGTGGCCCCCATTTCTTCTGGTTCCAGCTTTAACTACAGGCTATGACAAGGTGGTCCTTTCGCAAGTAATTGTCAGGTTTCACCTATTTTGGTTGCAACAAGCAAACCACCCTAGTGCTTTGGCAATGATCTTTGATGCTGTTGCAATAGCTTTGTGTTTGCATTTTAGTAAATTGATTCTGATGTGTGGCTTGCTTAGTAGTCTTTGCTACTTTGTGCACTCTGCACACGCCAATTCTTTTGATGGCTTGTAGCTGTGTTTCTGCATGTTCTCTCTGTCATTTACTCTTTCCTTTTCGTTTTTTTAGTAGAGACCCTGAGACAATGGCTCCAAGAGATCAAAGCATCATCTACACCTTGCTTTTGTACATTTAGTCCCATGTTTAATACCAACTTTGCCATGGCAGCCATGCCAACGTGCTCCCCCATCAAACAAATGCCAGTAGATGAGAAGTAGCTCCATTGATCTACACTCAGAGGCTGGGTAGCCGATTGGTGCATCTATGAAATGTTGCAACATATATCTATGGCAACCACCGTCACTTCTCTAGCTGGAGAGACTTGTCTAGTCAGCTTTTGTTCTACTTGTGAGGACTCAAGGACCCTTTGAACCTAATGTGGCATTCTCATAAAAAGGAAGAAAGCTGCTTCTTGATTTTAGGAGCTAGCTTGCATCTAGAGGATAAGCAGACCTCCTTGCCCCAATAGAATAATCACAACTTGACAGGCCTCTTCTTTCGATAACCTCATAGATCAATCCTTGAGATAGGAACCCCAAGCCTCATGATTCTTGCCAATTCCCTAATCTAAAATCCTAGAGTGCATTATGGGACTCAAGAATTAGATGGGGAGGAATTGGAAGAAGGGCAATCTTCTTCATACATCAACTCGATAAGGACCCCTCGTGATTCATCACTTCACTTTTTTCTTGACTTGGTCTATTTTGAACTCACTCAAAACACCATTCTTGAGCCACTAGGTAACTACTTACCATTCCCTTTTAAAGATTTTGAAGTTTGCATGAACCAAATCTTAGCAATTGAAAAATTGGTGGCTTAGCAAGGACATGCACCTTCCATCTGTGAGATTCAACGTTTTTGCAAATGCTATGTACTCAAGGTACATGGGTTATGAAAAACCTTCCTCCACCATCACCAGTATTTCTAGGGAAGCAATGGTCTTGCAACCTCCTTAGTGAGTTCCCTTCTTGAGGGAGCCCTCCTTTGGGATGCACTATTGTGCTGTACTATGATGGTTGTAGGGACCCAAGTCTCATACCATGTCCTATAAGGTATTCATTATGGAATTTTAGGGAACTTGGGAGGACTTTAATTCTCTACTCATTGGACCACCAATGGCTTACAAGGCCTATGATCCCACTCGCCCTTTCACACACATGTACTTGTCTCTCAAAAGCCACATCAAAGTAGTTTGAAGAAATGATAGCACAAGAGTTCTTAACCTCATGCCATGATGTGAAATGCTATGGTAAGGATTGATATGTTTCAAGATTTCCCTTGAGCTATCTAAGAGGAAGTTTTGTAGGGCTAAACTCTAGCTTTAGGTGGCCTTATCATTTTTTCACTTTGAGACATGCCCATGATGAGCCAAGGCCTTTAGGATAGATCCTAGGAATTAGAATTGCATTAGGCATTTTTCTCTTAGAGGGAAAAAGTGGAAGGGTTGTGGTTAACCTTTAAAACCCCTTGTATATAATTCTCTCTCAAAGAGGAATAACACTAAGGTAATCTCACCCAACATCGGATCCCTCTCTCCTCCTCACATTTCCTCTTCTAGTATTCTTATACAAGATTATTCATTTATTGCTGTTCGTTCAATTTTGCTTGCTTGTTTGTTTGTACTTGTGGATGCTTGCTTGCTCCTTCATTTGAAGATGTGTTCATTGCAGTCTTGTGTTTGATCTTCCAACTAGCTTTGCATTTTCCATGTATGCTTCAAGATTATTTAGGAGAGTATGGTTTCTCACCTCTTGCAAATGCAAAATTGAGAGATTTTATGTCTAAGGTGAGATGGTAAATGAGATTTTCCTTGGCACTTGCAGTGCAACTTATTTGAGAGTATGTTGAGACGAGGTGAGAGAGCATGTTAGGTGTGTGTGTAGTGCTCGCCAAAGAGAAAGGTAACGGGAAGTGTCTCTCAAGAGATTGCTATGGTTGGGAGAGAAGGCTAATTGAGTATTAATGGTGGTGACAGCTCAGGAAAAGGACATGTTGAGACAAGTTTACCACTTGAAGGAGGCATAGGCTTGCAAAACACTTGCAAAGAAATAGCTAAATATTTAGGCCTTATCATGCCTTCAACTTAGAGCAGAAAGTAGTGTACAAAAAGACACAATACGAAATGACCCTAATCGCATGATCAAAATTCTCCCACCATTCCAACAAACTAGCCATATTATATACCATATAGCACAAGGTGAGAACATTGTAGAACTAAGGTGCCTAACCTATCGTGATACATTTTGCAAATTGGTTTGTGTACAAAGCCTGTACAAAGACCCACATTGGTGTGTGTTGGGGATATGATCAATCACACCACTTTGGAAGAAGATGTATAATACAAGGCACAATGAAATTTGGTCGAAGAAAACCCTCCACTGATGAGGAAGGAATTATGGGGATCACTTAAAGGTGATGATATTTGCACGAGATGGAATTACAACTAATAGGTAAAATAGGTAAAACACACAAGTCACTATTGAGATCTCTTTAGGCTCCCATTGCTTCTCAAGCTTCATCACTTGTGCATTTTGAAGGCCACGTTTGGTTTCTTTTTCATGGAGTGGTTGATCAGAGAAAACTTTGATACAAGAGGCTCTATATATGTAGAAACACGGTTGCTTTGACATCTAACAAGAAATCCTAGTCTAGAGACACGTTATATATAGGAATGTATTGGGGGAGGACATTCTCGTAAGTGGAAAGCATGTGCTTTGCACTTTTATATTCATGTTTTGAATAAAATTTTTAAGTGCAAGTTTATGAGGATCTTGTTGAGGGTTGCTATCTTTAGTGTAGTGTCATTATGTTTCGAATTGTATTTAGGGAAGGTCTAAGTTAAAGGCCTTGGTGCACTCTAGGCTTTCGTGGCTCCTATTTCATAGATTTTATATATGAGCATTCTTATTAAATGATGCTTATGTGGAAATGCAAAAAGGCTAGTAATGAACAAAATATAGTTTTTAAAAGTGCGCTATTTAATAGCACTAACATGGGGCTGTCATCATATTCGGGTAGCAGGAAACCTTTGTCATAATACCGCTGTGTTTTCTGATCGCAAGGCAATTTGATCCTATAGTCGAGATCATCTTTGTGTGGAGACAAGGCACACAAGGGCCAACATCTTGGCATTGTTCACACAAAACATTTTTCTCAACAAATCACAAAACTTGAAGTTTCAAAAATTTATAGGCTTTTGCAAAATTTTTAGCTAAATAATAAGGGCCTTAGCACATGGATGGGGCTAGCATGGGTATAGGATGGGAATATTTTTGTCATCATTACTCCCATCCTACACCAAGTGGTCTAGGATGGATTTAAAATGGGAGTAGCCACTTTTTCTCCCATCCTGGACCATGGCCTCTAGACCTTGGCAGCCAGAATGGGTTCCCCTTTTTTAGGGATTCAAAAACATGGAAGGATGACATGTGTCCTTGTCCCCAGAAGGTCCCCACCTCTTAAACACATGAAATGATGCCGTGTCCTCTTCCTCCTAAACCCATCCGTAGTTCTTTTTTTGTTAGCACATGGTGGGATGGGAATAGGATAGAAATATGCATGGGACCACCTTTTCCCACTCCCATCCTATTTCTTCCCATGTGCTAAGCCCCTAACTACACTTCCTAAAATTTTGTAGTTATTACAAAATTGAGAGAATATATTCTACAAGTAAAAATGAAAATGTTGTAGGTTCATGGTGTATAGGTTATAGTGTTCATTGAAAACCAAGGTTTAAAGAGAGGTGAATGGCGAATTTTAGAAACGAACCTGTAAATGGAAAAATAGAAGGCGTGAAAACCTACAAAATAATCTTGCAAAATTTCAATAATAACAAGTGAGTATAAATACTCGTGAGCACTGCCTTCAATTGGTTGTGTCAAAGGAAAACAATTGGCAAGATGAATGAATGATTAATTTGCAACACCTGTGATGGAAGCCCATATATAGGAAAGTTTGAATGATTTGCAAAGAGAGAGAGAGAGAGAGAGAGAGAGAGAGAGAGAGAGAGTTGTTAAAAAAAGCAAGTGTGTGTGAGAGAGAGAAAGAACCAAAATAGAAGGGAGAGCGGTGACTTAGTGCTAAAAACCTTTAAAATTTCTAGAGTTGGAGGTGTTCGAGTGTAGAGGGGAGGATATAGGGTGTGAAGGAAAAGAATGGTAGTCCAAGGGCCTATCGAAGCCATGTCATATGAGTAGAGGAGAGGTGGCAGTCATTCATGTAATGAGTTGCTTTGCTTGCGATAGCCTCATCACCCTCGTTGCCTGCACCATCGCCTTGCATCCTTCGCCTCGCCCTCGCCCTCGCCCTCGCCCTCGCCCTCGCCATGAGCGCAGGATTAGCTCTCCGTTCCTCGCTCACCATCACCGTATGCTCTTCTCCCGCTTCCTTGCTCTTCATCATCATATCTTGCTTTCGTCTCGCTCCGTTTCTTTCAAAGAATTAACGTGCCTTCCTTCTTCTGGCTCGCACTCCGTGGAAATGGATTTCCCGTTGCTTCCTTGCCTTCGCATGACTGAAGTCATGCTTTCCAAATGTGAAGCTGAACTGCAGTTGCCTGACTTCGGTAACTCCAATTTCGAAATCTTCAGCTCAATCTAGAGGCGATGGAAGCGATAAAGGCCGCACTGAGCACTAACACTGCTGCAAACCTTGTAAAAACCCAAAATATGCCACATTTGTTGGATGGCAATGCTGTAACCTGCAGAGTAAATAATAAATTAAATGCAACAGGACTTGCTCATCTTAAGATTGCTAGTCGGGTGTATCAACGGGACGTAGATGATTGCAGCTTTCGTTTGTGAAACAGGAACGCAATTTTTGAGAGGATAAAGCTCTGTGCGTTCTCGGCATTTCCTCCATGACAAGTTTTTCCACAGTGTCTTTTTATGCGGAAGCCAAAAGCTCGTAAAAGTTTTTGCTAGCCATTGTTTACAAATTTAAGTTTCTCGGGAAATTGAATATACGAATAGAAAGGCATAAGGGTAAGACGCCACCATAACATGGGCAATTGCACCGGGGAGTTGTACATGCAGTTCAACCTCAACCTCAACCTCACAGCGTTTTAGAATTCAAGAATCGAGCTCAGCGACCATGATAGGGCAACTTAGGCAATTTCTTTTCCTTAAACTACATCAATTGCCTCTGCTGAGTTGAGATTAAGGACACAAGTATTATATTCTGCCTCTGATAAAGGATTGGTACAGAACCTCAGAAGACCCCCGTTCAGGCAACTCAGGATCCTCCCCACCAGTCAGCGACATCCCCTCCCGAAGGGGAAGGCTGGACGGAGGTCAAAAGAAAATGGAAGGGAAACAAAGCAGGACCCAAAAAACCTGTCCATCTACAGCAAGAGCCCCCCCTGGTGGTCCCTACTCATCAGCAGCCCGGTAAGGAGAAGGAGAAGGGAAAGGAGAAGATCAGCCAGCCTCCCCCTCATCCTTCGCCCCGCCCTCCTCCCCCTCCCCCCTCCTCCTCGATTCTTCGACCCCCACCCCCTCCAGGATCCCCTCCGCACCGGTGGTTTCCACTCCACTCTCTTTCTCGAGCATGATCCAGAGGGAACCCCCTCCTCCGCCTGAGCCACCTGCAGCCCCGAAGCCAGCACAGACCTCACCCGCGCCTATCCCTCCTGGCCCGGCGGAGCAGAGAGGCCCTTCCCTGTAGGTGACCAGCACCCCTCTCTGTGGTTTAGACTCCACATCTTCGTTCCCACGCCCAAGGGCTGCTCCTAGAGCTCTTCCATTGGAGTTTTATCGAGCAGGTCCTTGGGATTATTTGGATGCAGCGGGTATTGGCTCCTTCCCTATATGCCTAGACATGAGCATCTTCTTCCTCCGCAAGGGGGTGGAGGGTAAGGTGTCCGTCCTTGCCCCACACGATGGTCCTAGCTATTCCTTCACTATCTCTAGTGAAGGGAATGAGCAATGGACGAATGAAAACGTTTGGGAGACGATACGAGATCAGTCCCAGGAGCAGGTGCAGGACTGGATCGGTAGCAGAGCAGCGGAGCTTCTTCAGCAGCAGTGGCAGGAGGGTGATGTTCGTCTGCGATGGCGCCACAGCGCCAAACGTTTCCGACTCCCAGTCATTATTCGGCCACCTCTGGAGTGGGCCTACGCGGAAGGGCTCCGCCCGTGGAGGACCTCAGAGGTAGCGGGCTTCTATAGTATTTCCCTGGCAGAGGCGTCGAGCTGGTTAGAGAGAGCCTACCACCACGGGACGAAGGGCCTCTCCCCTCTGCTGAAGGTTTTAGAGGATGGGTCCGATGATCCGGCCTCTCCTTCGAAACCCTCACAGAAGCGCCTTCGTCTCCACACAGGACATCCTCCAACCACTTCGACATCGACCGCAAGCAGACAGCTGTTTGTGGCCCACCTTCCCTCCTCATGAGTATACGCATTATCTCTTGGAACGTCAACGGGTTCCACTAATCAGGAACCCGTGGCCCCTGGAAGATGGTGCTCAGACAGGAGCTCCAGCCAGCCTTGGTGGGAAGGGTAGATGTGCTCCTACTACAGGAACACAAGCTTTCGGCTTCTCAGACCAGTATTTGTGGGAAGGTCCTCATAGGACGCTCCCACATCTATTGGAAACCTTCGATTGGCGAGCAGGGGAGGAGCGGGGGTGTCTGTACCTCCATCGACGCTTCTCTAGTTCAACATGTGTGTGGTTTTGGCACTCTGATCCCAGGACGTGCGCTTTGGGTGGGCTTGCATATTGAGGGATCCCGTATCGGCATCCTCAATATCTATGCCCCGACCGATCTCAGACAGAGAGCCGTTTTTTGGAGGTCCTTGACAGACTTGTTGCCAGAGATGGACTCTTGGATTGTAGGAGGGGATTTCAACAACCTTGAGACCCTAGAGGATCAGCAGGGACGGGGCCCAGAGTTCCTCGGTATAGCTCAAGCAGAGCAGGCAGATTAGGACTCCTTCCTCTTTGCAGTGGGAGGTCGGGACAGTTGGAGGGAGCCTTCCTTTCGCAGATGGTCAGGGAGTCTGGACTTCTCTTGGGGATACAGGAGGGAGGGAGGCAGACTTCTGGAGCTGCTGGACCGTTTCTATGTCAGCGATTGGGCGCTTGGCAGAGGAGGAGAGTCAGGAGTGGTTCCAGGGACGACACTCTCAGACCATGCCCCAGTCATCCTAGTCCTAGACTCAGCCTCTCACTCCTCACCTCCACGCTCATGCCGGATCCCAGACTCCATCTATTCCAGAGCAGCGGTTCACAGCAGGATAGTGGACCTGTGGGAGCAGGATTGGGACCCCACTAGGGATATGGCAGCACAGGTAGCTCAGGCGCTTGCTGAGTCTAGCCTCATCTGTCAGCAGGAGGCGATTCAGGTCAGGCAGCAGTGTTGGGCGCCGGAGAGGGATCTCAGACGTGATCTCGCTTCGATTCAGCGGATGCAGCAGTCTTATCCAGGCTCTGAGGAGCTCAGATAGCAGGAGGTTCGGGCCCGAGCCATGCTAGAGGAGATCACCCAGCGTCGCTCAGAGTTCTCATTTCATGCTTCCAAGTCCTTCTGGGCTAGGAAAGGCGACAGGATGTGCAGAGAGTTCTTCAGGACTCATGGACAGAGGTCAACAGGGGAACAGCTCCGTTCTCTTAGGGCGCAGGATGGTAGTGTCAGGACAGTTCCAGACGAGGTCCGGGACTTGGCGACAGATTTCTACAGATCATTGTTCCAGCAGGAGCCCCTAGACCCTCGTGGCCGCCTATGCAGGGAGGAGGTGTGGAGATCTACACCGCGGCTCGTGCAGCCTAGCATGAGTGACGCCCTTCTCGCCCCTTTCACCGTGGCGCAGATGCAGGATGCGGTGAGCGCTATTGATGGACAGAAATGCCCAGGTGCGGATGGCCTCTCCAGAGCTTTCTTTACCACCTTTTGGGAGCAGATCCACCGGCCCTTGCTCGCAGCCTTCCAGCATATCTTCTCCAGCGGGCAGATGCCAGAGAGCCTTGCAACAGGCCTGATTTGCCTCATCCCCAAAGGGGGGGACCGTCAGGAGATCAGACAGTGGCGCCCTATCACCCTCCTCCCGACCGCCTACAAAATCCTCGCCAAGATGATCAGTAGCCGCATCCGCCCTCTGCTACACGACTTGATTCATGACACCCAGACTGGTTTTGTCCAAGATCGCAGCATTTTGGACGACATCTTCACTTTCTAAGAGGCGACGGAATGGGCCCAGCACAGTGGCCAGCACCTTGCCATACTCCTTCTCAACTTTGAGAAGGTGTACGACAGGGTAGATTGGTCCTTCTTGGAAGGTACACTCTCTCGGTTCGGTTTCTCGGACGAGTGGATCAGAGGTATTGCTAGCCTTTACAGGTCGGCCTCCAGTTGGGTTATCATCAGCGGCAGGATGGGGGAGAGATTCACACTCGAGCGCTCGGTGCGTCAGGGCTGTCCGTTAGTGCCCTACCTCTTCCTACTTTTTGCGGAGGCCATGACCCACTTCCTTCGAGCCCGTACCACTGGTCTTTGCGGGATGCGTCTCCCTATTCGAGATGATGCAGAGCTTCTGGAATCCGAGTATGCAGACGGCACAGCCCTATATGTGTAGGATGATGTCGAGTCACTGGAGCGAGTGAGACTGTCCCTAGAGATTTTTTGCCTTGCGGCTAGGGCGAAAATCAACTGGCATAAGTCAGTTGGTTTTCTTACGGATCCGGGAGCCAGCTCACAGTGGAGTATTTTCCTTGGGTTTCGTTGGATCCCTAGAGTACAGACGACACGTTACCTGGGATTCCAGGTAGGCCTGGACATCACACCGGCTCAGCAGTTCTTGCCGGTCCTAGCCTCCATACGACGGAAGCTTGCTTTCTGGAGCACGGCTCGGCTTTCCTTGGCAGGCAGGGCCCTTGTGGTCAACCAGTTCCTTGCCACTGCTTGGTATGTGGCCTCTTGCTGGTGTTTCTCGAGATCATGTGTAGCCCAGCTGAGGAGACTGGTGCGGAACTTCCTATGGTTTGGTTCAGACGGTTCCGGCACCACCAGAGCCAGGGTCGCCTGGCAGACGGTCATTCTCCCCTAGACAGAGGGCGGCCTCGACATCATAGATCCGGAACTGCAGAGTCAGGCACTTCTTGGCAAGTTAGTCATCCGCGGTATGACCCCAGGAGGGCAGACATGGAAGCTCTTGCTACGGCATGGTCTCAGCGCGTGTATCCCCCAGAGAGGGGGTGTTTGGCAGCCTTCTATCCAATGGATCTTCACTTCTGTCCCCTTGACTCAGCCCCGTTCCCCCTTCCTCCGTAGCCTCGTCTCGGTCTGGAGGAAGTTGCGACACTGCCTCTCCCAGGTTCCCCCTAGCTGCCGAGAGGAGATAGACAGACAGCCCCTGATCTGGAGTAGCCAGGTGACAGATGTTACAGGTCGCCAGCTTGGAGAGAGATCCCATATCCCTTGGGCGCTCTGGGCGCGTGGGCCCGCGCGCTCGCTCTGGGTTTGGAGGGACGTCTACAGCCAGCTGAGCCCAGGCGAGCTGGCAGCAGCAGTAGGTATGGCACGTGGGATCCAGGCTCGGCGAGCGGAGATTGATGCTGCCATTCCTGCAGGTTGGAGGATTCCCATATTCACCGGACAGCTCTTCCCGGGAGATGAGAGGTGGCTAGGACAGTTCACTCCACGAGGCATTCCTTTGGTGGTTGCAGGCCTTTTCTCGGACTCCTCGGTACACTTCTTCTCCGTCACTGATGATAGCCGCCTACAGAGCAGAGAGGCCGTGATCGACCCCCAGCTTCCCTGGCAGTGCCTTCGCATTGTAGGGCTGCAAGGGAAGACGTGGCATATAGACCCCCTGATTATGCAGGACCAAGATTGGAGACTCTGGATATGGGAGGGCCGTTCCTTGACAGAGGTGGAGTGGGACCCAGGAGAGTGGCGCTGGCCACCATCGGGGACTTCAGAGAACCCTACCCCCTTCTTTTCTTACAGTGTGCGCACGGGTAGGCGTGCTCTTGGGGTTCTCCAGCGCGGGCTACCCACATAGGCACATAGTTGGTATGCCCAGGGGATATCTTTGGTCTTTCTTCGCACTTTCTGGAAGACTCTTTGGGCTAGCTGGCGGCCGAGGAAGATCTCCTACTTCCTTTGGATGGTGGCACACAAGGGGCTACCAATTGGCAGCTGGCTGAGGCAGATGGGGCAGGAGGGGCATTGCCAGATGTGTTTTCAGGAGTCGTCCCTGAAGCACTGCCTCTGGAGTTGCTCGCATGCGCAGACGGTTTGGAAGGGAGTCATGGGGATCTTAGCGAGGGCTACACCCGAGCTAGGACCGATCACTTGGGGAGCTGTTTGCTGGTGCAGCACTGAGATGGGACATCACTTGGCTTATGAGTTCTCTAGACAGGATCCCGTCTTTTTCATCACGCAGGCCACCTGGGCATACATGGACAGCTTCCCTTGGCATCTGACAGAGACAGATGCAGGAGCGATGCCTCGGCACCCAGTTTGGGAGATCATAGGGAGCATTGCAGGCTGGCACATCTGGACTTCCAGATGCGCGCAGACTGTAGGAGCTCAGACTTCTTCTGCTACCTAGACCCTAGCAGACATTTGGAGCACGATCATTCACACGCTCAAGGGTCAGTGGGATCAGATTCAGGGAGAGTCCCGGGCAGGGAAGGAAAAGAGACGACGCTTCCTTCGCGACTGGGACCACCGGGAGTTGTTCTTCCAGCACTCTACTCAGAGTCTTCAGTGGCATTACGCCCCTCCACCGTGGCTGTTTGTCCACTTTCCGATGATTATGCCCTGAGAGGCTTGTATTTAGCATTTTGACTCCTCGCTCATGGATTCATGGAAGTTCATGTGCAATCCATACAATTCAATCTTTAGATGAATTTCTTGGTTCTTTGCTTTTACTCCAAACACAGTATTCATTTTATCTCATGTATCTTTTCCATGAGTGTATGTGATGCATTATATTCGGACCTAAGTGCAAGCCAATGAGTGATAGTACTGCTTCATTTTTTTTAATTTCCAGGTTTCACTCTGCGTAGTGGGTATGTCTTCTTTAACAATTTTCCATAGCTTGTGGTAATAGATACCTCATGTGTGTTTACCATATGTGAAATCCTTCCGTGGTAAACTTTTTAACTATAATTGCAAAAGGTCTTACTAAATTGAAAAGACTTTCAATATTGGCACTGTGTAATTGCATGCAATAGTTTTGATGTTACAAGGGTGCATGACTCGAAAAGACTATCATTCTTCATTTTTAGATCACAGGGAAAGATATGGCTTGTTGAAGTTTTGACAAAGAAGAGGAGTCTAATTAATGATGTGGCACTTTATATTCACATGCTTCTTAGAAGACTGTGCTTAGTAAGGGATTGTGCTTAGCTTGAATATGTTGACTGTGTATGGTAACATTGCTATGCCACGTGTCTTGATGATGTGGCAGGATGGTGTGTGCCACATGGTAGTTTATTGACCACACCACATTTAACTTAACTACTATCCCTATCCTCCATGTGTCATTTTCTAAGGTCTAGAGACCTTGGAGCAAGATAAAAACTTCGTGCAGGGCGAGAGTCGGCGACGATGGAGAGAGGTGCAGTGGCAAGAATTTGTCGGAGATGGCGGGAGCTTTTTGTGTCGCTGTTTTGGGGCATCGAACTGTCTATCGGATCACACCTCTTATGTGCTTGGTGCTTGTTATGGATGGCTTCCTCTCCCCGAATAGCTGTGCTTATTTTCTCGTTGTTGCTTATGCGTTGCCGTCCGAGTTTGCCTTGAGGTAGCTTGTGGATGCGTTGCACTGCGGTAGTCAGTTTTAGATGCTTAGATGCTTGGCCTTTGTTATTTATGTATCTGCTGTTGATGTCATTGCTGCTATGGCTATGGACATCCATAGCTATGGATATCCAGTGACGATGTAGCTCGTAGAGTCTCCTTTGAGTTTGTCTTGCTGCTTGGGTCTTTGTTTCTGTGGTTGCTTTAGTGCTACGTTTGGCCTTTCTTTTTGTACGTTGATGACGCTTGCTTGCTGCTGCTCTTGTAGTCTCCTGCAACGTCTCTGTAGTTGCTGTCTAGGATTTAGAGTCAATCAATAGCTAAGGTAGCAATTGGCAAAACTGAGATAAAGGATTGAGCAGCAATATGGTTGACCAAGTAACTCTGACAGTCAGAGATTTACTCTCGCGCTCTTCCACTTCTATAAACCCCCATGAGAGTTGGCTCTTAACAGCAGTTGCTATTGTTCTCTAGGGCAGTAGTTTGAAGGCGGCTTTTCGACTCACTACAGTCATCCATGAAGGAAAGAGGTCACTCTCACTCTAGTCTCTCACAAGAATGTGCTCAACTTCAAAATGCAATAGCTCACTACAGGAACAAGTTCACTAATCAGTTTTGGAGAGCCCTTTTCGACAACTTTGGTACAAAGCTCAGCTTTTCCAGCAGCTTTCATCCTCAATCCGATGGCCGAACAGAGATCTACAACGAGTCGGCCTTCAATGTTCTGAAATGCCTTGTTGCAAGTGCACAGTCCCGATGGGAGCTGTATTTACCATTGGTTTAGGGGATCCTGAATGGCACCCATTCCACCATTGTGTCCCTATGAAGAAGCCTTCGGCAAGAAGTTCAAGTCCCTTCTCACCAGGACTTCTAAGAAGGTGTACAAGGCCGATCACATCACAAAATCATATGAGGAGATCACGGGGTCCATGAAAGATCTCATTGCCAAAGCATAGGAGGCCTACCAGACGCAAGCTGGCTATAAAGTAAGGCAGTGGGCTTATCTTCGGATCATGAAGAAGCGGCTTAAGCAGGTTCAAAGGAAGTGCTTGAAGCTCTCACAGCTTGGTCCCTTTCCAATCATTCAGGTTATCAATGATGTGGCCATGAAGTTACAGTTACCTACAACATGGACCATGCATCCAGTATTTTATGTGTTGTGGCTCAAGCCAGCATTGACAGTGGTTCTAGATGTGGAGCAGCCCGAGGTCGTTGATGAGGCATATATGGTCGAGCCCAAACAGATTTTGCTTCATCGATTCAAGCAAGGTATAGGCAAGCGTCAGCGCTTGTGCGCAGCCAAGTTTAAGCACAGGGGCTCCCACAAGGCATCATGGGTCGAAGAGGATTTTTCACAGATTATGTCCACTTCCTTTCAGCATATACGGAGGCTTTTCACATACCCTAGTTCTAATCTCAGCAAAAGGGGGTGCCATGGGCAGATGCCGCACCGCACAGGTGTTACGTGGCAGCTGGTGATAAACAGCCAGGTTGGCTGGTCAGCAGACCTGACTGGGTTGGGATAGACCAGGCCGTTTATCCAAGGCTTGGGCCTATTCAGGCTCTGGGGGGCCTATAAAAGGCAGCCCTCTTGGGCTCATTCTCCATCCACCTTCAAAGCTGGAGCAGGCCAGTCTTACCTCAGCCAGCAGCAGCAGATCAGAAGTAGATCAGGCTGAGACAGGGCAGCAGCCTTCCAACTCCCATCCCGCGATTCCTACAGGATTCCTACAGGCCCTGCTCAGCCCTGGACAGCAGCAGCAGGGTCTGCATCACAGCAGCCCTGAGTTTGCAGTTTTACATGAGGGATTAGTCCCTCCATTCAGTAATTTACCCGTTCTTTATAGTGGTATTCAGCCCTTTGGGCAGACATGTATACAGTTTATTTTCTGGCTTCCAAGGTATCCTTGAAGCAATCTTTTTTGGTGTTTAAAGAAGGATGTTGGGCATCTTTTAGCAATGCATGTTACAGTCTGTACTCCCACTACATTTTACAATGCATGTTACTTCTTTTGGTAATGCATGTTAGAGTCTGTACCGAAGAGATTCTGGAATCTTTTGAAACCCAGATGGCAGCTTATGCTTGGGTACTGAGGAGAACATAAGCGTAGCTTTTCTTGCTAAGTTATTTTTCTTCTTTTTAAATTTTCTTATTTACTCATTTAAAATTTTTTCCCTTTGTTCTTTTGCCTGTTCTATAAAAATTTTAAATTTGTAAGATTGGATATATTCTAGTCTTATGAAAGTATATTTATACAGTTTATTTTCACTCTTCGGAGGACCCAATTTCCCCTCAAGTCTCACACTCTCTTCATAGCTTCCACTTGTGTTTGTGAGTGCATTATTGTCTCAGCAGGTTCTTATCTTTATTCAGTAAGCAGTTAGTAGGAGAAAGAGTTGAGCTAGTCTTCTCCCTACTACCAAATGGGAGAGTGAGTCACTATGTGGAAAAGTTTCTAGGATACTACACGCCACCTATCACACTTCACTTGTGTGCACACATGTATGTAGGGAACATATACAGCGGGGGCTCACAGGTGGGGGTTGGCCCCTATCTTGCAACACCTGGACCCAAGATTGAGCAATCACCTACCATTCTCCAACACAAAGTTCAGATCTATGCACCACTACTCACTGTTTGTCATGAATATTGTCATTCCTCAGTCTGCAAACTTCACCAAGAAAAGTTCCTCTTTCACCACATTGGCAGTCGTCGTGCTAGATTCCATCTTTGGCTGGGCCTTTTCCATTGCTTGGTCAGCCTTTTTCTTCTTGTAATTCATCCCAAAATGTCCAAGCTTGTCACAGTAGAAACATTTCTTCTTGTTATTGTTTTTTCTTTTCCCATCAAAAGAGTCCCCGTCTCTTTTGAATCGTTGGCATCTTTCTTTTTTTGGGGCTTGCCTTTGCCAAACTTACCTTTTACCATATAACTCTTCTCGTTGACATTGTTTCCATGTACAGCTTCATTTGTGCCTCCTCCTAGAGCAACACACTTTCTTGAACATACTAGGGTTTGATCATTCTCTGGAGATGAAAGTTGTCACCAACCCTTGGAAGGTCTTCAAAATCTTACTGACCAGTAACGTTGTCAACTGGTTGCTGCCCACCTTGCCACCAACTACCGCAAGCTGATCTCTGAGAATCTTCACCGTCAACCCGTGATTTTTGTTTCATAGAGATTCTTCAAGCCTCCTATGCTGTATCCGCCAACTTGATCTGGGGTATCACCGCATCTCTAGCAGCAATGTGATGACCTAGGATACATAGGAACACATACTCCAACCTATGCTAAGTAGTTATGTTTTTTCTTTCCTTTAAGCATCTTTACCACCATAGGAGGCTACTATTCTTTAATAGTGAGGCAGCTAGTGCAATCTTTTTGCTATACTTGTTGATGGTATTTAGGGTGTACAAAGACACTGGCATGGTCATGATCGATAATTGCAGTACCATAAGTGGTTGGTGTTGAACGGAAAGAACTTGTGTACCGGGATGGTTTGATTGTATGGAGCTAGACTTGGAACAGCTAGAGCTGCAGAGTCATGGACCATCCTCGACCAGGTCCATTCGTGCTGATGCAGACAGCTGTACCACTGCTGACATCACCTGTACCTGTTGCTGACATCAGCACCATCTCTTCGCAGCCCATAGCTTCTGGAAACCCTGCGCAATCTGGCCTGCTCCAGTCGTGGACAGTCATCCGACAATTCCGCCTTTGTTCTGCCCTCTAGAAGGTGCCTTCTCTGCCAGGTAAGTCCATGAATATGCTGCCTACTTGGCAGCCTGTTTGCTGCCCATGTGGCAGCCCCTCTATGTCTTTTCCTTGCTGTGAGGTGTTGCCCAGGTGGCAACCCCCTCTCCACGCTTTTTCCTCTGGGCATGTCTTGCCCTAAGTCTCCCTCCCCCATGCTCTCCTCATATGAGGGTTACAGATGGGGAGGTGACCTTTCCAACACATGGACCCCAAGTATACATCAATTCTTACATTCTTGCCCTAGGTCTCCCTCCCCCATGCTCTCCTCATATGGGGGTTACAGATGGGGAGGTGACCTTTCCAACACATGGACCCCAAGTATACATCAATTCTTACATTCATTTTAGGGGAGACACATGGGCCACCCTGATCAGCATTCTTGGGTGATAGTCTGCCCTGGTTTAGGCTGAATAAAGTCCAGCACAAGAAGTAGCAGGGCTGGGGCCGGCAGCAGCAGCAGACTGTAGTCTGCAGTCAGGTATAGCTTAAGTCAGCAATACAACAGACTGCCAGGCCGGCAGTCTGTGAGACCTAGTCGGCCAGGATCTAGGGCTTCCAGCCCCTTTATAAGGAGTCCCAGTTGGGGTTCCACCTATCCAGTATTTCAGTCTGCAGATCACCTTCTAGAGTGAAGAGCAGAGGCAGTTCCAGTGGTCAGCATTAGTCCTTCCAGATGCACATATCAAAGGTGCGAACAGAGAAGTAGAAGAACCATGGGAGGTGTACTGAAGGAGGAGCATATTTTTTAATCCTTGGAGCTATTGAAGTGGACAGGAAGGTGCGCAGCAGTTTACCTTAGTAGTAGTACAGCTTACGGAGCTGTTTTTGGTATCTTACCTCAGCGACAGTGTGCTTAAGGTCCTGGTATATGCACTGGCAGATTTTTTACTTTGTTCTTCAGATCAATACACACTTTTTGGCTGTATATCTGAGTATGCTCTTTCTAGTTCTGAAGTGTCTTTTCATACATGCATGCACATAGAGTGAGTTGGTTCTTGAAGTGATGTGTGATCTCAATCTATTCCTTTCCACTGCATGGGAGTTGGCTACAGCAAGCATTTCTCTTCTCTGACATGGTATCAGAGCCATTTGTTGGTAGATGATACGTGCTTAGTTGCTTTGACATAGAGTGCATTTGACAGGGCTGCATATCGTGCTGTGCCTGCGGGAGAGAGTGAAAGTTGTGGCCTGAGAAAAGAGGTACTAGCACTATATATGGGAGTGTAAGGGCATTTTGAGATGTGTGATGCTTTGAAATGTCAAGACATGTCACTGTCATTTAGAAGAAGCCCTGCAAAAAAGATGAAGCAGCTTGAGGGTAAACGTCAACCAGAAAGCAATGCCGAAGCCACAAGGAGGACAGAGAATCGAGAAGGAACAGTGAAACTGGAAGTGACTGCAGAAGGCAAACAAGGGCAAGAGGATGAATGTCCAGAACTGATTTTGAGCTACTTGAGGAGGTGGAAAAAAGATTGTACAATGTGCCTTGTCAAAATCAAGGGATAAACTGCAATGTCCACCCGAGTGGCAATCTATATAAAATTTTCTGGTTTTGGTCATGCAAAAGTTTGAGTTAAGAGGTAAGGGTTAGAAACAAGCTACAAATTTGTGATCCGGTAGCACCACATACATGCAGGTCTTAATTTTTAAAAATAGTTTTAAGGGAGATTCTCATAATGTATGGCTTCAAGGTCATACATGTATGATGTCTTACTTTTCTGGAAATATTGTTAGGGAGGTTTAATGCTTAGGTGTTGACTTCTCTTATTTCTAGTTACTATTTTTGTGCCTGCTTTTTAATTTATTTTTCATGATCTCTTTTAGCAATTGCTCAGTGAAGTCTTTTGTTTTGGTGCAGGCATCTGTCTGCACAACACTTTGCAGCAGACAAACAATTATCCACCACATATGCTTCCTAAATGGTTTTAATCAGGCTTCTTTCCTGCAAGCTACTTCAGGAAATAACTCTGGGGGCTTATCACACTCGTGTTATAGAAATTTACAAAGGATTGCCGGCAGACAAAGAGGATTTCATGTTAGATCCTCTGTAGAAGGGAAAGAAACCACACAGATTTCAGAGTCTACAGAACAAAAGCAGGAAAAGGTTTCAGAAGATGCAACCCAATCCAAAAGTGAAAATGGAGCTGCAACAGAAGAGGACTTTCCTTCTGGAGAATTGGATTATAGGAAAATTGGTGGCTGGGATATGTTTGTCATGCGGTTGAAAATGTTGACTGCACTTCCATGGCAAAGGATAAAGAAAGGCAGTGTCCTTAAATTGAAGCTTTCTGGCAAGGTATGTGCTCTGTCTAATCCTATAGGTGAATGAAGTTTCTACAGCTTGGATTGTTTGATAGACTTCTACGTGGGTGTGTTTAAAATTGTCTGTTGGGCAGGTGCATACCTGTATTCAGATTTTGGTCTCATAGGCCTTTTGGTCTTTCAAAGGCATTCATAAACCTTTCTTTCTGTCTTAAATGTCTTAAATGTTTACAAAGACACTCAGGTTTAATTCAGCGTACGGGTTCTTATAATTGCAGTCATCATCACAACCTCAAAATTTTAAGACTTTGAATACTTCTATTCCAAAGGAATACATAGCAAAGCCTTTATCAATGGAATCTGTCCTTTGTGAATATAATTTTATCCCTGCACTTCTTTAAAATTTCAATGAATATGGATTATCTATGCTCACAAAAACAGTAGATGAAAATGAGTCTGGATCTTTGTGTATGAATCTGAGTTTTTCTGCTTCCATTGTGAACAAGTCGACTATCAGGTGTGGCTTTTGCTTTTGATTTCTGTTCTTCGAGTAGATTTAGTCATTTTGACATATATAGGGATTTTACCTCGATGAATTGATCCCCAGGAGTGTGATTTATGTTCTTTGACTAGCTTTATTGCCAGTGGACCTACATGACAGGACGTAATTGCATGGAGTGACCCTTATTTTTTTACTTTACTTTTTATATCAGATTACAGAACAGTTGCAGAGGCGGTTCACAGCAGGATTATCATTACCACAAGTTTGCCAAAATCTTGTTAAGGCAGCTTACGATCCTCGTGTCTCAGGCGTGTACTTACAGATCGAGCCTCTTGAATGTGGCTGGGGCAAGGTTGAGGAAATTCGTAGACACATTCTTTTCTACAAAAAGTCAGGTCTGTCATTTCACCTTTCCTGCATGCTTTTGTGCTTCCATCTGGTAGTTAAGCCTCCTGCACAGCTTTGCTGCCTAAGTTTTGAAAGTGGATGCAGGCATTATGGTGTAGCATGGTGATATAAAATGGTCGATGCTGTTTTCATGATCTTATTCCTAATTTTAATAGAAAGATTGTTTATTAATCAGGTATTTTTTGCACCCCGTAGTCTTTTATTGGTAGTGGATGCCACCACTTGGATCTATGTTTTCCTTAAGATTCTCGACTTAGCCACAGCAAGAATAAATTAAAGGGGGCTTTTTAAAGGCCATTTTATGTTTATGGGACTATTCGAGCCCCTTATTTCCAAGCCATCTCCACTCCTTCATTGGCCGAACACCAAATTGATGCAATTGGCCCTATAGGATCAATCACCATTCAGCCACCTGTCACCATCAATGAACTCGGGTCACCACTTCTTTTTTTTGCAGAAAGAGACTTCTATTAAGTATTAAAGAAAACCGTTAGAGCAAGCTCCATACGGGATACACCATGCAATGCATGAAAAGCTCAAAAGCCAAAAAGAAAGGATTGGGGCTGATAGTGGGGGGTCACCACTTCTGATTCTGTGGGCTACCTTAAATGGTGGTCTGACAAACTCTGCTTGGATGGTCATGTGTGGTACTAAGGGCTTACCTCGGATCATGCGCAAGAACATCATGCAGTACTCTCTAGCTGAAAAGTGGAAAGCACTATAGCTCACACATGAAGATGCAAGCACGCAAAACTTGTTGGTAATGAAAAGGCAACTTAGCAGAATTAGGATGAAAGAAATGTAAATGATGACCGAAGTGAAGAACTTGCTACACTAGCTGTCTGTGCATGGCGAGATTATGCAAGATCAATCAGTGGTTAATCTTTTTCTCAACGGTTTATGCAATTTCTCATGGGACAACTTTGTGTCCATGCTTTCGAAGAAGGCTCTCTCACACCCCCTAACGGCAGAGTAGAAAACTTAGTAGTCAGGATGATACAACCTTCATAATAAAAAATTAAAAAATGCCAATGCAATGATAATAAAGATCATCATGAACACAAGGACTCTAGAAAAAAGGGTCCATGTTATATTGTGAGGAACTTGCCACTTAGTTATATATGTACGAAGAAAAGACAGACATGGTTAAACTAAATAGTAAAAATGTCATAAACATAGTAACAGATTAGACATGTAATACTTGAGGAATCATTATTGGACATGTTGATGAATCATGGATTCTTGACTTAGGACTTTGTAGCCATTGTGCTCCTCATAAAGACTGGTTCCCCCACCCTCAAAAGAGGAATGCTAGTGACTATTTGGAGATGGAAGAAGTATTGATAAAATACCAATATAAATGCTAAATTAGAGACGTATGGGAGGTACATAATGTCTAGTGTATTCCAAGTCTTAGAAAAAGTCTCTCGCCTTTTGGTGCTATCACAAAATAAAATAAGAAGATTGAATTCGATGAAGATGTGTGTCTCATTTGAGACAATGCTAGTTGCCCCTGTTAGAAACTCACCGTGCCCGATTTGAGGGGACAAGGGGCAGTGAGAGGTAGGAGGGCTGGGGAAAGAGAGAGACTCAGGCTGGCATCATAGGCAACCAGCACACAGGCTGGTTGCTGCCTGCAACAGCAGGGAAACAGGGGCCTTAGGCCTCACTTGGAGGCGCCTGCAGCTGCGCAGACTGGCTGCACAGGGCACCCTTAAATAGGGGCCTGTGGCAGGCCAAGTCGGCCCAACTAGGGCCACCGACCAGGGCCAACCCTGGTCGGTTTTCTAGGGCCCACCTGGTCGGCCACCAGACAGGGTACCAACCCTGCTGGTCGGTCAACTCAAGGGCCTGGGCAGTGCCTATAAAAGGCCCACTCCTTCAGTCATTCCAGTATCCAGTGCAAGACTGAAAGCCTCCTTCCAAGGCTGTGTTGTGCACTCAGTTCTGGAGCAGTTTGTGTGAGAGAGAGTCCTTCAGTATTCTCCAGCACTTTGCTGTATTTTGTATTGCTCCCTGTGAGCTGTTTTTTTCTGCCCACCATCTGGTGGATGAATATACTCTCTCTCTCTCTCTCCGTCCAAGTTATTTCTGAGTGAGTGTTTGTTGCATCTGTGATCATCTATCTGAGTTGAGTGTGTGTAAGAGTTGGAGAGATCTTGGGTGGAGGTTTGAGTGATTCATTCCCTCCTATTCTCTAACAGCCCCACCCTCCCAAGAGGAATGCTAATGACCATTTGAAGATGAAAGATTCCACATTTCATCACTATCAAAGATGAGCTAGACTACGTACAAATCATTTTATATTTATTGGGCAAGCTTTGCATATTCAAGTATCTATACCTTATATGCCACATGATGTAGTGTGGTATAATTTATAAAAGCCTCCTTCCTCAACTCCTTCAGCTATGGGCTTTTAGTATTAGCCTTGTCTCAAATGAGAAACATTTAATTTTGTCTCAATCCTCTTATTGTATTTTGTGATAGCACCCATAAGAATGCTTTGCTAATGCTTATCTATGTGGACAATGTGGTATTCTTTGCAAAGAACAAGGAGAATCTGCAAAAACATTTGGATGCACTAAGGGAGTATTGCACACACTCAGACATGCAGGTCAACATAGATAAGACAAAGGTAATGGTGATTGGAACGCATAATAAAGAAGTGGATGTCACCTTTGAAGGGAAACCCCTGGAAACAGTCAACACATATAAATACCTAGAGCTGGATTTTACAGACAGCTACAAATGGAATGCATGTGTGGAAAGGAGGATTTTGGGAGGTTTGAAAGCTCTATATAGCTTTCAAAATAAATGCAGGAAGGCTCATCTATGGAATTGGGAAATGAGAGAGTTTCGATACACCATGCTAGTGCAGACGGTGATCCTCTACGGATGCCTAGCCTGGGCACCCGGGCTCTCTAGGGAGTATTGGGAACGGATAGAAACTATAGGGGAATTAAGGGTGAAGGCACACCAACCCCATCCTACTGGCTGAAACAGGTATGATACCTCTGGAAGGGGAAGCAATACGTCAATTCATGGCTTATCTCAACAAAGCTGAGAAGATGGATGCCAATAGGATACCACTAAAAGCAATGGAAGCTACACAAATCATGGGATCGCATAAAGAGGGCATGAAGTGGATAGAATCCTGGGGTATAACAGCCGCTGATATACCTGAAGATGCATGTGAGATCAGAGAGATACTGATGCAGAGAATGCTACAAAAACTAAGGCAAAACCCAGGGACAAAAATGCAATTCTACAAACAGGAAATCAACTTGATGGAAAGTTATAAAAGTATTGATAAAATACCAATATAAATGCTAACTGGAGACACATCGGAGGTACATAATGTCTAGTGTGTTACAAGTCTTACCCTGCAATCTGAACAGCTCCCTTGCTGTGTAATCTCATCCAACCCTCCAGATCATCCATAAAGAGACCGAAAAGTGTTGGTGAGAGGGGGCAGCCTTGCTTAACCCCTATGTCACTGCTGATTACAGCTTTTCTTGTGGAGCATGATCCATCTACTAGTGGCTGTGATAGCTCTGTTAGAACCTTCTCATAGAGTCAAGCTGAGAGTTTTGTGAGTATCTAGTTGAAGCTGATGTTTGCCCGCCTTAGAAAGTTGGTGTAGCCTATTCTATACTACTTTGTGCTCACCAAGATGATGTTTAGGGGAAGCCCTTAAAATTTGAATTATAAAGTCCAGGGGTACTACTTCTTCTAGACCAAAATCCATGCACAAGGTTGTAGAAAATTAGTTGCTACCTTATATGGTGTAGGATAGGCCCACAATTCCACATGTAACATGGTACCCGAATCACGCCTATATGAGTAGTTGTTTTCTTGGTAATATTTTGTATTTCCTTGTGTAACCAAGGAAAATGCAATTGACGATATGGCCCTTAAGAGGTTCCCTTTAGGGGCAAGGGCCATATCGACATGTGCCATATCTATCCAGTGGCATCCTAGATATTGTTTATTGCATGTCAATATGGTCCTTTCCCCTAGAGGGGACCCCTCAAGGGTCATATCATCAATTGCATTTCCTAAAAGATTAATTGTATTTTTCTAGATGTATCTCTGTGCAACCACAACAATGGGTTGTTGGAGTTATTTTAGCACTATTTTGGTCCTAAACCAAGGATATTGTAGTCCTACTTTACTGGTATTTTAGTCCTTGTTGCAGTAAATCCTAAATAAGGGCAAAAGTATTCTGAGCCACCATAGTGACTGGAGGCTAGTGGTGCCATCTAGATAATCAACTACAATTCATAGAGTGAAAATTGAGCAAAAGAGATTACAATGTTACACATCTACATCCAATAATATTTGGGTTGGGGTCTATTTAATCTAGTTAATTGTACAAATGAGAAAATGGTTTCTCTGAGTTCTTGAGGGACTTTGTTTTTCCGATCTTTCCCATAACTTCCTACGTGGGACTGTATCAAAGGCTTTCTTGAAGTCTACAAAACAACAATAGACGGCCTCTTTCTTATGCTTAACTCCTTCAGTTGCAGCTCTTATGGCAACTAGATCGTCAACCGTTGAGTGTTTGGGGTGGAACCCTGCTTGGGATGGTCCTCTGACTCCTTGTTCCTCTACCCATTTGCTGATTTTTGGCTCAAGAATAGTGCCATAGAGCTTTGCCATTAGGCTGCTCACCATAGTTGTTCGATAGTTCTTTGCCATCTTGCTATCCCGCCCTTTATGGATCCTTCAGTCACATGGCAACCTGCATGAGAACCTATAGGGTAATCTTGTGTTAGAAAAGACCCAACAGAGGGTACACGCAGCGGAAATAATGCCCAGGAGCTCACACAGTGTGCGGTGTGGGTGTGGAATCACAAACTTCTTTACTTATGTGCATTCAATAGGTGTGCAGGCTCATCAATAGACAATGAACCAAACTAGATAGAGAAACCACCAAATAATATATTTCCATCCACAACTATGGACACAATACAAGAGAGACAGATCCAGAGTCCCACCAATGGTGTGGTCCTCTGATCTTACCACAAAGTCCTCCTATCTGCTGGCTATCTCTAGACTAGAGTCTGCGTGCTCCACCTCGAGCGTGAGTAGACTTTCCGTCTAGAATGATCCTCTCCACCTTGCTGTCTGGAAACCAGCCTAGGTGGGCAGCCTCCTGCAAGCTAGGTCTGCAGCACAAGGTACTTCTTTCTCCTCCTGACTGTAGGCCCAAAGGTAGCCCTGCTGCTGCTTCTTCTGCTGGTGGAATTGCTGCTGCAAGTGATGATGAAATGAGGCCTGAATGGCCTCTTTATATAGGCCCCAAGGGCCTGCAAAAATACTGACTGGTCAGCCCTAATCTGGCCGACTCAGTCTGTCTGAAAACCGACCCCACAGCTCCCCATTTATGGGACTGTGGGCTGCCCTTTTGGGGCACTCATTACAAGGGCCCTTGGCCCATCTTTCAAGGGCAGATGCCCTATAAATACAGGGTCCAGCCCAGCCAAATCCTACTGCAAACAGTGCGCCTCCTGTCCTAGATCCATCGCAATCTGTCCCAGACTGTCTTGCCTCTGCTCCGGGCTTGTTCCAGCTCTAGGGCTCCTGCCTGAGCTCCATACGTGACCCTGAAACCAGCCGTACAGCAGGCGTTTGTAATCCGTACAGATCTGCCATGCTTCCGTACTCTCCTGGCCCTCTGTCCTGCCCATAACAATTCTAGATGTGCTGCCCACATGACAGCCATGATGCTGTCTATGTGGCAGCCCCTTTCTCTCTTTTTCTGTTGGGTACTGCCCTAGGTCTCCCTCCCCCATGCTCTCCTCATATGGGGGCTTACAGATGGGGAGGTGACCTTTCCAACATCTTGCACGGGTGCACATAACGATTGAGACAGAGATTAGTAGGTTGCAAACGGAAAGTGCGGGATTAGCAAGCTGTTGAAGGCAAGGTAGGACAAGAATCTTGGGTGCTAGTTGTATGGTTGTGCGGACGTACGGGCACACGATTGCACGAACGTATGGGCTCGACGGCTGTTGTGGATGTGATTTCGAAGTGAAGTTGATTGTGATGGCTCCACGTGATGTGACGTGCAATAGGGCAAGAAAATGACCTTAGTCCCTTTTGCTCCAAAAATGGTCTTTAAAAAACGCGTTTAAAAAAGGCAAATGTTTTCTAACGTTTCAAAAAAGAAGAAGCGTTTCATTGCACGTACCTCTATTGAGTTAGAAATTGTGGCTCTTCTACCTTAGGCCGACATATGTTACCATGGTTGATCCTATCTTCATTCATGACTTTAGCTGCTGAGGGCGATTAAATGTGTTGGTGCACATACATGTAGATGGTTTGAGATGAATAGAATACCCCCTTTGCTCACCTATCACGAGGTCAACCAAGTTATACCGGAGGATCTCTTATAGCTACACAGGTTCAAGATTTGGTTGGCGCACAACGAGATTCCTGTGAAATCAAGCGACTGCTTCTTACAGATTTTAGAGAAGGCCCACTAGGCGATGCACAGATCCACCTCCCCCATTTCTTGAGGATGTCGATCGGGTAGTTCCGTGTCTCATCGCATCGACTATAGGCTTCTGTGCGATCCAGAGACAACAATACAATGACATTTTGCGGAAGTTTCTTGAGTGGTTATCCCCAAAACCCCCTTGATTTGGCCCACTATGCATGCACACTGTATGACATCCCCCACCAGCCTGCCCCTGACCTTGCGTACTCACCTCGTCCTACCTCTTGCACTCTATTCACTAAGGACATTGTCAAGGACGCAACATTGAAGCTCCATAATGGCCGATCGAAAGATCATGAGGGACTATGAACGACTTTCTTGCATATGGGATAGACACCCTAGCCCCGATCTTAGTAAAGCTCTTGAATGATGTAGCCTATCTTGGTTTTCCACACACTTGGAATCTCAATGCCATCACACCCACTCATAAGGTAGGGGATCCCATGGACCTGAAAAACTACAGGACCATCATGTCATGTCAAAGATACATGCATCAGTACTTGACACAGAGGTCAGCCGATTCACAGAGATGCAGGGACTCAGGGCAGAGGGGCAGACTAGATTTCGTTGTGACCATCGGACCATGGATCACATACTCACACTCAGGAGTGTCATAGAGGAGGCCGAAGCATGGAAGAAGATGGTCTATTGTTGCTACGTGGATTTTTGCAAAGCCTTTAATACACCCTTATCAGACGATTACAGGAGCTAGGTTACGACCAGAGATCATATAGGCTGTTATGGCACTTTACTAGAGGGTCTCACGTAGAGTCAGAACAGGGGCTGGATGGACAGAGGGGACCATGAGCACTATTGGGGTAAAACAAGGTTGCCCATTATCATGAACCTTGTTTGTTGTTTGGCCTCTACATAGACGAGCTCGAGATCTTTATGGAGACAATAGGGGGGCTGGATGCCCTCTCACTAGCTCCTTGCTTTAGATCCTGTTGTACGCAGATGACGTGGTGCTATTATCTTCTTTTGCAGAGGGCCTCTAGAGACACCTAGATGTATTACAGGCGTTCTGTGAGTCACACGATATGAGGGTCAATCTTGGTAAGACCAAGGTTATGATCTTTAACACATCCCGAGCCACTATGGATAGAGAGCGGTTCACATTGGATGGATCACCGGTTGAGATTGTCTCATCATGAACATACTTGGGAGCATTCTACTCTGGCCCTATTTTCACGATGAGACCAGCAATGCAAGCTCGTTTAAGCAGAAGATGCACAAAGATCTGCAAGTAGCTTCCAAAGCCAAACACACTCCACTGTAGCTGTAAAAGCTGCTTTGTACTCATCTTCACAGCTAGAAGTAGCAACTGTACTCTGCTTCTTGCTGAACCAAGAAACACTTGAAGTATCAAGCATAAAACAGTTGCCACTATGTGACACACCAGTGTTAGAACAACCAGTCCAATCACTATCAGTGAACCCATGCATGACAAGTGAAGTATGAGCCCCATAAAGAAGGCTTAAATGCTGAGTGCCTTTAAGATATCTGAAAACACGCTTCACGGCATGCCAATGGTGCATAGATGGGCTGTGCATATATCTGCTTAACTGGGAGACAGCATATTGTAGATCAGGTCTCGTATGGCATAGGTAAATTTAACAACCAACTGCCTGTTGATAGAGAGTGACATCACATGTACCGCTGCCATCCTCAGAAGAGAAGTGAAAACTAGTCTCTAATGGTGTGGATACTGGCTTGCAATCCTCAAACTGAAAATGTTGCAAAAGCTGTCCAATGTACTTGGATTGTGACATCAAAATGCCCCCCTCACTGCTAGCAAATTGAATGCCCAGATAGTAGTGTAGAAGACCAAGATCAGACATAGCAAATGTCTGCTGCAAATCAACTTTAAAATCTGCAATTTGCTGAGCATGTGTCCCAGTTACAAGCATGTCATCCACATAAAGGACTAAAATCAGCAAATCTGTCCCATGCTTGCGGATGTAAAGGGTAGCCTCTGTAGGGCCGTTCTGAAAGCCAAGTGTGAGAAAGTGAGAATGAATTCTCGAATACCAAGCCCAAGGTGCTTGCTTCAATCCATAGAGGGCCCTTTTCAAGCGGCATACCTTGCTTTCAGAACCTTCAACCTCAAAGCCAGGAGGTTGGGAAACATAGACCTCTTCCTGCAAATGCCCACGAAGGAAAGTTGTCTTAATATCAAGTTGATGTATCTGCCAATGAAAGTGGGCAGCAAAGGCAATAACAATGCGAATGGTAGCGATCCTGGAAGTGGGAGCAAAAGTCTCCTCGCCATGTTGCTGAGCATAGCCCTTAGCAACAAGACGAGCTTTGTAACGGTCCACTAAACCATCAGCTTTCCGTTTGATCTTGTAAACCAGCTTAGTTCCAATGGCATTCTTGCCATAAGGCAAATCACACAACTCCCAAGTGTTATTTTGATGGATAGAATCCAATTCAGCTTGCATGGCCTTCATCCAACAATCATTCTGAAAGGCATCTTGATGACATAATGGCTCTTCATTGCATGCTGTAGCAACCAAAGCATAAGCAACAAAACTAGCACGCTCTTTCCGGACAGCTGCTCTTGTATGGGTTGGGAGAGGAGCGTCTTGTTTGCTGTCTTTTAATGTGTCAAGGAGCCAACGGGGTACCTTTTTAGGATCCTGAATTTTTGCTCTTTCCTGGTTAAGAGCCCAGTGCAAATGATCTTGATCAATGATAGGCATATCAAGTTGAATTTCTGCATGCACGTGGGGCTGGAAATGACCAATAGATGGAGGAGGGACAACCTCAGATGGAACATCATCCCGAGCATCGGATGGAATCAAAGGCATCAAGCTGTCAAATATGTCAGGGGCATCAACAACGGGCTGTTTTTGACAGTCTAGCAAAGGCATAGTGGAAGATTCATCAAACACAACATCCCCACTGACAAAACACTTGCCCGTGCGGGGCTGATATAGCTTATAGCCCCTACTCTCTGAACTATACCCAAGAAAAATGCATTTAACAGGTTTATCATCCAACTTAGTGCGTCTCTGTGAAGGCACATGAGCATAAGCTAAGCATCCAAAAAGCACATGAGCATAAGCTAAGCATCCAAAAGTTCTCAGGTGGGAAATGTGAGGCTTATGACCTGTCCAAGCCTCATAATGTGTGATAGTCTGCAATGCCTTTGTAGGACATCTATTCAAGATGTAATTTGCACACATGACCGCATCCAATCACAACTTATTAGGCAAATGTTTGTCTTTCAACATGCATCTGGCTATTTCCTTCGTTGATCTATTCTTCCGCTCAGCCATGGGATTCTGTTGAGGAGTATAAGGCACCGTGCATCGATGATTAATGCCATGGGAAGCCAAAAAAACAGCAAACTCCTTCGACATGTATTCACCCCCCCTGTCTGTATTAATGTGAGCAATGTGCAGCCCACTCTCATTCTCAGCCAAGGCAGTAAAGTGCTTGAAGCATGAAGAAACATCAGACTTGGATTTCAATGTGAAAATCCAAGCGTACCTGGTGAAATCATCAACCAAAACATGTCCCATCATGTATGACCACATGGGGTAATTTGTGCCATCAAGCTTGTCATCGGCTCCAATCAGCCCAAACAAATCATCTTTGCCACCAGACATGGCGCTGAAATAGCCAAAAAACTGCCCAAGCTTCAAAGGTAATGTCTGTAAAAGACTCTGCTGTCCCAAGGTGTACCTGTTGCAAGAAAAATCTCCAAAGGCAACATGAGGCCTTTCCAAAATGCAAGTGAATCAGAAATTTGAAAAAAAACCAATGCAACAACGGCTTACCCAATGATGAACAGTAGTGACAGGGTCTGAAAGCGAGCAAATGAGGGCTGCAAATGAGAATTACAGCAAAAGAAGTGCTCCCACGAGGAGGAGAGCATGTAGAAATTGAGAGAAAGAGATCCAATGGAGAGAAGCTCGTAGCCCGAGGCAAAGGGATGCCAAACGAGGAGTGAAGGGCTCAAAGAGAAGTCTCCGGATCAATTTAGCAGCTCCAAATGGCTCCAAATGCCGGCGCACAGCTTGAGGCAGCTCCGAAATGCTGGCACACAGCTCGAGGCAGCTCTGAAATGCTGGCGCACAGCTCGAGACAGCTCTAAAATGCTGGGAAATTTGAGAAATGACTAGCACGCACCCCGAGGCAGCCTGTACTGCAGTGAATGTATTGAAATTCTGACAAACCGGACAGAAGTATGGAATTTTCTCTCAGATGTACGGATTTCTGTACAATTTTTGACAAATGTACAGATTTTCGTACAAATTTCAGACGCATGCACGTTTTTTTTTTGGACAGGTTCGGAATTCCATATAGATGCTGTAAATGCTCGCATGTGGTCGTTTTTTGCTGCAGGAGGCTAGAAAATGCACCGAAAAACAGTTCCCTTCGCAAGAGTTGCTCCAAAGTGCGGTCTTCTCGTGAAAAAATGAGGTTTTTCGTGACAAAAGTGCTTGGAAAGGTCTCAAACACTCCTGGGAGTGTGAAAACCAGGAAGACCAGCAAGAATGAGAGCTCCAGAGGCTGCCAAACAGCTTGGGAAAGCTGTCAATGGCTGAGGGAATGGATTCTTGACCTGCTTTGATACCACTGTTGGGTGTTAGAAGCAATGGAAGCTAAAAATGGAAGCACAACGGAGAAAAACAAGATGCTGTAATAGATTGCTGCAAAACTCAAGTGTGGAGGCTCAAGGGAGAGCCAACCTAACAAAACCCTAGGGCTAACTGCCCTAACTGAATTAAGTGTCTGAACTGACCTAGATGGTACATAAACTAACTGTACCAATAGTCCTAACTGACTATAAGTAGGCCTACAAGGCTCATACCAAGGTATAAGTGGCATCTATGGATAGCCCATGAGATAGCCTACAATATCACAGCGGAGGGTTTCATTGATCCACCAGGATACACACAGATTCACCCACCCCACTCGCTGAGGATCTCTCTTGGGCAGTTCCGGGTCTCTTCACACAGGCTTCGTATCGAGAGCGGCAGAGCAGAGTGGTTACCTAGGGAGAGGCTCATATGCACACTGTGTGACATGCAGGAGGTTGAGACAGAGGAGCATTTGATCTTCAGGTATCTTGTTTATTATGAGATCCGAGGTCGTTTCTACTGTCTCTTTAGAGATAGTTATGGGGTTTTGGCCCGTTTACTCTCCTACCTAGACCAGCAATGTTTGGCTGGTTTCATTCATGAGGTACTCAGACACTGCGATAGGATACTCCGAGCATGGAGACAAGAGCAGACTTCTTCCTCGACCGATACCTCTCAGAGCTGTATCACGGAGTTCTTTCAGCTAGATCACATAGACCCCCACGAGGCGAGACCTCAACATGACCGTGACCCAGAGCCTATGACCCGACAGCTCAGACAGAGGATTGACACACAAGTCACACTTAGGGACATCCCCTCCTTGTCTAGGGTCGAAGCTCCGACCGACGGGGGTCACAGTGGCCCTGGTTAGATGCAGAGCTACGACCAGGAGACGTACTAGGACTGCACCCTTGGGGGGGCGACAACACTCTATTGCTGACCTCATGCCTCCACTTCCACAGCGTCATCCATCCTGATGTCCTGCTGTTGCTGCTGATGATGATGATGGTTATGATGATGTCGATGATGATGCTGAGATTGATATATATAGTCGAGATATGACTATGTTGTACTTAGGATTTAGTACTGCCATTTTTCTTTTTTTTGCATTCTGCATTGGTGCGGATGCTCGTTTAGTAGCTCCACTACCACAGCTCATTGTATTAGGTTTTTCACAGTCTCATAGACCCATCGGTCTTCCTAAGACTTTAATAACTCTCTCTCTCTCTCTCTCTCTCTCTCTCTCTCTCTCTCTCTCTAGTTAGTTTCTATCAGGTTTCTCACAGTCTCATAGACCCATCGGTCTTTTGAAGACTTAAATAATCTCTCTCTCTCTCTCTCTCTCTCTCTCTCATGGTACCGCATCAGATTATGCTCGCAGAGTTCGGAGCTACACCCCTAGCGCTAGATGCAGCATTTCAGTCAGTTACATACTCGCATAAGATCAGGGCGCTCGGAGACTCAGCAGCAGGCAGAGCACGATTACCGTGGCTAGCACTGACATCCTCGCAGATGTTAGCGGAGAGAGGTCATACTTTTTGTTGGTACCACACACTCTCCACATGGCTCACCTCGTTGGGCTTGGATATGGTTAGGCTGCCACCATTTCGATACAGCATAGATGCCCCTCGCCTCCCTCTCACTCGACATGAGCTCAGTCAGGTTATCAGGGCAGATTTGTTGCAACTACACACGTTTCGCACTTGGGTTCATCCCACGGAGCTTCCTACGAAGATGGCCACATATCGTGACCATTTTCTCAAGATTTCAGAGGATGGCTTCATCATATCCCTAGGATATATCGGCGTTCATATGTCGCACTCACTCAGGATTGCCTTGGGCCAGCTCAGGGTATCTTCCCACAGATTAGACGTTGAGGCCGGCAGGATGCGTCGTACAGCTACTGGACATAGACCCATGCGAGAGACTAGGATATGCCCTTGTTGCACTATGGGGGAGGTGGAGACTGAGGAGCACTTTGTTTGCAGATGCCCTTTATATTATGAGATCCGTGGCAGATTTCACTGTTTATTTGGGCACGGATTTGGACCTCTCTCTCGGATTATGGAGTATGAGGATCAGTATTGCTTAGCGTTGTTCATCAGGGAGATCACCAGATACAGAGAGAGATTCCTCAGAGAGCACCGTCGCATCCCTGCCAGAGACCTGGTTATTCATGAGGAGCAGGACGAGGCGCAGGACCATGAGCACAGAGATAGCCCAGCTTGCCAGAGAGCACCGATGGTTCCACCCGAGGATGTACATATGACATGATCCGGCAGCACCGCAGGATGATCTTACACAGAGGCCGTACCCGTCGCTTTATTTCTAGACGACGGAGGATGATGGCAGATTTTCGGAGGAGATTGCTCCATGGAGACTTGGCACCGCCAGCAGCCCACTTGACACTTGCGCAGATCTTCACACTCATGGCAGGAGGCATGGTCGATGGCCATGACTTCCATCATTTCTTTGGATCACAGATCCCTTAGGGAAGACGATGTTCCTCATATTTCATATTTTACATTTTGTATCTAGGCATTTTTGGTACTCTATTTCATTTCATTTTGTATCTAGGATTTTTGTAGCCATTTTTGGCATCTTAGCTGTATTACGATGAGGCCACCTAGTTGGCGCATCGTTGATGATGTATTTTCCTTTCGGATGATTTTGTGTCCCATAGGCCATGTATGGCCTTCCGTGGACCTTTAATAAAATTTCTTTCTTTATTTCTCTCTCTCTCTCTCTCTCTCTCTCTCCTCCCTCCTGCTAGCGTTGCTACTCCTCCCGCTATTGCTACTGCTCCTCCCGTTGTTGCTACTGCTCCTCCCGCTGTTGCTTCTACTTCCCTTGCTAATGCTGTCGCCACTCCTCCCGTTGCTGCTGTTGCTCCACCTTCCGCTGTTGCTGGCGTTGTTTCGCCCGTTGCCTCCCTTCGCCTAGGCTACCCGCTCTGCTGCCCCGCCTGCAGCTCCACGCTCAGCCCCTCCCACTAGCCTTTCCGCTCCTCCACAGCCCCCTTCTACCCTTCCGCCTAGGCCTCCCACCCCTCCACCTAGGCTTTCCACCTCCCTCCCTCCCTCCTGCACCGCCTCAGCCCTTCCCTCCTACGTTGCCTCAGCCCCTCCCTCCTATGCCGCCTCAGTCCCCCTCGTGGCATCACCCTCCTGCGCCTCCTCAGCTCCCTCCTGCGCCGCCTCAGCTCCCCCGGCTACCTCTCCACCTCCGGCTGCCCCTCCGCCTTGCAGCTCCGCCCCTACGGCTTTCGCTTTGTTGCGCCTCTACACCCCCTCCAATTGCGCCTCTGCTGCTCCCTTCCACCCGCAACCCTTCCTACCTGCCTCTGACTACCCTCCTCGCCTTGGGTGTGTCTCCCACCAGGGGGGGGAGCCTGTGCTCCCGTTCCCAATCATGCACTTGTGGGTTCTCGTTTGGCCACGTCAACCCATCTGGATGTCTCCTCAATAATAGATTGCACGCTCACAATCTGTGCCTTGACAACGAGGGTATTCCCTCGGACTGTGTGTATGGCTGTGACCTCCTGTCGGAGCTGCACGACATCGTGTCTGAGTCTCAGTCTGCTCCCGAATATCGCGAGCCTATTTTTGTTTCCTGTATGATGCAAGCTGAGGCTGGAACTAAGATTGAAGCGGGGGCTGAAGTCGAAGTAGAGATAGAGGCTGAAGCTAAGGCTGAGGTGGGCCCCACCTTTGCTTTGTTGTCAACCCCGAGTCCACCTCGGTTGTAGCGCATGTTCACATCTTCAAGTTTTAGTTGTGTCGGTTGCTTTTTTCTGTTGTTGTTGTCGTCTTTGTTGGCTTTGTCAATCTCTTTCTCGGCTTTTCCTATTTCTTTAGACTGATTTGTGTCCCCTTGGTGCAGGTAACTGTTTCGGCTACCCTCATGGAATTGCAGCAACAAAGAGCTAGCAAAGCTCTCAACATCAGGGTATGTGGAATCCCACGCACTGAAGCTACACCGATGGCAGATGTGACTGCTTTCATTGCCGCTACTCTGGGTGTGGCCGCGCATAGAATTGAGAGGGCATGGCGGGTGGAGAGAATTCCAGCTGAGAGCAACCCCTGATTGTGTGGTTCCATGACACTCAGGCACGACGCCTTACAATGTAGGTCAGTCCTTCGAGATCAGCCAGCGATCTCCATGGATGAGAACCTCACCTCTCTACAGGTTGAGGAGAGACGCTCTTTGTTGCAGCTGCGGGATCAGGCCCAGAAGGAGGGGAAGTGGGCAGTGGTACGAGAGTGACGACTTCTTACAAGCCCCCGTAGGGCACCAGTCCCCTCCCTTACATAGGGTAGTGGGGTCTATGAGACTTAGATATCCGAGATCCTATCCTACACCATTTGGAACTGTAATGGTACCTTATGGTCAGAACTAGGGAACTTCTCAGAATCCTATATAGGTCATGACATAGTCTTTTATACAGAGACACATCAGGGTCCAGAGCGCGCACTACCAGTAGTCAACGGGTATACATGGGAGATTGCCTATAGAGATGAGACCAGGTATACAGGGGAAGTTTGAGGGCCAGGTGGAGTCGCAGTCCTTTATAGACTCATACTTTTGGGGATCATTTCAGTAGAGCTAAGAGATGCACATTCCAGGTTTCTTTGGATCCGGATTCGGCACATGGACAGATGAGATTTGTTTTGTTGCAGTTTGCTACTTTCCCCCTGAGACCTCCCACTTTGCTAGAGAGTGAGGATGAGACATCTCTATTTGCTGCTCTTTATCATTGTTGACTTTTCTAGCTACGGAGAAGTTCTCCTAGTTGGGGACTTCAACACGAGAACATGTGCCCGTTAGGTACCACTTCTCGACTTCAGGGATGATTCTACTCTACTGCCAGACATTGACCTTGAGGATGCAGGTATGCTACGGGTTTCGGTTGACAAACGAGGTCCGATCACATCTTATGGTCAGGCCCTATTAGACCTTGGCAGGACACACGATCTCATTCTCTATGATGATCTTGACAGATGGCCCGCCTCAGGGGGTTTCACGTGCTTTCCACATGGGGGAGGCTCCAGCGTTGTTGATTACCTACCTTGTTTGGACTCCACATTGATGAGCTTGAGATAGTGATGCAGACATAGGGAGGGTAGGTTGCTTTCTTACAGGCACACACATTCGGATATTGCTTTACGCAGATGACGTGGCTCTCTTGTCTTCCTCAAGAGAGGGGCTCCAGAGACACCTTGACGCACTATAGTCCTTTTGTGAGTCTCATGATTTGAAGGTCAACCTGGGCAAAACCAAGGTTATGATCTTCAATACATCTCGAGCTGTCATGCGCCAGGAGCAGTTCACATTTGATGGGTCACCTGTTGAGATAGTTTCATCATACACTTATCTTGGGGTTGTCTTTTCTGGACCCATCTTCACTATGAGACCCGCGATGCAGACATGTCTGAGCAGAGGATATGCTTCATTGGCCAGATTAGAGAGGCAGTGCTCCCGCTCGCACTTTCAGGATCCACGGACCAAGGGGTTGCTTTTTGACTCCTTGGTCCATCCAGCGGGGATGTACGGCAGCTCATGCTGGGGACCAGACTTGGCGGATATAGAGTAGGCCTGTGTGGAGCGGCTACATGTTCTCATGTTATCACTGATGATTTGCGGTAAGCCATCCCTTCCTCACTAGATCATTCAAGCTGAGTTTGGGTCACCCCCATTACAGCTAGATGCTGCATTTTAGGTCATCACGTATCTCTGTACCAAGTTAGGGAGTATGGAGATTACACCTCTGGGCGTAGCAGCCTACCATGGCTAGCACTGTGCACTTCTATGGCACTTGTAGTAGGAGGGGACCATAAGTGCTGATGTGCATGCAGAGAGAGATGGTTCGAGCGACTGGGGCTTCACATGGATAGAGTATCTCCCTTCCAGTACATTATGAAAGCTCTGTTCTCTCCCCTCCTATCACACGAGGTCAACCAGGTTATCTGTTAGTGTCTCTTACAGCTACACACATTTTGGACCTAGTTGGGACTGAGTGAACTCCAAGTGAAGCTTAGCCTCCAGAGAGATCACTTCTTACATATTACAGTTTCATTGACCCCCCAGGATATACGCAGATCTACTTACCCCACTCACTGAGGATCTCTATTGGCAGTTCCGGGTCTCTTCACATAGACTTCGTATCGAGAGCGGCTGAGCAAAGCGACTATCCAGGGACTGGCGCATATGCACATTATGTCACATGGAGGAGGTTGAGACAGAGGAGTACTTCATCTTCAGGTGTCCTGTTTACTATGAGATCTGAGGGCGTTTCTATTGTCTCTTTAGAGATAGCTATGGAATTTTGGCTTGATTTCTCTCCTACCCAAACCAGCAATGTTTGGAAGGTTTCATTCATGAGGTACTCAGACACCGTGAGAGGATACTTCGAGCACGGAGACAGGAGCATACTTTTTCGTTGGCTGATCCCTCTCAGAGGTCTATCATGGAGTTTTTTCAGCTAGATCACATGGACCCTCACGAGACGAGGCCTCGACATGACCGTGACCCAGAGCTAGTGACCCGACAGCTTAGACAGAGGGTTGACACATAGATCACACTTGGGGATATCCCCTCCCTGTTTAGAGTCGGAGCCCGAATGATAGGGGTCACTGTAGCCTTGGTTAGATGCAGAGCTATGACTAGGAGACATGCCAGGGCTGCATCTGTGAGTGGCCGACAGCACTCTATCGCTGATTTCATGCCCCCATTGCCTCATCCACCTTGATGTCCTGATGATGATGAGATTGATATATTGTCTACCACCGACATGACTATGTTGTACTTAGGACTTAGTACTACCATTCTGCATTTTTGGCATTTTGCATTGGTGTGGATGCTCTTTTAGTAGCTCCACCACCATAGCTCGTTTGTACCAAGTTTTTCATAGTCTCATAGACCCATCGGTCTTCCGAAGACTTTAATAAACTTTCTTTATCTCTCTCTCTCTCTCTCTCTCTCTCTCTCTCTCTCTCTCTCCCCCCCCCCCCCCCCCTTGAATATTCTACGGAGATCACTCCGACCTAGCTCAAACAAAGGAATGCTGAACTCACTAAAGTGAAGGAGGTGTGTATAGTGGGCGAATGGGCAGTCTACCAAGATGGAAAAGCATTAATTAGGGATTGCAAATCCAAACCCAAAGACTCTCAGCCTTTAACTGATGTAATGTAGGCCACTTTATGATAGGACTAGAACATAATTGTGTGCTATAATAACTTCGAGCGAGCTCTTTTTTGGTGTGTATTTTTGTCGTAAGCCCGTGAGGCCTCCTGAAGACGTTAATCTCTCTCTATTTCTCTCACTTTGCTCATTCCTTTTTTGTCATTTTCAAAAATCCTATCAGTAAGATTGGTTATATTCTAGTCTTATGAAGGTACGAATATATACTTTACTAGACAATATGCATGGTTTAAATGTGACATGAAAGTGACCCAAAGTTTTATTGTTTTGTTTGGTTTCAACTTAACTTACTCACTGATTGTCACATAGTTACATGCTTTAGATGCATATTGATTTGTCTATGAGGATACAACTAATCTCTAAATGCTTGCTGCAGGGAAACTCATTGTAAGCTATATGACAGTGGGGGGAGAGAAAGAATATTATTTGGCACGTGCATGTGGAGAAGTGTACGTACCACCAGGGGCTTATATAACTTTGTTTGGTTTGAAGGTGCAAGCCACATTCCTTGGAGGTCAGTGTGGGTTCTATCAACTTGTCAAAGAGGATTAATTGTAGATGTTGACATGTGAGCAGGTTACAGCACCTCCCACAAGAGGATCAGCTGAATATGTGTGCTCTAATATCAAGTATCAGTATTGACACATAACACTTAAACATTAATGCCTGTCCCCATCCCCATCCCCATCCCCCTTTCCTTCGCCTTGCTTTCTACCCTTGCTTGGCATTCTTCCCTGTTTCCCCTCTTTATAAGGATCCTACTTATTATTTAATTGGATTTCATCTTCACGAAGACCAGCAACATGTATATGGAAACCAACAATACTAGTTACAGTTCGAGAGAGCCCCATCCCCCTTCCCCTCGCCTTGCTCCCTACCCTTCCTTGGCATTCTCTGTTTCCCCTCTTTGTAAGGATTATACTTATTATTTAACTGGATTTTATCTTTACGAAGACAAGCAACATGGTGTATGGAACCCAAACAATACTAGTTACAGCTCAAAAGCTCTCTGGAAAAGCTTTGTCTATGTGTGTCCTAGTGTGCGTAGTGCATGTGAATGAAGGGTTAGGGAAATAGACGACAAAAGAAGCACCACCATACAAAGTTAACCAAAGACACATTTCAGCTTAACGTAGGATGTGAGAATGTGTAGAACATGCAGATTAAAATTACTAAACTTCATCTCTCTCTCTCTCTCCCCCTCACACCCCCCGGGTGCCCATTCCTGCCAAAAAAAATTAAAGGTCTATATTTGAAAATCTATACAATTTCACCTATCCAGGGTGGGCACTGATTAGGAGAGGCCAGCAATTTGCAGCCTGCCTCTTAGGGTTCCAGCTTACAGCTAAGGTAACTCTGCAGCATGTGCCAGCAGCTACTGTGGTAAACTGAAGAACGAATTGATTCCTTGATTAATGTGAATGTGGAAAGTAGGTACAGGCCAGCCCTTGAAGAAGTGCTGGTGTTACTCAACAGTCTTTTAGAGCCCTTGTTATCTTACTCCCTAGTCGACTGCAGAGTATAAACAATTTCCAGCTAGATATTGACTAGCATGGTCGCAGCTACTCTCCGACCATGAGGCTACACCTCACAGCCCATATATGACCCGCCATGATTCTAGCCATTTTCTCCTAGACATTGTCCTCATGTAGGGAGGGAGGTATAGAATGGCGTGTGATCTCCTAGCACACCATTGGATCTCATTCCATGCATTGAAAAGCTTCCCCTTCCCTTTGTGTGCCAGAATACCATAACCCAATTGAACATTCGATGTGTGCATTATAGTGGCAAAATAATCTCGAGCGTGCGCATGTAGATGTCTTCGGCTGCTAGGCAGCACCATAGGCGGGGTTGGATTCTGCTGTGCAACAATGACATGTGCCATCTCGCCCCATTTGCTTGAGCCATAGGTCAATGGGGAAGTGTTGATGCATTGAAGTAGCAGATCTTCCATGGCTGCTTCAGTACCATGGACGTGTCCATAAATTGGAGAGGAGGTATTGTTTGACACCGGTTTAGAGAATGCATGGTAAGCCTCTCAAATGAACATCATGTATGTTTTGAACTTTTAAAGACTATTGAGATTAAAAGAGAAGTTTACAATTCTTGGATTAAATTATACTTCTTAAGTGGTGCGTCGCCTCAACTTGGCTTCTTAGTTGACCGTCGGGAGCTGGCTGTTGCAATCTGTGTGCTTTGCGTGGGACCCGAGGTTCAGCTGAATCAGGCCACGTAGTGGACTGTACAACTTTGTGCAGATAGATTAGGGGTTGATTCCTCATTTCTGAGGCAGTGGGCCACCAAGGTAGGCATCGAGCTAGTCGACTCCATACTGACACAGATTACTCCCCATCTAAACCTGCAACGAAGTCCCAAAGGTCTCAAGTTTCAGTACAGGCTCCCACTCATAGGCGAGCTCTATTCTCCACTCCCCCCACCTCCCCATGAGTTGGACCATGGTGAGTTGGAACGTGCACGGGCTCCACGACCACGCGCGTCAGTAGCGGCAGCATCTATTACTTCGACAGGAGTTGCAGAGGGCAATGGTTGGGTGGACAGTGGACTTCCTTTTGATCCTGGAGCATATGTTTTCAGCTGCAGATGTTCGACGTAGATGGCACCTCCTTCCAGGGAGAGGCCCTGAGGTATGGTCCCCCGCGGTTGGCAGGAGTGGGAGGGTCTGCATTTCGGTGTCCCAGTCCGTTGGAGCGGATGTGTACGATCAGGGCCAGCTCATCCCATGCAGAGCAGTATGGATGGGTTTGAGGGTTGGGAACTCCAAAATTAGGGTTCTCAATGTGTATGCCCCAGCCTGTAGACAGCAACTAACCGCCTTATGCAGGTGGTTGACGGAGTCCCTCCTGGATGTGGACTTGTGGATTGTTGGAGGTGACTTCAACAATCTCGAGTTCGAGGAGGACAAGTGTGGGGGTGCTTCTTATTCCGGGATGCCGGCTTCAGAAAGAAGCACTTGGGAGCAGTTCATTTTCTCGATCTGCGGTCGGGACCCTTGGAGGGAACTGGAGTTCTCTAGGTCTCCTGGCAGTCTCAGTTTCTCCTTTGGGCAGTAGCGGCAGGATGGTCTACTTGAGAGACTAGACAAATTCTATGTCGGAGATTGGGCCACGCATAGGGGTGGAGCCACCGGTATTCTAGCAGGGACTACCCTCTCAGACCACTCCCCTATCATTCTTCACCTAGAACAGCCCCGTCGTGGCCTACCACAGAGAGGGGTTCGCATTCCAGATGCTTTGCATCTAGAGGAGGAGGTACAACAGAGTATTACAGCTATTTTGGCATCACGACCATCCCATCGAATTTGCTCCTGTGTAGGATGCAAAGTACGTGTAGTAGAAGATGCAGCTGCTCTAGAAGTAGCATGAGACCCATCACTTGATGTAGTTCCAGAGGTAGGAGGTGGAGCAGTAGAAGCTGCATTACATGTAGGCCTGGCCTTAGAGACTAAAACAATGTGCCACAAATTCTTGGCAACAAATACATGCCCCATCATGTATGACCCAAGCATCCCAAAAATGTCATCTTTGCTGCCAACCATTGATGCAAATAGAAAACAAGTACACACAAGTGACAAAGGCAAAAGAGAAGAGAGACAACTCTCAACTGCAAGTACTAGTGATTGCACAAGCCTCAAGGCTTTCAACTGCACAAATATCTTGCTGTCCCAAATAAGATACTGAGTGGACAGCAAGTATTCAGCTCAAGGAAGGTGAAGACCTTGATGAAAAAGGTATAACAGATGTACAGCAGAGTTTTATCAGTTGTAGATGGCTGTAATAGCTGGAACCGCCTTCGAGGAGGGTGGAGGAACAATTGCCCCTGCAATATGAAGTGACAATGGCACAAGAAAAAAGGGCAAATGCCGAGAGCTTATTGGAGTCTTACACAAGATAGGAGTAGCACCTAGAGGTAAGAACTCTCAGCCTGAGTTGAAAAGACAGCAAATGAGAGCAAGAAAGGTCTCTGGTTTGGCAGCAGATAGAAGTTCAAAATGCAAGGAGAAGCTCCAATACAGCAAGGCGGTTGAAGTAGAGCTTCAAGAGTGCAATAACCTGTCCCAAATGCCAAAATCGGTGGCCTTCAATGCTCCAAAGTGCAGCAGCAAGGTCCAAACTCCAAGGTCGGTGGAGATAGTTGCCCCGAAACGCTGTAACAGGCTCCAAGGCTGAAAGTCAGTGCTGTAGGTTCCTTGAAAGAGCTCAAGCAGATGCCAAATGCCAAAGTTGGCTACAGTAGATGCTCCGAAAAGCAGCTGCAGGCTGCAAATGCCAAAAACGACCTCACCAACAGCTCCAGATGAAGGCGCAATGCACACGTGTGAGAGGCCGCTGTAGCAGCAGGTGAAAACAGCCCCGAACCAGCTCAAGAATCCCGAATAAAGCTGAAAAACCAGCCGCAGATGTCCTGAGAGGAGTCATCAATACTGGAAGAGCCCCAGGGAATGGAATTCTGGTGATGGAATGGCTTGAAAACGTCTCAGGTAGCTGCAGCTAGGGCTGGAGCCTTGAAAATGTGCCAACCAGCAAGGGTAAACTCCGACCAGCGGAAGAACAAGGCCTCCAAACAGCACCAGGGTGCTGGAAATGGCTTGCTCTGATACCAATGTTGGCTATGGCAAGCAATGAAGCTCAGAAATGACTGGGGGAACAAGAAAAACGAGATGTATTTGAAAATGCTGCTACAATGAATGGAGGCTCAAGAGGGAGCCAATATGACAAAACCTTAGAGCTAAATGCCCTAAATGGACTAAGTGTCCTAACTGTCCTATGTGATACATGTACTAACTATACCAACTGACCTAACTGACAGTAACTAGGCACATACCAAGGAATGAGTGGCACCTATGGATAGCCCATAGAATGGCCTACAGTTCATGGGAGCCTCGCCCTACGATGAGAGATGGTGGGGGAAAAAACAATAAATTTATGCAACCAAAATTTATTGAAGAGAAATAAGCATGGAAGAACCTTTCATGCGTGCTTATTCAAAGAAACAGCTTGTGGAGGTTGGAATTGACCATAATCTCAAATATGTGTCATGGTTATAGTGTGTTGTCTAATTATTGCACCTTTTGCATTGTGCACAATCACAAGGTGTCCTTTCACAAAGATATAGGGCTTCCATGCCCATGTCGAACTGTGCCCATGTCGAACTGCTGCTTTGTGGGCGACGTCCCGCTTTGCTGTTGTAGGAGGGTGGCATCTCCTCTACTTGGTCCTCATCCAAATGGATTTGGGGGTTGTACACAGAATTGTTCGTGTGTGTATGCTGCAAGGCAAGCCTGAGTGTCCCTGAATTGCATGACAAGAGGCTGATCATGAGTGGGGTTCTGTCGTATGCACCATGCGCCCTCACTCCCATGCTCCGAGATCTTAGGGTGGAAGCCACAAAGCTGGTCACATTGTTGATGGTAGCAGTGGGACCCCCTAACTGTAATGTCGAGAGCCTCACTGATTCTCTGCTGCTGCCCAAGAAGGGTGACTGAAAGGGTTGCCTTTGTAGCATCTCATTTAACGACGTCCACCCAACTAGAGGTCTCCTCAATGGCCAATTGCATGGTAGCTAACTGTGTCTCCATTTCTGACCCACCAATCAGGGCTGTTGCTACGGCAGTAAGCTCCTTATGGATCTATAACACCTCCTGACAAGGCCTATGGGTAAATCTATCCTGCTTCATCTCTCATGAACGTAGGCGATGAACCTCCATGGCAAGCTACTCCTAAGCGACAGACCCGTGCATGTTGATGCACAGATGAGGCTTTGGGATCTTCCCTCCATGGTCACGAGACCCGCTGAGGCACGGCCGATGGGTGTGACAAGGGCACTTGTCCAATGGAAGGCCATGGCTAGTGGAGACCACAGCGGGCCACACATACTGTCCAATGTTAGTGCTCTATCATGGGTTTTATGCTCCCACAGCCCCATACACCACTGGAGCCTCTCTATACCAAGACCCTCTTATCCATGTCACCCACCTCTTGGACTTGGTTCCTCAGATGACATACAGAGGACCACCACAATGATGCCACACTGTAGTTTCCATCCTCTGCATGGGATCAGAGACTTTGTACTACAGTTTATGTTCATATTGTACTTTTCTTGGGTGCAAATGTCTGCTTAGAGGCTTAGTCTAGTGGTTCTGGAATCTCTAAAAGAGTAACCACTGTATGATTCCGTTCTCAGAAATACATGTTGGCAGCACTAGTTTTTCTGTTTTGGTTGCAACCATGCTATGTTTAAAAGTGAAAAATATGAGATCAGCACAATGAGATTGTCAAAGTATGCACTCAAAGGAAAATATGTTTCTGGAACTGGCTCATTGGACTGAGAATTATGTGCAACTATAATTATTTTCTCCTGTCCTGCAAAATTGGATTGTTGTAAAAAGGTGCACATTTTGATTATTGCTGCCAGTTATCTTTTTTTCATAAGATGATTTCCCTTGTTGAGGTTAAGGCTTTGTGGGTCCAACCCATGAATGCCAGCTCTCACACCTGTTGAACTAATTTTCATTCTCATTTTACCTCCCCTCAGGATGTGCACACTTCTTTCAATTGAAGAAATAATCACTTGACCATTCCACTTTATTTTATGATGCATGATATATTTCTCTTCATTCTGAATACCTTGTGAGTCTTGTAGGTGTGCTTGAGAAGGTGGGTGTTGAACCTGAAGTGCAGCGTATAGGGAAATACAAAAGTGTGGGTGATCTAATTTCTCGGAAAGATATGTCAGAAGCCAATAGAGAGATGCTGACTGCATTGTTGGACGACATATATGACAATTGGCGCGAAGAAGTTGCTAACTTAAATGGTATGTCTGATTTGTGGAGTATAATTAGTTGGATGTTTGCTTAGTCTCCTCAGATTTTTTCAAAGTATAGTAGAAGGATTTTAATAAATAGGTCTAGTAATGTGACTTCAAGACCCATAAAAGCATTTTCTTTGCCTACAACGCCTGTTTATTTGAACTTTCTATCTTGGCAGGCAAGAAGATGGAAGATGTGGAAAATCTTCTTAATGAAGGTATTTTTGAGATTGAGAGATTGAAGCAGGATGGTTGGATCACAGACATCAAATATGAGGATGAGGTTAGTGTTCTTTTGTACTTTTTGTGTCTATTTAAAAGTGTTTCTAATTGTTTCTTCAAATTGTTGTGTTCCATCCTTTGCTCTAGGGTGCTTGGAAGCTGAAACATCACCCCTCTTTTGTAATGAGCACCTACTATTGTGAAGTTTAGGTAGATAAGTATGATTGTACAAGGGTATACTTTATTTAAAGGAAGCAATAGAACCTATCAAGCAAGAAACTTCTTCTAACTGCACAAAAAGGAAATGGTAGACAGAACTTCTAGTTTATCCCATTGGTCCTGTGCTTTACTTGTAGTATTTCATGTGTTGGGGAGGTTGAAGGGCCCAATCTCTATTCAATCCATGTGAAACAACTCACTTGTTCTTTTGTCCACTTTCTATGCCATCTTCTAATAAAGTTTCTAGGTATTAGGGCCTCATGTTCTCTTTTGTTCCTTTCGGATTCTTATAGAAACTTGGTCCTCTGTAGTCTTCATTTACTTTGCTCATTTTGTTGTCACAAAAGATCCCTTCATATGTTCTCAATATCTTTTCTTGTCTTCACAAGTTACTGACTACCAAGAGAAATGGCTTGGGGTAATATTCATTATCCACAAAAGAATTCTCTATTTCCCAAAGAAGAGAACCTTTTATTAAAAAATTGAGAAAATGGTACAGATCAACAATCCATGGGATGTTGCTCCCTGCTTCTCAGGACCCCATGTCACTACCTAGAATGTCCTAGAAATAAGTGCCCACAATTAGGGTGGGAGGCTATACAACCAGTGGATTCCTCGATCGATGAGAATGGAAAAAGTGCCTCAAGGCCATGCCTTCAAAAACCTTCCCACCTTTTGGCAGTTTTCCTAGATCCCTCCATGCGTTGCTCCCATGTGGCCCACAAGGTGTACATAAGATCGTGCCATATGTTGAGGAGGGTGGCTGCATACTAAATTTGCTGCCTCCCATCACAATATTGCGGTGTGCTACCCAAATATTTCAAGTTGTGATGCTGCCCACTATCACCTAGACATTGTTCTTTAGAGAGAACACAGGTCTCTGACGAGAGGGAGGGACCGAGTCCTTGATATCGAAGTGGGTGACTCTCAGACTTCTCATCCCTCTGTCAACCAAACTGCCATGCCCCAAGTGAAATCTTGATAGGTTCGTTGCATCCTGGCTACCATTCCGGGGGAGCATTGCTAGATTCTTTGAGCCCCTAAAAAACTCCATTTGAAACTTTTGAGGGCTCTATTAATGACCCTTGGGCTAGGTCTAGGCTAGGTCTACTAGCAAGGCATAGGCATCTATAAGTGAGCATTTTGCTTGATCAAGCGGTAGGCATACTTCTCTTTATCCCCTTGTACTTGACCAATGGCAGGATTTGCTATAGGGTTGCCATTTGGTCTAGGTGTAGATCCATCTGAATATTCCCACTTATCTTGTAAAACAAATCTGGTCTCCATCCAAGACTTCTGAGTACCGGAATTGAAGTTATCTAGCTTAGTAGATGCCTCTAGATTGAGGTTGCTATATGTAGACATGATACAAAAATGTACTCAAGTGGCTGTGAAAACTGTCTGTATCAATTGATATCACCTTTGCTGGTGAAAATAGAAACTGCAATACATCCAATCTGTTACAAGGCCGATATTGCAATAGATGCTGGGAATAGCTAGAGAGCTTTAAAAGGCTAAAAAGTGTGCACAAATATGAAAAAATAGCTGATAAGGCTTTACACTAAAGGTATGTGAAGTATAATTGCAATCTGCCCACTAATATAAGGCCAAGATCTCTCAGTATTGTAAACTCTACTCATTGTCCTATGGATGCTCTGGTTGATAGGTTTTATCCACTGGTATGGCCTTGTAGGTTATTTTTTGCTAGTGTGCACATTGTGTACTATTATTTCATTAGCGTAAAGTCAACCTTGTAACTTAAAAATCTACCCCAAGGGTTGATTGGGCTTGGGCTTAGGGTTAGACCTAAAAGTAATGTACCATTACTTCACTTGTACTTCGCTTGCACTCTTGTGCTACTGCAATAACTTACGCAGCTCGTTGTTTGCTCTTTAGCTCAGTTTTTCCTACTTCATTGCTTCCTAGCAACCTGAGTGTGAAACCGCATGTGAGCAAAGGGGTTGACTCTGATAGGAACTTTTTGATTTAGTCAAGCAAGGAATCAATTGGCTTTTTTGGAGTTGCTAATCTATGCTACACCAACTGCCGGAGCTCTGATAAGCAAGAAATAATCTCTTTTCTTAGTTCTTTTGAAGGTGCTGGGTCAGATGTGTCGATGAAGAGGCTTTAATGTGCAAAAGAAGTGGATCTGATATTGAGGCTCAAGTTTGTCAGCTACAGGTGTCAAAACTTGCACATGATGTCATGAGCGCATAGAGCTCAAAAAAGCGATCACTTTTTTTTTTGGACCACCCTTAAATTCTTGTAACTGGCCTCAAGGCCAACAAGAGGGCATCTGCAATGGCTTTCCAAAAACAGCCCATAGCTAAAAGCAATCACAATGAGGCATGTGTGAGCTCTTAACTAGTAGATCTTAGTCCAGTTCAAGGTTGTCCTCATGCTCATGAGGGTGGACCTATCCAATGCAGTCTCGAGCTTCATCACTAGTGGCCTTACTAGTGCATCCGCCTTGCCCACCCTCCAAGCTGTCTCACAAAGTGAGATTGCCCCCCATTTTAGTGAACAAGACCTTGGCATCTACCATTGAAGCGTCTCCCATTGGTAGGCCCCTTACTAGGACATTTTGTGCCTTGCTAGCGCTTCTCTTTTAGTCCTCTAAAGCTTAAGAGATAAACTCTTTCTTCGGGAGTGTTGTGCCTTTTTTAACGTCTTTCTAGTCCATCATCTTAGCCTCTTCCTTGCTGATTTGTTGTTGAAGTTCTGCATGTGTGCCTTGCATTGTTGCTTGCATAGCTGCAATATCCTTCTTGAGAATGGCATTCTCTATTTTAAGCTCTTCCATTGCCTTACAGCTCCCCTCCGGAGTCACCTTCATGTCCTTTCAGTTGCTGCACTTCAATCCCCAAAGCATATACCTTGTCTTGGAGCTTGGTTTTTCAGATATCCATTCAGTTTTTTCTTTCTCCCATTCATCTTTTTGTGCCTTTTCCTTTCTCCATTCTTGTTGTATTTTTCCTCCTTGTTTCTTCACCTCAGCCAGAATTCTATCTACATGTGCCCCCTCTACGAGCCTCTACGAGGAGGGCTAAATTTGTAGCTTCTAGGTTGTCAATTTTCTCAATCAAGGTAAGGCATATCTTCTGGAGGCTAGTGAGGACATTGGATGTAGCATTTGGATTTGTCCCTACTGAGCATAGTCGCAAGAAACGTTTCGTCTGTTTCGTTGTTTCGTTGTTTTGACAAGTTTCGTTTCAGCTTTTCGTACGAAATGGATAGGTTTTGAATTGATACTAAATATATACCCTTATAGAGACAAAAAGATATGTTATATATAAGTTAGAGTGAACAAAGAGAAGTATAAGTCAAGATACTAAAAGGAAATTCAAAACATAAACACCTTGGATTCTAGAAAAACCGGGGCAAAAACGTTTATTTTGATTTGGGCGAAACGAACGTTTTGTTGAGAGCGTTTCGTCCTATTTTGAAAAGTTTTGTCTGTTTCGCATTTCGAGGTTTCCAAGAGGACAAATCGGGTTTTCATGTGACTGTGCTACTGAGTAAGATGTCATGGTATTTTCAAGTGCTTGTTTTCCCCAAATATCATCTACAAATCCTCGTGTATGGATCGTGCAAAATCATTGTTTGTCCCCTTTGTTTGCAAAAGTGTAATAGTGCAAAAATAGAGAAATTCTTCACATATTTACTGCCTTGGGTAGTCTTCAAGCATGCTATTCATCTTTCTATATGAGAGAAGAAGAAGAAGAAGAAGAATATATTATCGTCCTCTGAAGACCAAAAATCGGCCTATGGGACCTGAGCAATACAAAATCCTCGTACACAAAGACTCCTCCCTTGGAGGGGAGGGTATTAAGAGAAACTACCTTTATGTCTTAGGTGAGTTCCTGTGCTTGAAAAGCTTATAGACAAACGTTCCTAAAGCTGGGGGTGACCCGCTATGTATCATATCAGCCAGTCTGTTATGTCCCGCGAGAAGAGAGCTAAATGCTTTCCGGATGTGAGTATAGTAAGGGCATATCATTACCATGTGTTCTTCAGTTTCTGCCATTCCCTGGTCACATAATTGGCATATTCTGCTCTCTTTTGGCATATCTTTCCATCCTCCTATTTCAATCTGCAGCTGGTGTGATCGGGTGCGAAGTGAGGCCAAAGCTCTTCGCTTATGTATTGCCATAGGTGTGCAAATGTACTTCTGCGTGGCTGTTTCTCTTCCTGTATAAGTAGCCCAACATTCGGGGTTGATAAATGTACGGTAGTACTCAAACTTATCTCTGTTTTCAGCTGTTTGCCATTTCCTGTGTAGTGCATTCAGCAGGTCATGATGAAAGGCATCCTCATCTACCTCCTCTGGAGAGTGTTGGGGTAAAGGCACATTGCCACCCCTTTATTAAAGATAGGACATCTATGACTGTCTTAAGACAGTCATAGGGTAAAACCTAATCCTAATAAAACTAATGAGTTTGTGGTGTGGCTCATCACTTCACACCCGCACATTTGGAGTCTTCTCTCTCTCTCACTCTCTCCCTCTTGCTCTCATTCCCCCATCAGGCCCTTCAACTGGTATCAGAGCCTACCTCTCCTACTCCACTCCCTACCCTAGCCTAACCACCCTCGACCTCTACCTAGAGCAGGTGACAGCGCCGTACAACGCCGTACGTCGTCCGTACATCCGTACGGACGAGCTTAGCAGATCTGCAGGCAGGGCGGCGGCGCATCGCGCAAGGCAGGGCGGTAGCGCAGGTCGCAACGGCACGGGCGCGGGCACGGATCAGGGCACGGGCTAGGGCGCGGGCATCGAGTTGAGCGCGGGCCTTTGCCTTGTATAGCAGCTGCTAGCTGCTAGTCTGCGCAGGGGCAGCCTGTGCACAGCACCAGGCTGCGCGGGACCAGAGCGCGCAACGCGCGCTCAGGTACGGTCATCCGTACCTGTTGTACGGATTCCGTACAGGATCCGTACGGATCTCCACAGCGCAGGTACAGGGAGCTGCTTCCTATTTTTTGCAGCAGGGAGGTACATTTTTTTTTTGGGGATTTGTGTCAGAGGATACTTTTCTCCTTGGATCTTGCTTTTGCACAAGTACAGCAAGTACGAAAGTACACCAGGTACATTTTTTTGTTTGGGGAAGAAAGAGAGGAGAAAGAGCACTCTGCTCTTCATTCCTCTTGATTCAGGGTCTTTTTTTTTCAGTTCACAAAACTGTGTTATCCTGAAAGTACAGCAAGTACTTTCATTCACCTCATGCTTGAGGTGAAGAGAACCACAGTGTGTGGTTGATTGCACAGCTATCTGTTTTCGTGAAGGAAATGCCTTGATTTTGCAGAGGACTTTTATGCTTTTACTGGGCTTGAATCTCAGTTTCCGGGTGAGCAGATCATAGGGCTTTTGCCTGACAGTGGATGCTTTGTATGCCTTGAGGTAGTGTGGTGCCAGAGAGCACACATTTGCCTCGATTTCCGCAGTGTCGAGGTGACATTTTCTTGCAGGTCACATTTCTTGTGCAACACTCAGAGAACCTCAGTTGAGCCACGCTTGGCCAGGGCGCATCGAGTTTACTCGGTCCCTAACTGTCCATCGTTGACAGTGCTCAAAAGGTTCCTCATTGAGTGTTTGTACGTTGGGATCTGTGTATGTCATTTCTACACAGGGCAGTATATGCATTACACTGGTGGATGATTTTGTCAGAGAGATTTTCATATTGCATGCTACCTCAGTGTTGAGGTGTTCTCCACTTGGTTCAGGTGTCAGATCAAGGGGCTTTTGCCCAGACTTTGTTTGATAGCACTTGGGTTACCGACAGAGATCTTCAGATGCATTTTCTCCCCTTGGTATAAGGGTGATTGCTTGGGATTTATCCCATTTTCTGTTGCAGGTTTTGTGACAGGCTGAAGTGTCATTTTTTTTTGGGTGTTTGCCGAGTGGTTTATGCATATTAACTCAGTGCAATACCTCATCTGAGGTGGGAGAAGTGATCAGTACAGTCAGTACAGCAGTGTTTACAGCAGTGTTTGTGCTTTGTCAGATGATTATGCACTGTTAAGCACTTGTTGAGCAGCTGCAGCAGTCTGAAATTACTGTTTTTATGCCTCCTTGAGCACGGTACAGTGTGTCAGAAGGTACAGTATTTGCAGGGTCATTTACTGTTTTGCTGCAGATTTTCCTGACAGTAAAAAACAGCACCATTGAGAGTGCTTCTGCCTCTTGAATAGAGCAGGTTTTTTCTGAGAAATCAGAATTTTTATTCAGTCCTTTTTTACTTCCAGGGAGTCAGGTACTTTCCTTATCTGATATGGCATCAGGGGGAAGTGATTCTTCAATTCTGAACATAAAGAAACTGGAAGGAGCACACAACTATGCATTATGGGCAGAACAGTGCTTGAATGTACTTCTGTTAAAGAAGATTGCTAAGCCCATAAGGGTGAAGGGTGTCAAGCCATCTGACATGGCAGCTGATGACTGGGAAGAGCTTGATTTGTCCGCAAGGGCAGCTATCATGCTCACTATTTCAGACACTCTTGTGTTCAATGTTCAGGCTGAAAAGACCTCTTATGGTCTATGGCAAAGGCTAGAAGAATTGTATGCCCAAAAGAGCTCAGCTAGTAAGGTTTATTGGTTGAAGAAGCTGGTTGATCTTCGCATGAAGGAAGGTACATCTATGACCTCACACTTGAGTGAGTTCAATGCCATCTTTACACAGCTGATTGCACAGGGGTTGAACCTTGATGAGGAGTTCAAGGCTACTTTCTTGCTGTGTACCCTCCCTGAGAGTTGGGACACTTTCAAGACCACCCTGTCAAATTCGAATGTCACTCTTATTTATGCTGATGTAGAGAGCTCTCTCCTTATGGAGGAGATGAGCAGGAAGAATAATGCGGGCAGCAAGTCTTCAAATGCTTTGCAGGTACAGGATAGAGGCAGGACTCAGCAGAAGGGGAGATCTGCTAGTAAGTCCAAATCCCGCAGTCAGTCCCGTGGCAAAAAGGATATTGAATGCTTTTATTGTGGCAAGAAGGGACATGTGAAGTCTAAGTGCTTCAAGTTCATACGGGAGCAGAAAGCCAAGAAGGCTGAAACAAAGGATGCAGGCAATGGAAGCAAAGGCAAAGGCAAGGCCAAGGCAGATGACTTGGATGCAGTGAATGTTGCAGCAGAGGACAGTGACAGTGACATACATGATGTTTTATGCTCTTCTGCTGTAATAGCACATGCTTTGGTTATTGATGGCCATGACATGCACACCTGGCTCTTGGATTCAGGTGCTTCTTTTCATGTTACTCCTCATAGGGAGTGGTTTACTTCCTACACAGGTACTCATGGAGTTGTTCATCTTGGGAACAACTATGCATGTCAGATTGCAGGGATTGGCAGTATACAGATAGTATTTCCTGATGGACGGTCATTTATGCTTGATGGTGTTCACCATGTGCCGCAAATCAAGAAAAATCTGATTAGCACTGGCTTATTGGATGACAGTGGTTACCACACCACATTTGGGGATTCCAAATGGGTGATTACTGATGGCCAAGCTCTAGTGGCTGAGGGTTTTAAGTGTGATACCTTGTACCCTCTTTATGTTTCCAGTGTGGGTAATCATGTTGTTGCCATAACCGAGCTGCCAAAGGTTTCATTGTGGCATAGCCGGTTGGGACACATGTCTGTTAAAGGAATGCAAGAACTGTCACGTTTGGGTTATCTGCCGTCTCTTTCTTTTTCAAATTTGCCTACTTGTGATCATTGCATATTTGGCAAGCATTCTGTGACTCCTCATAAGAGGAGAACTCCCCAGAATAGAGCACCGCTTGATCTAGTGCACACTGATTTGTGTGAGATGCCACAGTTATCACTAGGGGGTGCAAAATATTTTATTACTTTCATTGATGATGCCACACGCAAAGTGTGGGTCTATTTCTTGAAGCATAAGGGAGATACCTTAGACGCTTTCAAGAAGTTTGTCGCTCAGGTTGAGAATCGGACAAGTCGCAGGCTGAAATGCCTCAGATCCGATAATGGGGGTGAGTATGTGTCACATGCTTTTGTGCAGTTTTGCCAAGCTAAGGGCATCAAACAGGAACTCACAGCCCCTCATAGTGCATCTCAAAATGGTGCAAGTGAGCGTATGAATCGAACTATTCAGGAGAAGGTTCGATGTATGTTGTCTTATGCTGCATTACCCCATGGCTTTTGGGCAGAAGCCGTGCAAACAGCAGTTCACATTATTAACAGGTCGCCAAACAAGGCTTTGGAGTTGAAAGTGCCAGAGGAGGTGTGGTCTGGCAAGCCACCCTCATACAAGCACTTACGTGTATTTGGCTGCGAGTGCTTTGCCTATATACGCAAAGAACTGTGCACCAAACTGGATCCAAAGTCTATCAGATGCATCTTTATGGGTTATGGTGACGAAGGTGAAATGGGGTACAGGTTATGGGATCCCGTTAAACGGAAGATTATACGCAGCAATGATGTCATCTTTAAAGAGGATAGTGTACACAAGGAACCCGTGCAACCTGTGGAATACAGGAGGGTTATTTATGATGATGTTGGACAGCAAAGAATGCCCATTTATATGCAGCAGCAGGCTGCTGCAGATAACCCTGTTCAAGAGGGTATACAAGCTGAAAATCAGCCAGATAATTTTGCCAATGATGCACCACTGGATATGCCAGCAGATGGGGCTGTAGAACAGCCAGATATGGTGGTACAGCCACCCGTCATGCATGACGAACAGGCTGGACAGCAGCCTAATCCGGAACATTTTGTTAGGAGGAGCTCCCGTGTACAACGGCCTCCTGCCAGGTTTGTTCCAGGAGCCGATAATGTGGCTGATTTTATCATGCTGACAGATTGTGGTGAGCCTTCCAGCTTCAAGGAAGCTATGGGAAGAACAGAGAAAAAGAAGTGGGAGAAAGCCATGCAGTCAGAAATGGACTCCCTACTTCAAAATGATACATGGGACTTGGTGCAGCTACCTGCAGGCAGAAAGGTTTTGCCATGCAAGTGGGTTTACAAAGTCAAAGTGGATTCAAATGCTTTACCGAGGTATAAGGCCAGATTGGTTGCCAAGGGATTTAAGCAGGAGAAGGGCATTGACTTTGATGAGATTTTTTCCCCTGTAGTCAAGATGACTACTTTGAGAGCAGTGTTAGCTCTTGTTGCTCATGACGACATGGATTTATGTCAGATGGATGTGAAGACAGCTTTTCTTCACGGAGATCTCCATGATGAAATCTATATGAGTCAGCCAGAGGGATATGCTGTTAAAGGGAAAGAGCAGCTTGTGTGTAAGCTCAAGAGGAGCTTGTATGGACTCAAGCAGGCGCCAAGAGAATGGTACAAGAAGTTTGATGCCTTCATGCAGTCCCAAGGGTATCATAGGTGTGAGACCGATCATTGCTTGTACACCAAACGGGCAAAGGATGGCAGTTTGATGCTACTCATTCTATATGTGGATGACATGCTTATTGCCAGTAAATCTCAGCATGAGATTAGTGCTTTGAAGAAACAACTGCATAAGTCTTTTGACATGAAAGACTTGGGTGATGCAAATCATATTCTTGGCATGCGGATTACTCGTGACAGGTCCAAGGGACTTTTGTTTCTGTCACAGAAAGAGTACATTGACAAAGTACTGCAGAGGTTTAAAATGGAGGGGGGGAAGTCTATTAGTACCCCGTTGCCTCCACATTTAAAACTCAGCAGTAAGGACAGCCCCAGATCAGATGTTGATAAGGCTGAAATGGCCAAGGTTCCGTATGCATCTGCAGTTGGATCTTTGATGTATGCCATGGTTGCCACTCGTCCGGATATTGCTTTTGCGGTGGGAGTCATCAGCAGGTATATGGCAAATCCAGGCAAGCGGCACTGGGAAGCAGTGAAAGGTGTCTTGAGGTATCTCAAGGATACCAAAGACTTGTGCATATGCTATGGTAGGCAGGATGCATTGGTGCATGGTTTTACAGATTCAGACTATGCAGGAAATGCAGATAACCGGAAGTCTACTACCGGTTATATTTTCACATTTGCAGGAGGTGCTATATCATGGGTGTCTCGGTTGCAGAAATGCGTTGCACTGTCAACCACTGAAGCTGAATATGTTGCAGCCACTGAGGCCTGCAAGGAAGCAATATGGCTTACTCGGCTGGTGGGAGATTTGGGCATTACAGGAGATATGCCAGTTTTGCATTGTGATAGTCAGAGTGCTATCATGTTGGCAAAGAATCCGGTCTTTCATCAGAAGACCAAGCACATAGAAGTAAAATATCATTTCATCAGGGAGGTACTGGAAGACAAGCGACTTGAGCTTGTGAAGGTGCATACTGATGATAATCCTGCAGATTTGCTCACTAAGAGCTTGCCTACAGAGCGGTTTGCACATTGCCGCCACATCATGGGATTAGGATGAGACCATTCTTATTTTATGGTCTTGTATACAGTAACTGTATATTGCTGTAATCTTTTATTCTTTTCTCCCCTTTAGGCACATTGGCCTTTAGGTGGGAGGTTGTTGGGGTAAAGGCACATTGCCACCCCTTTATTAAAGATAGGACATCTATGACTGTCTTAAGACAGTCATATGGTAAAACCTAATCCTAATAAAACTAATGAGTTTGTGGTGTGGCTCATCACTTCACACCCGCACATTTGGAGTCTTCTCTCTCTCTCACTCTCTCCCTCTTGCTCTCATTCCCCCATCAAGCCCTTCAGAGAGTAGTCCAAGTACCTCTCTACCTCCCATTTTTGGAACCATTTTTTTAAATCTAGTGCCCATCCAGATGCCAAAATCTTACCCTTATTCGTCTTTTGGGACTTTTGACTTTCTACCCATGCCCTCTTTGGCAGCCTTTCATTATTCATGTGCTTGACCTTTGTGATGTATCTGAGTACTCTCTTCAAGGCATGCAACTCTATGGGTATGCAACTCTAGAGAGAGAGAGAGACAGAGAGAGAGAGAGAGAGAGAGAGAGAGAGTAAAAGTTTATTAAAGCCTTCGGAAGACCGATGGGTATATGAGACTGATAGAAAACTGAAACAAATCAAGCAGAAAGTGTGGAGCTACTAAACGAGCATCATCACCCTTGCTGAATGCTAAGTGCTAAGGAGTACATAGTCTTATCATCAGTAGTGATATCATCATCATCCTCATCAACATCATCATCATCCTCGTACTCAAGTCAGTCACCATCAGGGCTGGCTGGCACTGGTCCATGCAAGCGGCCCTACAGAGGTATATGTCTGTCAAGGGGATACTGATATGTAGCCAATGATGGAGCACTGGTGACTATCTCTGGGTGTCGCCCGTTTCAGTCTCCTAGCAATGAATCTGCTCCTGACCAGGGCTATAGTAACCCCTATGGGCCGGGATGGGAGGTCGCTCAGTGTGATCTGCATGTCCGTCCGTTGTCGAGTGCGGCGTACCTTAGGCTTTGGGTCTCTGCTGCGTCTGCTATCAGTGACTATAGGGCGCGTGCAGTCTAATTGGAAGAACTATGTGATCCTACTCTGAGAGGGAATGGGTCCTATGTCTGAGGATTGTCTCTACGTCCTGAATAAGTGCTCCCTATAGCGAAGGCGGCAAGGCATCCGTGGTATGGGTATGAGGGAAGTCTGGATAATGGCCCAAGACCGTCCCTAAAAAGGCAATGGGTGGAGGGAGAGAGAGAGAGAGAGAGAGAGAGAGAGAGAGAGAGAGAGAGAGTTTATTAAAGTCTTCGGAAGACGGATGGGTCTATGAGACTGTGAAAAACCTGGTACAAACGAGTTGTGGTGGTGGAGCTACTAAACGAGCATCCACACCAATGCAAATGCAAAATATGCAGAATGTCAGTACTAAATCCTAAGTACAAAACATAGTCATGTCATGTCGGTAGTCGACTATCTCATCATCATCATCATCATCACCATCAAGACATCAGGGTGGATGTGGCAAAGTGGGCATGAAATCGGCGATAGAGTGCTGTCGGCCACTCAAAGGTGCAGCCCTGGCATGTCTCCTGGTCATAGCTCTGCGTCTAACCAGGGCTACTATGACTCTCTGTCGGGTGAGACCCGACTCTAAACATGGAGGGGATGTCCCCAAGTGTGATCTGTGTGTCAACCCTCTGTCTGAGTTGTCGGGTCACAGGCTCCGACGAGTCATGGTCACGTCGAGGTCTCGTCTCGTGGGTGTCTATGTGATCTGGCTGGAAAAACTTCGTGATAGAGCTATGAGAGGGATCAGCCAAGGAAAAAGTCTACTGCTGTCGCAGTGCTTGAAGTATCCTCTCACAGTGTCTGAGTACCTCATGAACGAAACCTGCCAAACATCGCTGGTCTGGGTAGGAGATGAATCGGGCCAAAACCCCATAGCTGTCTCTGAAGAGGCAGTAGAAACACCCGCGGATCTCATAGTAAACAGGACACCTGAAGATGAAGTGCTCCTTTGTCTCAACCTCCTGCATCTCACACAAAGTGCATATGCGCCTCTTCCTGGGTAGTCGCTCTGCTCTACTGCTCTTGATACGAAGTCTATGTGAAGAGACCTGGAACTGCCCAAGAGAGATCCTCAGTGAGTGGGGTAAGTACAGCCAGAGTGCTTTGGCCATTGCGCGTAATCCAGTGTTTCATGCGCGTACCAAGCACATTGAAGGTCACTATCATTATGTTCGAGAGTGGTTGTCAGCAGCAAGAGACATAGAGTTGTCCTACCTTCCCACAGAGGACAACATAGTAGATGTTTACAAAGGCACTTCCTCGTCCCAAGTTCAAAGTCTTTCGACAGGCTTTACACTTGGTACCCTTTGTTACATGATCTGGCCTTGTACATTCATAGGTGGCTATATCCTTTTGGATGAACATGTGCAACCATGACAAAAAAAGACCAAGTATTTTGAGCTAGAAGATCACTGGGGCCCAGCCATGTCCGCAATGTGTGTAGCTGTAATAGATCCTCACGGATCACTTGGTTGACCTTGTTTGATAGGTGGGGAGAAAACGGAGCATCCATGTTATATTGGAATGGGGGTAGTCTGTCCATGTGGAGCCCCAGTCGCTCGAACCATCTCTTTGTGCGTGCATACCAGCACCTCCGGTCTCCTCTTGCTGCGAGTGCTATAGAAGAGGACAGTGCTAGCCAACGAAGCCTGCTACACCCAGAGGTGTAATCCCCATACTCCGTGACTCAGTACAGATACGTGATGACCTGAAATGCAGCATCTAGCTATAATGGGGGTGACCCAAACTCCACCCGAATGATCTGGTGAGGAACGGATGGCTTACCGTGGATCATCCGTGATAACATGAGAACCTGTAGTTGCTTCACCTTGGGGCCCAGCATGGATTGCCATACATCCCCACTGGACGGACCACGGAGTCAAAGAGCAACCCTTTGGTCCATGGATCGTGAAAGTGAGAGTGGAAGCACTGCCTCTCTAGTCTAGCCAATGAAGCATATCCTCTGCTCAAGCGTGCCTACATCGCGGGTCTCATAGTGAAGATGGGTCCGAAAAAGACGACCCCAAGATAAGTGTATGATGTGCAACTCAGCGAGAGGAGATTATGGCTCAAGTGCAGGGCTTGTTGTCCAAGGGGCTGATTCAGCCTAGTTCTCTCCCTTTCTCTCCCTTTTGCTCCCCTGTACTACTGGTACATAAGAACGATGGTTCATTCCATATGTGCGTCGATTATCACGCTCTAAATAAAATGACCATCAAGAATAGATTCCCTATTCCGCGCATTGATGATGTGCTGCATTAGTTAAATGGGGCTTCAGTTTTTAGCAGGATAGACTTAATGAGTGGCTATCACCAAGTCCCTCTTCCGCCCTGCAGCTCCGCCCGCTGCTCCAACTCCCCTCCTGCTCGCTGCCTCTCCTCCTGCTGCTCCGCCTCCCCTCCTAGCTGCTCCGCCTCCCCTCCTACTCGTTGCCGGCCTCCCCTCCTTGCTGCTCCACCCTGCAGTCCGCTGCCCGCTCTCCTGTAGCTCCGCCTTCACAGCTCCCCCCCCGCCTTGCGGCTCCACCACCAGCCACCCTTCCCACTCCGCCCTCCACCCTCATTCATTCTCTTCCACCCTCTGTCTTGCAGCCCCGCCTTCATCCCCCTTCAACCCCATCCTTCCAGCTCTCCCGCTTCCTGCCATTTTTGGGCCCCAGGACTGGGTGTGCCTCCCGCTGGGGAGGGGGGGGGGGGGGCTCATGCTCCCACTCCTGCACTAAGAACTGCACTGAACACGGGATCAGCCCCAAAAAAAAAAAATGGGAAAAGGTGGCAAAGATATGGATAAAGCTGCCAAGAAAGGCGACAACAAAAACAAGAAACAAACACAATTGAAACTTGAGGATGTGAACACACGCTACAACCGCAGTGGAATTGGAGTTGACAACAAAGCAAAGGCGGGGTCCACCTTAGTCTCAGCTTCAGCTTCAGCTTCAGTTGTAGCTTCAGTCTCAGCTTCCGTCTCAGCTACATTAGCTTCAGCGCGAGCCTCGGCTTCAACTTCAGCGTCAGCCTCAGTGTCAGTTTCAGCTCCACTTTCATCCACAGCCTCTACATCCGCAACTATAGCTACTGGCACTGATATACCCCTACCCATGACATTGATTGCTCCACCCTCCCCTAGGATAGAGGGGTTGTCACTGACACCATCTCTTCCATCTCTCCCAAGTCCCTTCTTCTCCCGCTACAGTTCTCTCTCTGATTATGACACCTACTTTGGAGGGGTCATACAGTGTTCCGTACTACTCGACCTTTTTCTCCCCTCTACCTCTCAGTCCTGCACCTTGTTGGGATCGCCTCCTCCAGGCCACTATCATCCCAGACCTTGCTGGGATCGCCTCCTCCAGGCCACTATCATCTCCATATCGGACCCATCTCACCCAGTCATCACCTAGCCTCCAGTCTCATCCCCACACTCTCATGCCACAGTCCTTTCAGTTTTCGCTAGGGCATGAACGAGTTGACCAATCAGAGCCTTGGGAGAACTTGTTGATGGAGGTACATAGCATCCGAGAGTGCGAGATGGAGCTGTCACGCTTCGCACAGGAGCAGACACGCTTTACCCAGGAGCAAGCGCGTCTCATACAGGAGCAGTCTCAAGCTATCGAAGACTAGGCTGATCGTATTCAAGGACTCAGATAGGAGATCTCATAGCTCCAACAGGAGGTCACTGCTATACGCATAGTCCCAGGGAGCACCCCAGTTGTGGAGGCACAGATTGCGAGCATGCAATCTGCCATCGAGGAGATGTCCAGATGGGTCGACGTAGCCAAACGGGAACCTGCAAGGGTGACCGTTTCGGCTACCCTCCTCGTGGCCACCACTCTAGGGGTGACTGAGCACAAAATTGAGAGAGCATGGCAGGTAGAGAGGGACCCCAACCAAGAGCAGCCCCTTATCATACGGTTCCATGACGCGCAGGCACGACTTTCGGCTTTATGTCGTAGGTCAGCCTTACGAGACCAGCCAATGATCTCCATGGATGAGGACCTCACTCCACTGCAGGTTGAGGAGAGGTGCTTACAGTTGCAACAGCGAGATCAGGCCCGCAAGGAGGGGAAGTGGGTAGTAGTATGAGATGGACGACTCCTTACAGGCCCTCGTTGGGCACCTACCTCCCCTCCCACATAGGGGGGCGGGGTCTATGAGACTCAGATATCCGAGACCCTATCCTGCACCCTGGAACTATAATGGTACCTTATGGTCAGAACCAAGGAATTTCTCGGAATCCTATATAGGTCACGACATAGTTTTTTATACTGAGACACGTTAGAGTCCAGAGCGGCCACTACCAGTAGTCAGCGGGTATACGTGGGAGTCTGCCTACAGAGATGAGACGAGGGATACAGGAGGGGTTCGAGGGTCAAGAGGAGTCGCAACCCTTTACAGATCCACACTTTTGGGGGCCATCTCAGTGGAGCAGAGAGATGCACATTCCAGGTTTCTTTGGATCCGGATTTGGCACATGGACAGCCGGTATCTATTTATTGCTGCTTGCTACTTCCCCCCTGAGACCTCCCACTTTGCCAGGGATATTCGAGGTGAGGATGAGACATCTCCATTTGTTGCTCTTTATCAGTCCATTGTTGACTTCTTTAGTCGCGGAGAAGTCCTCCTAGTTGGGGACTTCAACGTGAGGACAGACGCTCGTCAGGCACCACTCCTCGACTTCAGCGATGATTCCACTCTGCTGCCAGACATTGACCTTGAGGAGGCAGGTATGCTATGGGTTTCAACTGACAGATGAGGTTTGTTGAGATCTTATGGGCAGGCCCTACTAGACCTCGGCAGGATGCATGATCTCATCATTTATAATGGTCTTGACAGATGGACCGCCTCAGGTGGTTTCATGCGCTTTCCACATGGGGGAGGCTCCAGTGTTGTTGACTACATCATGGGATCCCCATCCCCTACTTTCACATCTTGCATCATTGACTTTACCATAGCACCTCTCCGGCTGATCATACCTATCTTTTCTTTAGCATTTTCACTCCCCATCGCGCAGCACTTCCCACACCGCTGAGTTCTTACTCCACCTACCATGATATACGCTTTGATCGCGATCACTCACCTACTTACTCTGGCCGTTTGTATATACTTCTCGCCTACACTGCTCTTCACGCTTTCCCCCACACCACCCGCTCACTACATGAGGCTGCTCTTCACGCTTTCCCCCACACCACCCACTCCACCCGTCCACTACCCCCTGGGACGGTACCTTGTAATAGCTAGTACGATGATGAGTGTAAGGCTTTATGCCGTTAGCTCAGATTCGAAACCATAAACAATCTTCCGAGCAAATTAGAGACACTACGCGAGTACTGTCGACTGGTACGTAGAAAGAAACTATACTTTCTTTGTCGGAACGAGGAGGAGCTACTGAACATTTTGTCAGTAACAACTGTAAGGACTTTTGGCGGAAATTTCTAGAGGGACCGTCCCCCTCACCACTCACTGACACTCAGGTGTGGTTTGATTATGCACGCACACTCTATGATATCCCAAATCAGCCAGCCCCTAACCTCTCACATATGCCACGCCCCACATCCTGCACCCTCTTCGGTGGTAAAGGATGCCGCAATGAAACTTCATAATGGCCGAGCGAAGGATCATGAGGGACTATGCATTGAGTTCATTGCGGGCCTATTGGGTGGCTCATTGCCAAGAATGAGTTCTATGCCATGATCTTCCGGTCTCTTAGGGGGTAACTCCCCTGGTAAAGCGTTAGAAAAACAGTCTTTAAAATTTTCAAGAAACTGAAATTTATTCTGATCTGCCTCTCTTATTTCAGCACGCCTTTCCACATCTCTCTCTTTTACAAAAACTATGTAAGTTGAAACTGTAGACTTTTTCTTTTTTCCAACATAAATATTTGATACAATGGGAATAGTTTCCCCTCTATTCCTAGCAACCACACGATGTACTTTGCCCCTATGTACAAACTCCAGCACTCTTTTAGGAAGAGTCAACTTCACTGCCTTGCGATGGAACCAAGGCATACCCAAGACTACATCATGATGTTTCAGTGGAGAAATGAAGAAGTCTTCCTGATCCACATAACTCTGTACATGAAGACGGAGCTTCCCTATCAAGGGAGTGACGCATAGGGTTCCCACAGAACATTTGGTTGGCATCTAGAGCCCTGTCCAACTCCTTCGTCTTTATTCCCAGCCTCAGGGCTAAATCCTCTGATATAAAGTTATCTGTAGCCCCTGGATCAAATAAAATCAGCGCTTGTGCGGGTCTCTGACTTTGCCCCATGATAGCAGCAATTCTCGTTTCTCTGGGTTTGAAACATGACCGAGTATATCAGGAATTCCTCCTGCCATTGGCTTGTGCGGTCCTCGTAGCTTCTCTGCCTCTTTTCCCTTCGGAGTTGAAGGCTTTTCTGGGCACTGGGCAGCCACATGCCCCTCTTTGTTGCATTTGAAGCATTTACCCTCTTTCCTGAAAGTTTCAATATGTTCAGGGGTAAACTGTGGTCTTCCCTTATAGGGCCTTTGTACATGGTTTCCCCTCGGTTTCTGAGGTTGAAATCCCCTCTTCTGAGCCTTGGGAAACTCTCTTGTTTCAAACTTGGGGGTCGCTGGCTTTTTATCCCCCGGTATCCCTGGCTATAGTGAAGGCACACTAGTAGGGTCCTACATGTACACGAGACTAGCCACATTGGCTGAATGCATAAGATCTGGAATTTCTTTGATATCCTTAGTGTTCACTTGGGCCTGTATCTTTGGAGTGAGTCCTGCCCGGTACTTCTAGAGTTGAGTCTTGTCGGAGATTTTCTTGAAAGGCGAAACGTGCAAGAGTAGGAGTCCCAAAATTTGTGGTTGTAAGACTCAACTGTATCTTGTGCTTCCAAATGTATACTCTCCCAACCAAGGAGGTCATGATCCCGAAACTGTTTGGGAATAAACTGTTTATAGAAAGCTTTCTTGAAGTCCTTCCATTTTCTAGGGGCTACATAATTGGCTGTTTTTGCTATATACCATGCACTGGCTGTACCAGTCAAGTGCAAACCAATCATACGAAGCTTCGAGGACTCACTAAAATTTTCCAGGATGAAGGCAACATCAAACTGCCTTATGAACTGTTAGAATTATAGATATAATTCAGCAGTGACCAATGTAATTTAATAAGCTAGTTAGGGGCACTTTTCCCTCTTTAAGAGGTTTTTCCCCCTAACCGCAGTTAGTTCACTAACTATGGTTAGTGACTACTAAGGTTTTGTCACTAGGACAAAACCTTCTCTCTCACTCTTTCAGTTGTACTCTTTACACTCTTCTATTGCAACTCAGCTCTCAAGCTTTCAGCTCTCAAGCTCACACTCTCTTGCTCTCTCTCTCTCCCCAAACTCTCACATTTGGTATCAGAGCGAGATTGAGCCTGCTCACTGCTCCTTCCCCGTTCAGCTCCAGCCTACAGCCCACGCTCCTGCTGCTACATCCCGTCCATACCTGCTCGAAGCAGTCCAACGATTGCCCGTACAGTCCGTACGACTGTACGGAATCCGTACCCTGCACGTCCACACCTTCCGTATCGTACTTGCTGCATCCGTACCTTCCGTACCTGCAGTCTCGTAGTACTATGCAAATGTACGGCTGTACAGCTCATCGCTGACAGCCCCGTACGTACCTGCGTCGTACGTTGTATCGCCGTACTAGCATGCGCCATATCTTGTACATCTGTCACGTACTTGCTTCCGTACAGCTTCTGCATCGTACCTGCATCCGTACCAACCTTACCAACCGAACATCATCGGCCGTACCAGCCTTACCTGCCGTACAGCCGTACACCATTGGCCGTACAGCCGTACGGTTCTTACTCCAAGTGTGTGTACCTAGCCGTACAGGTTGTACTTGCGCACATTGTACTTACAGACAGCCATTGTTTGGCTTATTTTTTGGGAGCACATTTGGGGCATCCTGTTTGTTGCAGACATTACAATTCGGGCCTATTTTGGGGCTTTCGTGTTGGGAGAGCAATTTTGGAGTTTTGAGTTCATACTGCCTTTCTTGAAGTGTTTTGCAGCACTTTTGGCAGATTCTAGAGAGTTTTTGATGCTTGGATAGATTTCTGACAGTGCAAGTGCAGAAATCTGAGTTGCATTTACAGCCAGTGCTTGGCTGTGTTTTTTTTTGGAAGTTGTGCATTTCATTCCCAGTAAGGGAATTCAGTTTTGTATCTGCTTAAATCTCTTTCTCAGATATGGCCCAGCAAAATCAGAATGACTTTCAGTTTGGTGGTCTTTCACAGGAAGACAAGTTGGATGGTACCAACTACTCCCTCTGGAGTTTTATGGTACGCAATATTCCGATTTCTCGCAATTTATGGGATTATGTTAATGGGGGTGAGATCCGACCAGCAGGTATGGCACCTAATACCCCTCCTCAGCAAGGAGGTGGAAGAGGTCGTGCACACGATGCAGCTGCAGAACAAGTTGTTGGTGCAGCTATAGCCACTACTCCAGAGCAGAAGAGATGGGATTCAGGGGATGCCTTAGCTTTGTCATGCATCTCTCTTTCAGTGAAAAGATTTATCATTCTGCATATCCGGTCGTGTAAGACCTCGAAGGCAGCGTGGGATATTTTAGAAAGCATGTATGCAGCCCGGAATGATGCAAGGGTATCTTTCTTGAAAAGAGAGTTAAGTAATACACATATGGAAGAGGGTGACTCCATGTCAGTTCACCTCACAAAGCTACAGGATCTCAGAGAGCAATTATTGAACATAGATGAGATTATTCTTGATTCAGAGATGATTACTATCACTCTGAATTCTCTTCCTGAGTCTTATCTCAGCTTTCATACCTCGCTGAACTTATCATTGAGGGGGGGTGCAAATCCTCTCACTTTTCATGAGTTGATAGGACTTCTGCTTCAGGAAGAGCAGACCAGGAAAAACTTGGCTTCACGTGCAGGTGAACAAGCTATGCTCTCAAAGTTTAAGTCAAAAACAAAGGGACAGGCAAAGACATCAGTAAATCAGCCTTCCAGTGGGTCAGGACAGCCTTCACAAAAGGCTAAAAATGATGCAAGTAAGCCCAAGAAGAAGGGTTTTTGTCATTACTGCAAAAAGCCAGGTCATCACATTGCAGAATGCAGGAAAAGGCTTGCAAAAGAGAAGAAAAGCAGCTCCGGTATGGCTGTTTCAGATTCAGCTGCTCATGCATCTGACAGTGGGGATGCTACAGCCAACTTTGTTGGACAGGATTATGCCTTTTTATCTTGCATTTCAGATTCTAGGCTGGCTGCTCCAGATGCTCGGGATAGTACAGCCACTTGTAATGATGATACATATGCATTTTTGACTTGCAGTTATGACTCTTCTACGGATGCATCTGCTTTCCGTGTCAATGAAACAATGAACACTTGGTATTTTGACAGCGGTGCATCCAAGCATATCACTTCTAGAAGTGTCTTTTTACTTCTTTGCATCCACCTCCCGTTGGTAAGAAATTCACTTGTGCCAATAACTCATCATATTCAGTACGTGGCACATGAGATGTTGAGCTTATTGCCATTGATGGCTGAGTTTTCAGACTTTCAGATGTCTTATATGTGCCTGGTATCACCAAGAATCTTCTTTTAGTGTCCACTCTTAACAGAGCTGGATTTCAGGTCATCTTTGAGGATGACAAATGTGCTGTCTGAGACAGGGAAGATGATTATGCCTTAAGATTATCTGGTACTCTGCTGCGTGGGCTTTATCAGCTTGATGTGTTTGAGAAAAGAGCAGCCCATGCTCTTGCATTTTCTACCCCTATTGCTGCCATGCAGAATGCAGAATTATGGCATGCCCGATATGGCCACATGCATTACAACAGCTTGATGACACTTCAGAAGCACTCTATGGTTGATGCATTGCCACCTCTTGAGATACCTCCTCCACATGCCTGTGAAGGGTGCATTTTAGGCAAGATGCATAGATTCCCCTTCAAAAAGGATGGTTCAGTTAAAGCTGTCCGCAAATTACAGCTTATACACAGTGATGTCTGTGGTCCCATGAGGACTCCATCATTGGGTGGTCATCTCTACTTTGTTACCTTTATTGATGATTACTCCAATTTCACTTGGGTCTTTGGGCTGAAGTGCAAATCAGAAGTGTTCATGGTGCTTAAACACTTTTCAGCCATGGTTGAAAATGAAACCGGACTCAAGATACATACATTGCGCACAGATAGAGGTGGGGAATACTTGTCTGCAGATTTTGATGCTTTTCTAAAAGGCAAGGGTATTGTGCATCAGCTCACAGTGAGGCTGACCGCTCAGCAAAATGGCAAAGCTGAGAGGAAAAATAGAACTCTCATGGAGATGGACAGATGTATGATGAAAAGCAAACACATGCCTCACAAATTCTGGCTTGAAGGTCTGATGTGTGCCAATTACATTTTAAATCGGGCTCCCACTAAGGCTTTAAAAACAAAAACTCCCTATGAGGTTTGGAATGGGAGAAAGCCTTCAGTGGATCATTTCCGAGTCTTTGGATGCCTTGCTTATGCTCATGTGCCAGTTGAATTTAGGCACAAGTTGTCAGATAAGGCCATTAAGTGCATATTTGTTGGGTACAGTGCAGAAAGCAAGGGGTACTGTCTCTACAATCCTGCTACATGCAAAATCATTGTCAGTAGAGATGTGATATTTGCAGAAAATTCAGCTCACACTCAGGCTGAATTTCAAATGCCTTCTTCTTCAGAGGATGTCTTTGAGGGGTTGCTACCCATTGCCTTGGGTTCCCCTGCTGATATTTCTGATGCAAATCAGAATTTACAGCCACCTCCGGATGCTTTAGTTCCGCCACAGGATGTCTTGCCACCTCCACAGGCAGTGGAACAGGTGGTGCAGCAAGAAATTGCAGACATACATGCAGCAAAAACAGTCCCAAACTGGCTGTTACAGACTCTCAGGGAGAGTAAAATTGATGCTCCGTTACCTGGCAGGACTCGCAGTGCAGCAAGGCACATGGAAGGTGCTAATTCAGTGGAATCAGCATATGCAGGTACTCTTCTTGATGAGGAGGAGCCTGCCACATTCGAAGAAGCAAAGGACAATGTGCATTGGATGAATGCCATGCACGATGAGTTGCAGTCCATTGAAAAAAATCAGACTTGGGATGTTGTAGACTTGCCACCAGGTAAACATGCCATTGGCACACGATGGGTTTTCAAGGTCAAACGGAAGCCAGATGGCTCCATTGACAGATACAAGGCAAGGCTGGTTGCTAAAGGCTATGCTCAGAAAAAGGGCATAGATTATGAGGAGACATTTGCTCCTTCATCCCGAATGACCACCATCCGATCAGTTATTGCAATGGCTGCACATTTTGAGTGGAATGTTCATCAATTGGACATAAAAACAACCTTCTTAAATGGAGACTTGCTGGAAGAGGTGTATGCCAAACAACCTCCAGGCTTTGAAATTACAGCAAATGCACTTCAAGTATGCAAGCTAAACAAAGCTTTGTATGGGCTGAAACAGCCCCCTCGTGCATGGTATGCCAAGATTCATGCCTTTTTGATCAGCAAGGGGCTGCACAATAGTCCTACTGAGAGCACCCTCTACATCAAGATGGATGGGGGGGAAATTTTAGTCATTCTTCTTTATGTCGATGACTTACTGCTCACAGGGTCCAATGAAGATAAAATTGCAGATTTCAAAGTTGATTTGCAGACCACCTTTGACATGTCAGATTTGGGGCTGCTTCACTTTTATTTGGGGATCTAGTTCTCTCAAGAGAGACGTGGCACTGTTATGTCTCAGTCCAAGTATGTGCAGAAACTCTTGGACAAATTTAACATGCATGATTCTAAGCCCATAGCCACTCCCATGGAGCCGGGGCTGAAACTCACAATGCATGATGCAGGAGAATCAGTTGATGCCACATCTTACAGTCAGGCTGTTGGATGCCTCATATATCTCTGCAACACTAGACCTGATATTCAGTTTGCAGTATCTCAGGTGAGCAGGTACATGCACAGCTCAAAAACTATGCATTGGCAGGCAGTTAAGCGCATCTTCCGTTATTTGCAGGGCACGAAGTCTTTTGGCTTGTTATTTCCCAGGGGGGTGACTTGCAGATGCATGCCTACAGTGATTCAGATTGGGCTGGTGATTATGACACTAGGCAGTCCACTAGTGGCAATTGTTTCTTTTTGGGTAAATCTTGCATTTCATGGCTAAGCAAGAAACAATCTACAGTGGCTACCTCATAATGTGAAGCTGAGTACAGGGCAGCTTTCACAACAACAGTTGAATGTGTCTGGCTGCGACGTCTATTTGCTGATCTTCATCTGTGTTTGGAGGATCCTTCTCCAATTCTCACTGATAGTCAGAGTGCCATTACAGTGGCAAAGAATCCAGTATTTCATGCTCGCACGAAGCACATTGAGGTTCACTATCACTACGTCAGAGAGAAGTTGCATGCAGGAGAGATCAATATGATCTTTGTGTCCACACATGACAACGTTGCAGATATTTTCACCAAAGCACTACCACGTGAAAAGTTTGAGGCATTTCGCAGTGCCCTGAACTTATATCCGTTTGGTGATTGATCAGCCTTGTACATGACATTGGCACTGCAAGGGGGTGTTAGAATTATAGATATAATTCAGCAGTGACCAATGTAATTTAATAAGCTAGTTAGGGGCACTTTTCCCTCTTTAAGAGGTTTTTCCCCCTAACCGTAGTTAGTTCACTAACTATGGTTAGTGACTACTAAGGTTTTGTCACTAGGACAAAACTTTATCTCTCGCTCTTTCAGTTGTACTCTTTACACTCTTCTATTGCAACTCAGCTCTCAAGCTTTCAGCTCTCAAGCTCACACTCTCTTGCTCTCTCTCTCTCCCCAAACTCTCACATGAACTGCATTGCCTTTTCAGCTTGACCATACTGGCCATTGTAAGTGGCAAATCTCATAGACTTGCAACCATCTTTGAACTCTTTAGTCTCTGCCTTCTTGCCGGACTTCTTTTTCTTCTTCTTCTTATGCTTTGGCTCTGAAGATCCAAAAGAAGAAGATGATGTTGAGGATGAAGAGGTAGAGCTAGAAGAAGATGACGAACTGGATGAACTGTGATGATGCTTCGCCTTTTTCTTCTTGGGAAGAGGACCTGATCTTTTTCTCTTTTTGTTGTCCTTATGGCGAGACTTCTTACTCTTTCCCAATGTATCATCTGTGGAAAGAGGATTAGGACTCAAAGATCTCTTTTTGCCCTCCTCTTGATTTGCTCCAAAGGGAGGCTTCTCTGGCTTTTCCTAAAAAATGTTGGCAATGACAAGCAATGGAAGCTCAAAAATGGAAGCAAGAGGGAGAAAAACAAGATGTTGTAATAGATTGACCTAGGTGGTACATGTACTAACTATACCAATAGTCCTAACTGACTATAACTAGGCCTACAAGGCACATACCAAGGAATAAGTGGCATCTATGGATAGCCCATAGAATGGCCTACAAACCCCCCTCCATGGTATGGGCTGAAGTATCTTGGACATGGATCAGGATACCTAAATATCTAATGTCATGGTTGCACATGTTTGTCCTATAGGGATATAGCAACCTATGACTATACAGAGTACAACAGATGAAGTTACAAAAGGTACTAAGTTTAAAGCTTGCCAAAAAGCCTCAAACTTAGGTTGAGGTAGAGCTTTCGTAAAAAGATCTGCCAAGTTGTTTACAGTGGGAACATAAGACAACTCAATATCACCTGCTGATCAATAAATGGTCAACTTATGCTTTGACTATAGAATATTTACAGCTTGGTGACACGTGGCATGTGTCAAAAGCTTTGTATAAATCCACAAAGGAACAGAGATTAGGGAAAACTGGTCAACAAAAGTTGGGAAGGGGATGACTCAAGATAGAGGAGCTAGGAAGATGACATTGGGTGAGAATAAAGGCAGAAGGGCAGTAGAGGAAGAAGGGAAGGATGGAAAAACTGTAGGCTGTTCGTTATTTTATTTGCCTTGGGCATAGGGTTGAGGAAGGTGTGGAGAGTTGCAAGGGAGGATTGCACTCTCATTCTGCTAAAGCGCCCCATGTAGTGTGGTGAATGGTGGGTAGGGATGAGCAACAGGTGCAACTTGGTAGCCTCAATTATCTTTACTGCATATGTGAGTTCCAGAACACAGACCTTTACCTCAAAAATTAGTGTGATAGTGTGAATATCTAATGTATTGTGTTTGTGAAGGTAACCAGCTATCAAAGTACATCAGTGCAAGTATTTCTGGGTCGATGCAGGATTCCTTACCTTCCCATGCATTATGCAATTGATCTCATTCATTTATTGAATATGGATGTGTTTGCAAGAAAGACTTGAGAGCAAAGGATCCATGTCACTTTGAGAAATTTCTGTATAGGAGAAGACAAGGTACATTTCAAGGTTATAGATTTTAAGTTGTTTGTAAAATGTCAATATGTCTCCTACAGTTGCTCTTGTTAAAGTGGCAAGTAAGCTTCTGCATTGGCAAGATTGCATGGATTAGGGGAGTCTTGCTTATAACCTGGAGAGAAAGGTGAAAACAATAGGAGATTGTTATTTTAAGGTACTAATATGAATCAGTCTAAGAGGAAGTTGAGTACACTTTTTGTACTTCTGTTGCAAGTTGGATATACCTTTTCTGTTTATGATAATTTAGGATATTAATATCAGCAACTTTTCTGTACAGAAGTATGAATCACTATCACAGACCAGCTTAATAATGTGATTCTAAAAAGTCTTGTGTGCTCAATAACCATTTCCTTGCCAGCAGTCAATGCACGAAATGATGAATGTGAATAAAGCACTTTTCAATCAGCTGGTGGCATAGTTTATTGCTGTAATTTTACAAGATCAAGGGCCTAAAAGAGTCTCTAAAGGAACTTTTCTTTGCATTGTATTCCTTTTTCCTGGCATGAGCTAGAGATAACCTTTTGAAACCCAGACGGCAGCTTTTGCTTGGGTACTGATGACAACATAAGTGTAGCGGTGCTTATCAAGCTTTCCCCCCCCTCATTTACTCTTAAATTTGTTTAATGTTGATTACAAAATCCTTTCTTCCCTTGTCTCTTTTTCTCTTTCCTTTGTTCTTTTGCTTGTTTTATGCAATTTTTTTGTTGTAAGCTTGGATCTATCCTAGTCTTATGAAGGCATATATCATAAGTCTGGGAATACCTTTGCTTTCTGCAAGGGATACGAGTCCTATGGCTGACTGCTTCAATTATGAGGTTTATTTGGGTTCTACAGGTGGAGAAGCTGCTAAAAGAAAGGTTGAAACTCAAGGATGATATCAAGGTCCCATATGTCGATAACAGGTTCTTTACTTGTCCATGGCCATAGTTTAAGTTTATCTTTGCACATATGATACTAAGGTACCGGTGGTGCTGTAGTATGTAAGATAGTCATCCCGGAATCTTTTGCAGGAAGTATTCCAGGGTAAATCCATGGACATTGAACTTGTCTGGACGGAAAGAGCAGATTGCAGTTTTAAGGGCTGTTGGAAGCATAAGCCGTGCCCGTGGTGGATTCAATGCTACTGGGGATGGCATAGTCAGCGACCAATTTATTGAGCAAATCCGACAAGTACGAGGTCCCTTTCTTTTTGCCTCAACTTTTGCAGGGTGACAGTGAATTACTGTCCCTCTTTCAACTCAATGCAATTTAGATTTCAGAATGCTTATGATTTTTGAAGAGTAAATTTTTCCTCAAGTTCTTGTGGTGAGATTGAAATTTTCCAATTGGGGGTAGATCCAGACCTTTTCCCTACTACGCGAGCAGAAGACAATGCAAAATATATTTTTGCTCTCACGTTGGCTGCTGCTCCTCCTGCTGTGTGACCAGCCTGTCCGCTTTCTGCCTCCTCACCTTCCTTCCCATCCCCTCCCCCCACCTTCCCAGCCTCCCTGCCCTCCCTCGCCTCTGGTGACCCTCTTCCCCAGCTGCTCTGCCTACCTCCCCAGCCCTCCTTCTCCACCTCCTCTGGGCGCCCAGCCCCTCTGACTTCCTTCCCTGCCCTCCCTCTCCTCTTTCTGTGAAGTATGTATCGATGCCCGTACAGGGCTGTAGAGCCACCCTCTGCCTGGTCCTTCCCTCTCCTCTGAGCCCCCCTTCTCCGCCCCTCCTCCCCCCCCCCCCTCTTTCTCCTTTCCACCTCTTCCTCTCTCCCTATTCTTCCCATCCTACCCTTTTTTAGCTCAGCTTTAGTTTCCCTCAACCCTTGGTTTCTTTTATTTTCCCTTCAGGTCTCGCAGCAGTGGATTTTTCTTCAAAGGTTTCAAGTCAGCCTCCCATTTCAAGACGACGAATGATTTCACATTCAGCCAATCCTTCTTCCACCTCATCGGCAGTCTATTCTCAAAAGATGAGTTGCAAGTTGCAAAAAGATGTGGAACCCGAAAGTACCCTCGTTGCTTGCATTCATGGATCCCACCCTTCAAGTAGTCAAACTCGAGATGGGATACTCTTTGCCATACCCTCTTGACCTCTCTTGGCAATTATCGGATGTTCGACTTTTGGGTAGAGATTTTTAAAGGTGGTCTTTGATTTGGCAAACATTAAGGCTAGCCCTTTAGTCCTCTCTTCCAAGATGGTATTTTTGACGTAGTGGATAGGTGGATCATGTGTTTGTTCATCCGGTTTCTGGGCTGTCCACAGGTTTATCACTGGCTCCTCCCCTTTTTCAAGTTTGTACCTCCCACTTTTGTTGACATTCTGGCTCATTTGAAGAGGGCATGGACTCCTGTTGACAAGACAGAATAGTACTGTCCTGTCTCCAATGGACTTCTGGCTGCTCAGTTAGATTTGAGAAGAACTTCCATGCTTCTTCCTCCTACTGATGCGGATAACATTCAGGGTCTCGGTGGTATTCCTTGTCACCGCCGAAGACAGCTGATACATAATTAGTTACAACTAGGGGTCTTAAGGGGACCCATTGATATTCTGTTTATCCAAAAGCACAAATTGGATAATAGGGATTTCAGAAAGTTAGGCAAGCTGCTCTATGGTCACACTTTTAAGCCTGCTGTCCTTGGCAACAAGGGAGAGACTTGCATTTTAGTTTTAGCTACCATTCTCTCTCTTGTGGTTGGCCACAGTATCATTATTCCATCTAGGGCTCAATGAATTATATTGCTGATAGATGGACATAAGATCTGCTCCCTCAACAAAAAAAATCTTTTATGAAAGGAATTACTCTCTTGGGTCCCTACGTATTTGCTGATTCCTGGATAAGTGAAGGTGACTTTAACATGGTGGAGTTGCCTACAAATGAAAGAGGGGGAAGGAAAGTTGGCATTCACTTTCTTGAGAGATTCCTAGAATAATTTTTTAAAGCTCAGAGGCAGAGATTGTTGGATTGATGATGCTTTTCATGCAACAACTCTCTCTCATGTTAGTGTTTTTTATCACGTCATTGCTAGGACCAAGAGACATGATATCCTTAGGCAAGAATTGCCATTTTGTCAGTAGTTGGCATTCCTACAAAGGGAAGAGCAGAACAGGCTCTCAAATGCCTGGGTCCACGAGTGCCTTGCTGCAGCAAGGGCTCATTTATAAACTCGTATGGAGAGTAGAGCTGAGCTTTCTTATCATGCATTTGGGTCTTTCTCGGCTTAGATAGGAGAAAGAGTCAATAAACACTTTATTCTCTACTCTTGGTCCTCGACACGGCAAAGAAAGTGTTTCTCACATGATTGACTCTGACGGCATATCACAAAAAGATTTAAATACTGTCATTCATATTTCCTCAGATTACTATGCTTCCTTTCTCACTACAGAACTTTACTGGACTGATAGAGACAACACCAAATTGAGGGTATGGCAGACCGTCCCATCGTTGCTGAAATAGGATATGAGGGTCTCACTCGATGCATTTTTCACAAACCTGGAATTCAGGATTGTATTACTTGACTTAAACAAGGGGGGGGAGAGAGAGAGAGAGAGAGAGAGAGAGACCGTCCCTCTAGTACATCTGCTTTAGGGAGGGCACATGGCAGCTTCCAAGGAGTGCAAATTGCAACCCCAATTATTTAGAGTACCTACATGATATTCTGGAAGAGTAAACAGCCATACATCAGTTTAAGACTGAGAGTCTTTTGGTTTTGATTTAAACTCTCTGATTAGTGCTACCCCTTCATGGTAAACTGCCCATTTCCCATCCTTTCTGGCAGCCCTGACTTTAGCTAATTCAGTTGCCTTAATCTTGAGTTGAGTTTGTGTAAGCTCCTCTGCTATCCATTCTTTGGTGCCCTTCAGCTTGTAAGATTGTCGAAGAAGCTTGATCCGCATATCTTTTGACTTCAGTGTAAGGATTGCATGACCTCTATAGTGCAAGATAGAAGCTGGCCTAGAGTCGTCATCATCCTACTCATCATCATTCACCCATTCGATGTTGGGTAAACTTTTTTTTTTTCATGAAAAAGACTTCTATTAAGTAAGAACAAAAACCGGCGAGAGCAAGCTCAAAGCGGAATACATCATGAAATCATGAGGATAATAAAAAACCCCTCAGAGTGAGGTGGAAAGAAACCAAGGCTGAGGCTGAAAGTGCCATCTCAACCCTGTAGTAGATTCAGAGAAGAAAGGAGAATCCTTCCATTCCCTGAAGAAAGAAGCCCTCCTAGCTGAGGCTGCACGGGAGTCCCCCTGCATACCCGTCCATACGGCCATCAGAGTGTGTACGATGTCTGTCCAGATACTAGCCAATGTGTGCGAGGGATGAACCTGAGTACCCTCCATAGCCTCTGTGCATCTGGATCTCCAGATATGCCAGGCTGCTATGCTCGCTATAATCTCCCAAGAAGTATCCACAGAGGCATGTACAGCTGTAAAAGGACGGTGTGGAACCACATCCAACGAGCAGAACTCAACCCGATGACGTCGAACCGAAATGGCCCGAGAGGAGTCAAGTCCCTCATAGAAAACCTGAGGTCCTGTAAGAGAAAGCCAAGCCACCGAGCCCCAAGTCATAAATAGTGGGGAATGGGCAAAGTGACTGAAGATCCTGGCTATCCCCATCCAAATCAATCTCGCCTGTCTGCAATCCCATAAGCAATGCTGAATAGACTCCGAAGCAGAAAGGCAACGAGGGCAAGTAGGGTCTGCTCCGAATCTGGACCTCCAAAGGTTCACTGCAATCCCTCCATGAATAGAAAGCCAAAAGAAGATAGTGATCTTTCTATTCCTGTGGGATTTCCAGAGCCTCCTCCAGAAGTACCTCTGCTGATCCGCAGTAATACCAAAAGTCTCCCAATGAGGAACTCTGGAGGGTCTCCAGCCTCTACTACTGAGCTGAAATCTCCTGGCATTACTGACCGTGTAACGAAAGAAGGGGATGGTCTTCTCTCGATGACCCGCGTCAATCCACTCCCACTCTCCGGGGTCCCACTGTAAATACCTGATGGGAACTCCTCCATAGAGCCAAAGTCTCCAAGACCCGGTGGAGAGTAACTGGGGGTCAGGGTCTAAGAACCACTCTGAATCTGATCCCTGCATCAAAAGGCCTACGACCCTGATAGGCTGAAAAGCAGACTCAAGCAATATATCATCTGTAGATCTGAGCAATCTGCCACCATCCTGGACACTGAAAACCAAAGCATCCTCCTGTGCATCTCGGAAGGCTAAGACCTGAAGTGGAACCCCGCCTCTCGAGAAAGTACCTGCCCAAGTGGAGGTAGTGAGACATATCATCTGTGTCTATCCAAGCCTCTGGAAGGGCTGTCTCAATCTGCAAGATCCTCCCTGCACTCCCTCTGAGATGTCCTGTCAACCTTGACTTGGTTTCCTCTGGAAGCCTACGGAAGGCTTTCCAAGATCCCAAAGAAGCAGGTCCCCTCTCCCACCTGGCCCACTGCATGTAGAGTGAGGCACCCAGTGGTCTGCCACGATCATCTAAAATACTGTCGTTCCACATGATGGGCTGCCTATCAATCTCTTCCCGGGAGGAAGGAGGAATCCTCCGAAGAGAGCTTCTGAAACTAGCCCAAGCTTTCAGAATGGCAACCATGAGAGGGGATGAAGGTGATCTGAGGTGTGCTGAGGTGAAGATCCATCTAACACTGCTCATCCAGTCTCCTCCTGAGGAAGGTGTGCACCTCTGTATGCTGCTGATAAGAAAGTCCTTCCACGGTTCTTGTCGTGGCATAAGTCCTCGCACCAGTATCTTGCAAAGTAAGGCTCTGCACTGTAAATCTGGATCAATAATATTGAGACCCCCATCCTGTGTAGGGAGGATGAGGGTCTCCCAAGCCACTCTGGCTAAGGCATCTGCTGTGCCATCAAGCCCACTCCAGAGAAAGTTCCTGATCGGTCTTCTGAGCTGAATGATGCAGTCCCTAGAACGGCACCAACATGAACAAATAAACCAGGCCGTGGCCAAGAGGACCTGGTTGACCACCACAACTCTAGAGGCAAGATCCAGCTTGGCTGAGCTCCAAAAGAGAAGCTTCCTTCTGATGCTCTCCAACACGGGAGCAAACTGCTGCGTGGTAGAAATACCCAAGCCGACCTGGCAGCCCAAATACCTGATAGGCACACCCCTCTGAACCCAAGTGAACCCTATGTCAAGTCCCCAAACTGGAGTGTCCTCATCACTGATCCAAAAGCCATTGGATTTATGCTAATTTATCTGCGCCCCTGCCGCCAAGCAAAATAAATCCAATGCTGTCCTGAAAGAAGTCAATGTCTGTGGAGAGGCATCCAAATAAATCGCTGTGTCATCAGCCAACTCACTGTCAAGCAGCTTCTCTTCTCTTCTGATAGGAAGTCTCAGCCCAAAGATGTCAGCTTGAGATCTAACATAGATGCTCATAGCTTCGGCCACGAATAAAAAAAGGAAAGGAGCAAGGGGGCATCCCTGACGGACTGATCTCGAAATCTGAAATCTCTCACCCCTTACCCCACCAATAAGTACCTGGCTATGGGCTGATCTGTACAAAGAGGAAACACCTCTGATCCAAACATCAGTGAATCCAAAGCGTAGAAGGGTGCCCTCCAAAAAACTCCAATCTACTCTGTCATAAGCTTTTTCAAAATCCAACAGTAGAATGGCAAGATTCTGGCCACTCTGCATGGCCCACTCTGAAGCTTCCCAGAAAGAAAAAATGTTATCAAAAATACTTCTGCCATGCACAAATCCCATCTGAGTGTCATGGATAAGATCAGGGAGAAGTGGCTGCAATCGGAGGCTGATAGCCTTGGCCAGAATCTTGTAACAAGTCCCCAGAAGTGTGATAGGCCTCCACTGGGACAATAAATTTCTGCTACCTCCTTTTGGGATAAGGTGGATGAGGCCCTCTGTAAGCGATTCAGGCATCTCGCCAGAGTCCCAAATGACCTGCATGGCTGAAGTAATATAGTCTCCAATCATATCCCAAAATGCAATGAAAAAAGACGGGGTGAGGCCATCTAAACCTGGGCACTTGCCCTTGTGAAGGGCTGTGTCATCCTGCTTCAACATGTATCCACTTGCTTGGTACTATTTCTTTTTGTTTTTCAATAGTATGCTTATTAAGAAATGAAATGTTTTCCTTCTGTTCAGTTACGGACAATGGGGACTAGGTCTAGCATTTGAGGGTGGACCCCCTTGCTTGGGGTTATGGGCATTAGTGACCCACAAGAGTGATGGCCTCTCTTTGAGAGGGACATCTAGAAACCACACCCCACCTGAGTACCCAAACATGGGACCAATCAAATGCACAGATTGCATACCGACCTAGGAACCATTCAAGAGAATGTTCCCTGAGCTTTGGGTGTGGGCCTGGCAGCATGCCAAGAGTAATGAAGATACAAGATAAGACGACAAACAAATGAGCTCAGTATGGCTCAATTATGACCTTAGAGTATGTCAATAGATAGTCTAAGCTGTTAGGAACCCGTGGGTGCGATCAGAATCAAATTCTGACAACTTTGAAATTTTAGGGTTTTTGGGAGTGACGTGGCAGCTGACACGTGGCAGACTGCCACATGGAATCTGAGCTGGCAGGTCAGTCCACCTGTCCCACACATGTGGCAGCATGCATGGCAAGTGGCAGGGCATGCAGGCCAAGTGTTTGGCCCCAAATCTGGTAGATTTGGGGCAGGTTGTGGGCTGTCCTCTTTGGGACTGCAGCCCACCAAAAATCTGGGACAAGTGTCCACCTTCCACTCTAGGCCTAGGGGGGGGGGCTGAGCCTATAAAAGAAGGCCTCTCCCCTTCATTCCACACATGAAAATTTCGTCACTTTTCTTCTCCCTCCTTTTGGATGATGCAGCAGAACCTCTCCAGCTCCTTGGGTGCAGCCAGCTTCTTCCCAGGCCATTCTCTCACCTCAGCAGCACTTTCTCTCTCTACAACAGCACATTCTCTCTCTACAGTTCCAGCCCCTCCTCTCCAGAAATCTGCCCCCTCTCAGCTCTTCTGGAACAGCAGCAGCATCCTCTCTCCTTCACCTAGCCTGGAGCAGCCACAGCCCCTTTCTCTCTCCTGCTGCAGTCTTTCTCTCTCTACTGCAGAATTTCTCTCTCTACTGTTCCAGCCCATTTCCCTTGCAGAAATCTGCCTTTCTGTGCACCTTTGGAACAGCAGCAGCTCCTCTCTTACATCTCCCTTGAGATCAGCATTGGCACTCTCTCTCTCTACAGCTATCACTCCATAAAAGCTTTCTCTCTCTAGCCTACAGGCTGTTTTTCTAAGCTGTTCTCATTTCAGCCCCATTTCCACACTCTCCTCACCCAAGGTAGCTTCAGAGGCATTCAAGGACTTCATCTACAAAAGGGTCAAGTCACGAAGGGAGCCTGTATTGTCAAGTTTATCTCATTTATAGCACTATTTCATGTTGTTTCTACTATCTTTCTAGAAACTAGTGTCTGTCTCTAATGTTGGATGAAAGTGGTGATTGTTGCAGGCTTCTTCCTTGTGGATTGGGCAAGCCAAGAGCTGAAACCTGAGCTTGGAGTCCTCCTTTTTGTTGTCTACCTTGTACATATGCTCTTGAGTCCTGTATCTAGGTCCTAGGTTTTCACTGAGTTCATCAGTTTGGAAGGTGCATTGCACCTTGGTCTTGTATCTCCATTTTCAAGAATAAAGTGAGCCTGGATAAGGGGGGGGCCCCGTCTTGGCCCCTCAATCATATTGCATTCTCCAATGATGTCACTTTGTGTTTAAGCTGTATAAGTCTTAATTCCAGCTTAATTGCAAACTCTTAAGTTCAAGTATATGTGTTTGGCAACTCGCAATCATCTCATTCAAATGCCTCTGCAAAATCCGTTGTTTGAATTGATAGAAAGCACCGAGTAGTTTACAGGCTGAAAGTGCAGTCCTGAACTCTGTGTTGGTGAAAGGTGCGTCAAGTAGAACATGCATATCCGGATTCACCAACACTGGGATACTCTGCCAAATAGCCTATCTAGCATCCTCTATATCGTGTGTCTCAGGATCAGCAGTAAGGAGGGTGGCATAGAAATCTGAAGCTATGCGTAAGACGTCATCTGGCTCTGTCTGTAAAACCCCATGTGAGTCAATAAGCTGAGATACACTCTCTCTACTATGTCTAGGGCCAAGAGTAGAGAAAAAGTGTTTATTGACTCTACCACCCATCTGAATCCAGAAGGACTCCCGTGCATGAAAGGCATACTCTGCTCTCTGATCAAGCAATAACTGCAGATGAGCCCTCCCTGCAGCAAGGCGCTCCTGAATCCAAGCATCTGAAGGCTGTTTCTGCTCTTCCCTCTGCAAAGCTGCTAACTGCTGGCGAACACTAATCTCACGTCTGAGAATATCTCGTCTCCTGGTAGAAGCAACTGAGCAGTAAAAGTCGCTAATACCAGAGAGGGCAGCGGCTAAATGTGAAGGATGTGGCTGCCCTCCCTGGACATGAGCAAACCATATCCGTAGGGCTGCCTCTGTAAGGTCCTCCTCTGTTGGGTAAACTTGATTTGATCTTTGTCAATATTTCACTATATGTATCCTCCTCTTTGTACCAATCTTTTGGGAGCCCCCCTATTCTAATATTCAGCGCATTATCACAATTAGCTTCGTGTTCTTTAATCTCTGCTTGGATATCAAACTTACTTGCTTTGTTGTCCACTTCCACAAACACTTACTCCCTAGCAGTTTGTACTTCAATGTGAACAAGATCTTTGACTGTAGAGACTAGCTACGGGGTAGGGGGGGAATCCTTACAAGATTTTACAGCCTCATCAATTACTGCCTACTTACCAGGCCCTTCCAAGATGTGAAGTCGGGTCTTTACTTCTGCCAGCTCCAATCGTAGCTCTTTCACTGCCTGTTGCAGATAAAAAATCTGATTCTGTTGCCCGAGGATGGGCCGTTTTGAGCCTTCTTGTTGGTAATTCCGTGTGTATGGAGAGGGTGTCATGGCTACAATTGTAGAGTACCGAGTCCTGATGGATGTTGAAGGAGTTGAGGGGGACTTGGAGGAGAGGGTAGACCAATCCATAGTTGGCTGTATGATGAACCCCCTGGCTTAACCTAACCCCCGGGTTGGGTTGGGGGTTTAGCCCAACTCGGGGTTAGGGAGGACTAGAACTAGACTAGGATTAGACTTGGTATGGACGGGAGATATTGAGGATGGAGAGGTGTTGACGGGTAGAGGTACGGCTGTATGGGAGGTACGAGAGAGGATGTACGGTTGTACGGAAGAGGCTGTACGGAAGGTAGGGGAGAGGCTGTACAGGAGGTACGGTACAGGGGTTGTACAAGAGAGAGGTTGTACGGGAGAGGTACGGAAGATACGGGGAGGCTGTACAGAAGGGACGGTACAGGAGAGGCTGTACGGGAAGGTACGAACGGTACGATGGGAAAGCTACGGGAGGCTACGTACGGAAGGTACGGGAGATCACTCCATCGCCAAAGAGAGAGAGAGAGTGAGAGTCCTTCATCATACCTATTTTCCTTTTCTCTTTGTTTTCTTTTTTCCTTCTTTTATTTGAGCGCTTGCTTGCATGTTTGAGAAAACTATTTGAGCTGAGATTTTATTGTGGCTTTCTTGTCAGATTCAAAGAATTTTAAAGCTGCCATTTTGCGGATCGACAGCCCAGGAGGAGACGCCCTTGCCTCGGATCTGTATGTATCTAGCTGATAGATATGCCATTCTTTAAGTTTCCAATGAGCCAGCTCCCTCAAGGGCATGATAGCACTAGTTAAGGGAGAACTGTTTTAGACATTTTTTAATCTTCGTTTGACAATGACCTTATATCTCTTGTGATTTGATTCTATAAGCATTTCTAAGGGATAAGCGAGTATATTCATTAAATAACCTTCTATTAAATTAATCATGGTTCAAGCTTGCTAACCATTTTGCATTGTTTGAATCTTCTTGAAGACTTTGCACATTGCACTTGATGTTCTCAACCCAACAGACCATCATCTCAAATGTTGACAGATGTTCTCAAATGAGTTCTTTTATTTGTGCTCTTGAGCTATACAACATGAGAGAAGGAACATTTTATCATATTTGCATGGCATGTATGATGTGGCCAAGCCAGTGTGACTGAAGGCATAATCAATTTATAAGTTGAACAAGCATCTTGGTGATGACGTGGACAGCTTGATTACAGTAATTAGTTTGAAGTTTCATTATGAAGGCTGTTTTAGTGGGATTTCCAATGCAAATTCTCTGGAATCATACTTGTCATTGGCGTTGTTTACTAGATACAAGATGGCAAATTCCATATCTGATTCTATTACGACCAGAAGATTCCAAGCACATGGACATTTTTAAGAATTTAAATGTTTAGTTTTAGGTTGTCTTGTCAAATGCTTCCTTGGCTTTAAGCAGTAGATAGTTTCATATTCTCCATGATACTGTGTTCCTCTTTTTGGGAAGGCTGAATTATAACCCGCTTTGAGTGATGGCTCTATGCATAAATATTTGGTAATGCCTCATACCATAGCAAAGATTGGTAAAAGTGATATGGTATTCATTGTTCTAATTTTTCTGGAAGTTCCTTTTTTGGTAAAAGACTCGTTACGAGAACACCCCAGTGTTCCTTGCTGCCATCGAAAATTGTTTGGATAGGCCTTGAAGATTTGTTTCACATACTGATTCCTTAGGGCACAAATGAATTCATGCAGTTCAAACATTGCTAGCAGCTAGTTGGCCATTCATAATTAAGATGAACTTCTAGATATTTGTCAAGCTTCTCAAAAGTTGGTCCAAAAGCTTTGTTCTTGGCTATCGTTAGCCCGTACCTCAGTTGAAAAGATATCAGGAGTTTATTGTGATAACAGATGCTAGCTCTAGATGAAGAGGAGCAAGTGGGTAATACAGTGCCCAATGAATATAATTTGGTGATATTTTCGCCATTCTCTTCCCTTCTAGCCACTCTCTCCCCCTCTTTAAGGGTCTCAAGAGGACTTTAATACAATCCTATCATGTCATCTCTCTCTCCATTGCCTCCTCAGACGCTTTGTCCCTCATGATCTTGCGTTGGATTCTCCGATGTATTTTGATGATCTATGATGATAGTGGCAATGATGAGGGCCACATCTTTATTAATAAAATAAGTGTTAAATGTGCTGTCTAAAGCAGTGGCTCTAGCTCAACAGGCGCTATCTACGTAGATGACCCACTGCCATAATGATACCAGTTGGTGTCCATCATAAATACAAACATATGTCACACCATTAAATTGACTTATAATGTAATAATGTTGTAATATCTATAATTAACAAAAATGACCATTTCTCTTGTTATGACACTCCCTCCTGCTTGAATGAGTAGAAGTCCTCTTCTAGATTATCTCTCCTCTTTCTCTTGCAGATGCTTTCTCTTTACTTCTGCATCTGTATCGTCTCTATATAATCTGCAAATATTCGTCTCTTGATAGTATACAATCTCTTCAATGCCCGGGGCATTTTGCCATGCCTTGATGCAATTAGCAAGGCTCTCTATGGAAGGTCCCAGGAGGAAGGCAACGAAGGCGGCTGGTTGACGACAAAACTCACGGAGAGTTTTGGAGCCTGGAACGATGTATGCCTGCGACTGTTCGGATGTACAGAGTGTTCATGATCACTGACGTACGGCTGTACGGAGCCTTGGAGCTCCTGCTGATACGGCCTGTGTATGGTCTGCGGGTGCAAGCCAGTAGGGAGATGTATGGCTGCACGTACGACGGTGTACGGGTCTGCTAACAAGCTACGTGCAGTGGTGTACGGCTGTATGGACGAGGATGTACGGGCCCGTTGACAAGCTGTGGGTAGCATTGTACGGCTGTATGGATGAGTGACGTACGGACTGCTGCTGACACATGTGTATGAACAGCTTGTGTATGCCTTATTGTGAACGTGTGATCACGGGCTGGCTGAAGCTGCAAGGGAGGTCTGCACGTGCATTCATGGGCTGTTGCTGATTGATGCCTTGGAGCTCGAGCTGTCTATACGTGCCCTCGGGCTGGTCAAGATCGTTATCTTGGAGCGCGAGCTGAGCAACTGATTGGATATGGGCTGGTCACAAGGGGTTGCTCCAATTAGCTGTGAGCTATCTTGGAGAGCGGGCTGAGCACACGGAGTGCCTTGCTCTATTTATGAGTTGTTTGGAGAGGCCTAGTTGGCAGGCTGGTCCACCGTGGATGTTTGCAGCTCAGGTTCTTGCTTCCGGGTGTTGTGGGCTGATCAGTTATGCGCTTACCCATTGCTTAAGCCTCTTGATTATCACATTGGCTTCTTTAAAATATTATAATATTTCAAATACCCACCTATAGTGACAATGTCCTAGTGTAGAAGCAGTGATCTCAATCACCAAATGGAAGTAAGCCCAAAGCTTTGTGGAAAGCTTTAATAAATTTTTTGGATGGGGCCTTGGTGAATAGATCTCTTGCATGCAATCTCTCTCTGACATAATGAGAATATATCTCAATGTGTTTTGGGCATGCATGAAACACATGATTCCGTGCATTGTCAATGAGTGTTGAAGTAGATGGCTGTCGAAGATCTGCCATCAATCTCCTTAGCCATACATATTCTATTGTAGTTGTGAAGGCTTCCTTGTACTCAGCTTCACAAGATAATGTTGCCATAGTTTATTGTTTCTTGCTCAACCAAGATATGCATGAACTGCGAATAAAGAAACAATTTCCACTGGTGGTGATCTGTTCTATGCCACGGGGTTGACTCTAGTTTGCATGCTTTCAGTAATTTACATTGGACTGCACATTATGATCAACTCCATATTCAGCCCACCCCTTCTCCATCCCCTACTCTCATATCCCATCCAATCCCCTTGCCCCCACCCCATCCCCTTCACCCATATCCCATCATATCGCCCCTCTTAGATTCAGCCCATCCCCTTCCTCTATCCCCTCCATATCAGCCCGTCCCCTTTCTCTATTTCCTACCCCTATCCCCTTTCCCCATCTCCAGCCATCAGGTAGCCCCCCGATCCTCATTTTAAGTGTGCTGTCATGCATGGCCTCATGTTCCTTAATCCCTTTGGTGACCTTGGTATCAACCTCTATAATAATCTCTGTCTTTATGGACTGCACTATGCATTAATCATAACCTTGATTGTAGAAACGAACTAATGGGTAGGCGAGGGGTGAAATGCCTTGCATGTTTATGTCACCTCATCTATCAATGCTTAATTCTTAGGCCCTGCCAAATCTTGAAGTCGTAATTCCATTAGTACCAAACGACTTAAGCCCTCAAATCTCTTGCTGTACCTGAAAATATGTTCTTGGGTCTGGTAATGGGACGATTTTGTCTCTAATATGTCTTCGCGTATGGGGTGAGGGTGTGAGTAACAGTTGTAGAATATGAGATTCTATTCAATGAGTCAAGGCAAGAGGATTCACGAAATTGACATTTTTGAGGAGACTAGCTGCTCCATAGTCTGGACTTAACAATTTACACACCCCCCAGCTTCAACTAACCCTCGAGATTGGGTTGGGAGTTCATTCCAACTTATGATGGGAGGAGAGAAGAAAAAGATGCTAAGGCCTACAAGAAGCTGAGCGTGCCATGACAAGAGAAATGGCCATTTTTGTTAATTATAGATATTAGAACATTATTACATATAATGGTGTGAGATATGTTTGTATTTCTGATGGACACCGACTGATATTGTTATGGTGGTGGATCATTTGAGCAGATAGGCCTTGTCAAGATGGAGCCACCGCTTCAGACAACACCAAATTTGGTACATGTAACACTTATTTTACTAATAGAGATGTGCACCCACGTGCCTAGGTTCTATGAGCAATAGGAAAGGGAAGGGTGCATTCGAGTGCATTGAATGGTAGATGCACAAGTAATAGGCTAAGGATAGGTCTACTCTTCACCTTGCATTCATCCACCATCTCTCTCCAACCTCCAACGACCCACTGAGAAAGGGCGTGCCAAATAGTGGAGTTTTTTGAGACCCCGAGTCATAGAATCTGAATTTTTGACATGACTCACATGAGGACAGGGTGCTTTGGACTGATTGGAGAGGCAGTGCTTTCAGGCGCACTTTTAGAATCCATCGATGAAGGGTTGGCTTTTTGACACCCTAGTGAAGCCGACTGCCATGTATGCAGCACCTTTTTGGGGGAGTGATCTCTTGGTGACAGACTGGAGGAGATTTGAGTGGCTACAAGTGATCATGGAGTTTGGAATGATTCGAAGTAAGCCCTCAATCCCCATTAAATAGTACATGTAGAGTTTGCCATGATACCATTCAGATTGATGCCATCTTTCAGAGAGTGACATTCATCCACAAAGTTTGGGCCTTGACCAGTTGGAGACTGCCGAGGTTGGTACTAGAGTCATCCAAACAGTTAGCAGAGAGTGGGGCTAGGTATGCAGCATATCCGCATGGTTTGCCAGTCAGGGTATTCAGATGGACTGGCTCTCCCCCTTTCAGGACAGCATGGATGCACTGCCAAAGTCGATCACATGAGATGAGATTAATCGTATCATACGGTTAGATCTCCTCCAGCTCCATACATCTTGGAATTTTTGGGAGGGGACCAAGAGTTCCCACACCAAGATTGAGTTCTATCACGATCACTTCTTGAGAGTGTCGGAGGATGGACTTATCATCAGACCCCAGTACCTAGAGGGACGGAGGAGTCTCACATTCACTAAGGATTTCCATTAGGCAGATGCAAGTCTCATCCCATCAGCTAAGGATTGAGATAGAAAGATCTACAAGCACACCCAGAGTGCAACGATGTGTAGGTTATGCATGTTTGGGGGAGGGGGGGGGGGGGGGGGTTGAGATAGAGGAGCACTTCTTGTGTGCCTGCCAATCCTACTATGAGGTTTGGGGATGATACCACTGCCTCTTTTAGGAGGGACAAGTCTTTGGTCCACTCTCACGGTTGATCCACTTCCATGACCATGTTTGCGTTGGGCTCTATTTGATTGAGATCGACGGCATGGAGAGACACTATTGAAATAGATCACACAACAATAGGAGGTTACCGCGCTACAAGAGGTTGGGATGGACCGAGCACAGCGACATGTCAAGGACTTCTATGCATTTGAGTTAGGTCCAAGACATAGTGGGGTGAAAGAGGAGGTGCAAGCTGACATGAGGGCAGTGTGGATCATTGGGGAGAGACGCCGTACTACACACAACATAAAGAGTGACCAGAGCATGCACGATCGAGGTCCGATCTATCTCAGCTCTCCTTAGAGGAGACCGCCAGAGTTGAGGCGTCACTCTTGACATGGCCCATTGGATATAGAGGTCGAGGAGACCACGTCGTCCGCCACAGCGAGAGAGAGCTTGATAGACGTAGATCCTAGACATCTTTATAGCCCACCAAAGAGCAACCACGGCAACGAGCTTCGAATTTCGAGTTCTTGCGTTCTTTAGCTTAGCATAGCACTCAACCAGGGTCCTAGCATGCCCTTTGCTTCAGCCAACAGAGGCTTGTATGAGTTTCTTCTCTCGATGTATTTTGTCCCATAGGCCTGCGGGGCCTCTTGAGGATGTTAATCTCTCTCTCAAGTGAGCCACCATGGTGCCGGGCTTTGGCTTATGAGCCCAAGTCTCAGATCTTAGCATGCTACAGCTCTTAGATAGTTGCTAGTCTCTGGATTATATCTGATTTTGCTCGAGCTATTGAGCTTTGTAGAGTTATCAGGTTATTAGTCTACTAGCTTCTCAGTTTATTAGTTTTTCAGTTTATGAGTTTAGTAGTCTTAGCCCCCAGGAAGGGCCTTAGTGTGCCCTTTGCTCTTGCCCATTGAGGCTTGTATGAGATCCTCCTTTTGGTGTTCTTTGTACCTTGTCCCATACGACCATGAGGTCTTTCTCGGACGTTAATACATATTTCGCGGACGAAGTGTTGGCTTTTTGACACTCTAGTGAGGCCGACTGCCATGTATGCGGCACCTTTTTGGGGGTGTGATATTTCAGAAGCATAGCAGCCCAAGCACGACTCACATGAGGGCATAGTGCTCTGGCTAGACTAGAGCGGCAGTGTTTCCAGGCGCACTTCCAAGATCCACCAACGAAGGGTTGGCTTTTCGACACACTAGTGCGGCCGACTGTCATGTATGCAACACCTTTCTGGGGGTGCGATCTTTCGAGGATAGATTGGAGGAGCTTCGAGCGGCTATAGGTGACGATGGGATCTAGGATGATCCGATGTAAGCCCTTAGTTCCACATGAGATAGTACAGGCAGAGTTCGCCATGACACCTCTCCAGGTTGATGCCATCTTTCAGACAGTGACTTTCATCCACAAAGTCTGGGACCTACCCCATTGGAGACTTCCAAGGTTGGCCCTAGAGTCATCCAGACGACTCGCAGAGAGCGGGGCATACACATGGTATGCATGCATATCTACATGGCTTGCCAGGCACGGTATCTAGATGGACAGGCTTCCCCCCTTTCAGTATAGCATGGATGCACCTCCTGAGTCGATTCCGCGAGATGAGATCAACCGTATCATACGGTTAGACCTCCTCCAGCTTCACACATCCTGGACTAGGGGGGGGGGACCAGGAGCTTCCCACCAAGACCTAGTTTTATCGCGACCACTTCCTGAGAGTATCAGAGGAGGGATTCATTATCAGACCTCAGTATCTCGAGGGTAGAGAAGTATCTCATGCACTGAGGATTGCCATTGGTTAGATGCGGGTTTCATCCCATTAGCTGAGGATTGAGGCAGGGAGAGCAGCAGGTATACCTAGAGAGTAGCGGGTCTGCACGCTATGTACGCTGGGGGTGGTTGAGACAAAGGAGCATTTTCTTTGTGTTTGCCCAGCCTACTACAAGATTCGGGGACGCTACCATTGTCTCTACCTAGAGGGGAGTGGCTTCGGTCCTTTGTCACGATTGATCCATTTCCATGACCAGGTCGTATCGGGCTTTATCTGATGGAGATGCAGCGACACAGGGAGGAGCTTCTACGACAGATCAGAGAGCAGCAGGGGATGGTCAGACCACTACTGGACATGACCGGGCACAGCGGCACGTCACACACTTCTATACATTGGAGTCAGCCCCCGGACACAGTGGAGTGGAGGAAGAGGAGCTAGCTGATATGAGTGCAGTCTGGATGAGCAGCCGGCACAGTACCATTGAGAGAGGGGCGCAGAGGTCACATGTGCGACAGAGAGCCCCCAGAGTACACTCTATTGAGGTCCGACCTATCATAGCTTTCCTCAGGGGAGACCGACAGAGACGAGGGGTCACTCTAGACATAGCCCAGAGAGTCTAGAGGGTGAGGAGACCGCACCCCCCACCACAACGCGAGACAGCTTGACAGACGTAGATACAAGACATTTTTGCAGCTCACCAGAGAGCCATCATTGTACCAGGCTTTGGTTTCGTCCCAGTGCCTGGATAGATTGCTTGATATGATTATGGTTATGATTATGATTTTGTTAGCATAGACTAGTACTCAGTAGTACTCAGCAAGGGTCCTAGTGTACCCTTTGCTTCAGGCCACTGAGGCTTGTATGAGTTCGCTTTTCTATGCACTTTGTCCCATAGGCCTGCAAGGTCTCCTGTGGACGTTAATATATCTTTCTTTCTTTCTTTCTCCCTTATCTTTCTTCTTTCTCTCCCTCTCTCAGTTCGTTTTGGTTCCAGGAAGAAATCTGCTGCCGCTTCTCGTCAAATGAAGCTCTTAGATTATGTTTTTCCTCGTTATCTATGAATTTCGAAATCTATTCTTGGTGATTATTTGCTGCGAATTGAAGATCCAGCTTGCGTTTCTACCAGCAATGATTCGTTTTTAGGGTTTCAAAGCTGAATACTGATTCATTTTAGGGTTTTTGGTCCGGTTTCAGACAGTGGCATACAGGGTTTGGGAGGTGTGGCTGTCCTTTTTAGAGCACACCTGAGACCACTCATATATGTGATCCGAAGAGAGGAGCACGCACAACATATGTGGGTGCGAGTTCAGCCATCAGATTCACGTCTGTTTTTCATTGTAGTGTGTTACTTTCCTCTAGATACAGCATCCAATGTACGAGAAGTCACCACTAAAGGGAACATCCCATGTGAGACTATTCATGATGACATCACGGAGCTTTCTAGACAGCGGGACACTCTCCTCCTTGGTGACTTCAATGCATGTACTAGAAACATATAGGTTGATCTGCTAGATTTCGATGATGATTCCCTCATTGTACCAGAGATGGATGCAGTAGAGCTATGGCTTGGGATAGTAAGGCAATCAGCAGATGCAGATGCACCAGTGACAGCATATGGGAGACATCTACTTGAGCTGGGGGCTATCCTTGACTTGATTATATATAAGGGTCTCCAGAGATGGCCATCATGTGGTGGGCTTGTTTCCCACATGGGTGGGGAAGAAGCACATTGGACTACTTGTTGGGTCCACTAGCTTTTATCTCACGGATACATGATTTTACTGTGTCTCCTCCTCCACTCGGTGCCGACCACTCATACCTTGCCTTTTGTATCTCAGTCGGCATGCCAACCATGAGGAGGCCCTCCCCCACACCCACTCATGTTCATATCCATTTTGATCGTGCTCTTGACCTAGTATACGTGAGCCACTTGGCCTCAAAGATTCCAATCTTACTTGGAGATGGGATGGACCTCGCCCATGCCTTAGACACCCTTGTCTCAGTGATACAGAATGCTGCCATTAGATCCTTTCCCACAACCCGATCTGCACGTGTCCCAGATGGGAAGATGCCCCAAAACCCCTAGTTTGACGAGTGTAGAGAGATGAGGGACCACCTCGCACATGAGTGAGTATTGGGACATTTGACTTCACCAGAGACACTACAGATCTCCTGCCAAGTGACATGGCGTAAGAAGCAGGCTTTCCTCATACACAGGATGGATGAGGTGATCGGATCCTTTCGTGGAGGGGATCCTACTACGGGTTGGGGGATCTTATTGGAGGGGAAGCCGCCCATCCCCATCACAAATTCAGCTGTTTGGCGCACATATGCATGCTCCCTCTATGATGTCCAGGGTCAGCAGACACCACCTGACATGTCCTCTATGACCAGACCCACTACGTGTCACTTGTTTACTGCACAGAATGTACGGGTTGTCCTTCTCCGCCTTCATAACCAGAGATCACCAGATCATGAGGGACTACCCATTGAGCACTTTGCACATGGGTAGGAGGTGTTGACCCCGGTTCTAGTGCGGTTGTTCAATTATGCCGTATGCCATGGCTTCCCGCCTACCTGGAGCACTACCACCATAGTACCGATACACAAGGCAGGTGATCCCATGGACACTGGAAACCATCATACTCTTATGATTGGCCACCCTCTGGCTAAGATACATGGGTCGGTACTAGAGAGGGAGATCAATAGCCACACATAGGGTCACGGTTAGCGAGCTCTTGGTGGGCGGGCAGGTTTTCAGAGACATCACTTCACCCTGGACCACATTATCACCTTGAGGGCTATCATTGAGTAGGCGAAGTTGAGGCACTAGAAAGTCTCCATTTTCTTTATAGACTTTCGTAAGGCATTTGATACTCTCCCGCATTCCCGCTTGATCATGAGGTTACAACAGTTGCAGCTCCGAGAGATCATGATTTGGGGGGTTATGAGTCTGTCAGAGGGAGAGTACGTGCCCGGGGAGGTCTATCAGATTGGGTTGAGAGCACTATCAGAGTGAAGCAAGGCTGCCCCCTCTCACCGACTCTCTTCGGGCTCTATATTGATGAGATTACATCCTTTGTAGATCGTCTAGGTGGACTTCTGGCTGACTTGATGATGTAGATACTGCTGTACGCAGATGACATAGTCCTCATATCATCCCCAACAGAGGGATTGCAGAAACATCTAGAGGCTCTGTAGATGTTCTGCAAAGAGAGAGACTTGACAGCTAACCTTAGAAAGACCAAGGTTTTGATTTTCAACACTTCGCGAGCAGTATCCCGTCACCATAGCTTCATGTACCGAGATGAGACAGTGGAGATAGTGCAGTCTTACACATATTTGGAAATTGGGAGTCGTGTTCACCAACCAGGCTTCACGATGACCCATGTAGCTACAACACGACTTACATGAGGGCGGGGTGCTCTGGCTTGACTAGAGAGGCAGTGCTTCCAGGCACACTTCCAGGACCCTCCGATGAAGGGTTGTCTTTTTGACACCCTGGTGAGATCAACTGGCATGTATGCAACACTTTTCTGGGAGAGTGACATTTTAGCAACAGAGTGGAAGAGATTTGAGAGGCTAGATGTGACTATGGGATCTAGGATGATTCGGAGTAAGCCCTCAGTTCCCCATCAGATTATACTGGCAGAGTTCGCCATGACCCCCCTCCAGGTTGCCATCTTTTAGATAGTGACATTCCTCCACACAGTCTAGGTGCCACCACAGTGGAGATTACCGAGGCTAGCATTGGAGTCTTCGAGGCGGCTGGTAGAGAGCGGTGTTGATACAACATGGTATGCACCGGTATCCATCTCAAGGATAGAGTCTCACATGCATTGAGGATCGACCATCTGACAGTTGCGAGTCTTGTCACATCAGCTGCAGATTGAGGCAGGGAGAGCAGCATGCATACTCGGGGAGCAGAGGATCTGTACACTATGCGTGCGGGGGGAGGTCGAGATAGAGGAGCACTTTCTATGTGTCTGCCCAATCTACCATGAGATCGGAGGGCGATATCACTACCTCTTCCAGGAGGGGCATGGATTTGGTCCGCTTACACGGCTGAACCATTTTCCCAACCAGGTTTGTGTAGGGCTCTATTTGATTGAGATACGATGACACAGAGATATATTGATGTGACAGATCAGAGAGCTGCAGGAGGCGATGCCACAGGTCACCGACATCGATCGAGCATAGACATGTGCTACATACTACTATGCATCTGAGTCAGCTATGGGGGTGGCTGAGGGAGAGGAGCTTGATGAGATGAGAGCATCATGGTTGTCTTACGAGAGGCACACAATTGACATGCGGCACAGAGAGTGACCAGAGCACACACAATCGGTCCGGTCTCGATCGTCGTGGTCTGCATCCTGAGATGAGAGCATCATGGATTAGCACACAATCGAGGACTGGACCTTGATTGTGCGTGCTCTGGTCACTCTCTATGCCGCAAGAGATGGCTATTCTAGCCAACAACAAAATCAACAAAGCAGATGTATATACGGAGGTAAAAGAGCAGGAAGCCATAGCAGAAAACAAGAAGAGATTGCACATAGGGGGGCTGCCAAAGGATTGTATGGGATGTCTTGCAGATAATTTTACAGAGGGATACACAGTAGAAGAAAGAAAAGAAAAGAAAGAAATTTTAATAGAGTCTTCGGAAGACCGATGGGTCTATGAGACTGAAAGAAAACCTGGTACAAATCACAGTAAGTGTGGAGCTACTGAAACGAGCATCATCACCCGTGCTGAATCCTAAGTCTGATCATACATAATCAAATACATCTGGATGTAACAATGAAAAGAAAAAGACTGGAGCGGAGCGGAATCCTCCATATGTCATGTCCCCCTGGCTGGTGCATAGTTGGTGATGGGACGCTAGTGCCTGTCAAGGGGTGCCGTGCGTCTCGGTCTCCTGGACGAGGCTCGACGCAAGACCAGAGCCACCGTGACTCCCATGGGATGTATCCCGGGTCTAAACAATGACGGGAGGTCCCCTAGAGTGGTCTGTGTGTCCCCTCGATGTCTCGTGTGTCGTGCTGCGATCGTCGGGTCGGGGTCTCTGGGGATCCACAGATAGAATGGGATGAACTTGACATCGATTGGATCTCTCAGAAGGGAACACAAGTACAAGTTGAGTTCACAGAGAGGGCAAGTAGAGTCAAGATTCTCCTACAAACAAAGGCACATGGGTATGGATATCTGAGGAGCTTACTCCGAATCAGCTCAAACAAAGGAATGTTGAACTTACTAAAGTGAAGGATGCACACAAAGATGGAAAATGGGCAGTATATAGGGATGGGCAAGCCTTGATCCGTGATTTCAAATCTAAACACAGACTCTTAATCTTAAACTGATGTTGCTCAAGCGGTTTTTTTCTAAGATAAAATTAGTAGCTAGTTATGCATCTAAATAAACTAGGGCTGAGCTGATATACTCCCCCAAAGAGTCTCAGTCTCTAACAGATGTTGATGATTTTGGTGTGTGTGTGCTTTTTTTGTCCCATAGACCCACGAGGTCTCTTGTGGATGTTAGTCTCTCTCTCTCTCTCTCTCTCTCTCTCAATGAGACAAGCAATGCAGGCCTGCTTGGACATGGGTTATGTCTCACTTGCTTGACTAGAGAGACAGTGCTTCCACTTGCACTTTGAGGATCCTCGAACCAAGGCTCCTCTCTTTGATTCCTTGGTTAGACCAACAGGCATGTAGGAAGCCTTGTTGGGGACTGGACCTCTTAGACACAGAGTGGGCTTGAGTAGAGTGACTACAGATTCTCTTGCTTTGACGGATAATCCGAGGCAAGCCATCAGTGCCACATCATATCATTGAGGCCAAGTTTGGCGCTTCTCCACTACAGTTAGATGCAACATTTCAGACCATTATTTATCTACACCGCGTCGGGTAGTATGGATCTTGCACATCGGGGTGAGGTAGGCTGCCATGGCTGGACCTGTCCTTGTCCATGGGCATCGCGAATGGAGGAAACGAGAGAGGTTGGTATGCATAGACTCATAGGTGGTTTGAGAGTTTGGGGTTTTACATGGACAGATTACCTCCATTTCAGTACAACCTAGGTGCTCCATCTATCCCACTTGGGCACCACGAGGTCAACCAGGTCATTTGAGAGAGCATCTCCTACAACTACACACATTCAAGACCTGCTTGGAACCGAGAGAGCTTCCAGTGAAGCTCAGCCTCTACAGAGACCATGCCTACGAGTAGGGCTTCATTGTCCCGCCCGAGTACACTCGGATCCACGTACCACATCCACTGAGGATCTCTATTGGAAGTTTCGAGTCTCATCACATCGACTTCATATCGAGAGTGGATGAGTTGAGGGGACACCTAGGGAGAGCCGCCTATGCATGTTATGTGGTAGGCGGGAGGTTGAGTCAAAGGAGCATTTCACACTCAGATGCCCCGTATACTACAAGATTAGCGGTTGATATCACTATCTCTTTAGGGAAGGTTTCAGACCCTCTCCAGGCGCCTCTCATATCCAGACCAGGGTTACCTTGCCGCTTTCATTAATGAGGCAGTTCGACATAGAGAGTTTTTACTCAGTGCACAGAGACAGACCTCAGGCTTACTGTCTGACTCGTCCCAGAGTGTTGTTTGGTTGGGATTGCAAAGCTTAATAAGCATTACTTTATCCAAGAGATTCCATAATCTTTTTAAACCCATATTGCAGCTTGTGCTTGGGTATTGATGAGAACATAAGCGTAGCTTTGCTTACTAAGTTATTCTTATTTTTATTTTGTACTTTCTTTTCTTATTTTTACTCATAATTCGCTTACAACTTTCTTTGTTCGCTTTCTTTTTACTTTATTTATTTATTTTTACTTTCTTTTATTTATTTATACTAAGTTTCTCTAATTTTGTATGAATTCTCTTTACCCCTCGGCCCCCTATGCTCCCCCGTAGCCCCTCGCTCAGCCCCCTCGCTCAGGCCCCCCTGCTCACACCCTTGCACCCGTCTCTCAGCCCCTCGCACCCCTAGGCTCAGCCACCTCGCCCCCCTACACTCCCCCGCAGCCCCTCGCTCAGCCCCCTCGCTCAGGCCCCCCCGCTCACCCCCTCGCACCCCTCCTCTCACCCCTCCGCTGCCCCCCCGCTCACCCCTTGGACCCCTCCTCTCACCCCTCCGCTCAGCCCTCGCACCCCTCCTCTCACCCCTCTGCTCAGCCCCTGCAGCCCCCCCGCTCACCCCCCTCCCTCAACCCTGGGCAGGGCAGTAGTATGTAGGGGTAGCGAGGCCGGACGAGGTGATGAAGGGTGGCTGACTGAGAGGTAGAGGTGATACGAGGGGAAAGTGCTGTGGAGCCGTGGCTGGTGGGGCTAGTGGTGAGGCTACTGGAGAGGAGACCTGTGATGATGATGCAGGAGAGGGGGAGGAGAGAGGTGGCGTAGATGATGAGGCAGATGATGGTAGTGAAATAGTGGTGGTAACCATAGCGGCAAGGATGTGGTGAGTGGCATGGGCTTTGGGTGGGCCCCTTTCTTCTGGGCCGCGGTGTTGTCCATTGTCAAACCGCTCCGGTTGCTGCATTTGTTGAAGTCCTCCAGACTGAGTTGCTTTTGTGTTTTCCCCTAGCCACCGTTCCCCTTCCCCATCTCCTCGCGTATGTAAATTTGGACCGAAGGGTCTCCCGCCTAGTCTCCTGTCCTCATCCCCCTGTTCTCTTCATTATGGGGACAAAGAAGGGATTGCAGGAGGTCGGAGCTGCAACCGGGGAAGGGAGAGAGAGAGAGAGAGAGAGAGAGAGAGAGAGGAGAGAGTTTTTTTTTTTTTAAAAGTTGGGGCCTTTTTTTTTTAAAAGAAAAAAAAGTTGGGGCTGCACACACAAAACCCCCCAAAAAAAAAAGGGTCGGGGCTGCAAGTCAGGGGGTGAGCGGGGGGGTGAGCGAGTGGTGAGCGGGGGGGCTGAGCGGAGGGGTGAGCGAGGGGCTGAGCGGGGGGGCTGAGCAAGGGGCTGCGGGGGCTGAGCGGAGGGGTGAGAGGAGGGGTGCGAGGGGGTGAGCGGGGGGGCTGAGCGAGGGGGTGAGCACAACGTCCCCACCCTCAGTACAACTTCAGCAGCCCACCTTCATTCCAACCCCTCTCGAGATCCAGTTCCCATTTGGACCAGGACATCTTAGGTCCCCACCAGATGCTTGGGACTTCCTATTGGCTGAGATACACAGCATCCGGGCGCGTCAGGAAGAGCTGACACATTACACTCAAGAGCAGGCCTGATACACCCAGGAGCAGGCCCGCATTATACACGAGCAGGGGACCCTTATCCAGGGGCTCAGACACGACATCACATAGCTTCGAGAGGAGATCGGGACCCTCAGAGTAGCGCCTGGAGGGACCCGAGTCATAGAGATGGAGGCACAGATAGCCACGATATAGTCGGCTATAGTAGAGACGACTAGATGGGTGGATGTGGCAAAACGGGAGCCCGCAAAGGCAACCGTTTCAGCCGCCATACAGGAGCAGCAGTAGAGGGCTTCGAAGGCCCTCAACATCCGGATACGAGGGATCACACGAGATAGCACCAGCACCACTACGACGCCCATGGAGGAGGCGATCACCTTTGTGACCACCACCATGGGGGTCCCCAACCATGGCATAGAGGGAGCATGGCGTGTTGGGAGAGACCCCAACCGAGAGCAGCCTCTAGTCATTCGCTTCAAAGATTCACATGCTCGACTAGCGACACTTCGACGCCGAGCCGCCCTACGAGAGCATCCCACCCTGTCCCCATGGATGAGGATTTGACACCACTATAGATTGAGGAGCGACGAGTTCTTCTGCAACAGCGGGATGTTGGTCGTAAGGAGGGGAAATGGGCCGTGAGCCGAGATGGTAGGTTGTTGACCGGCACCCGTCGGGCTCCCATCCATACCCCCTAGGGGGATGGGGCCTATGAGACTCAGGTTTCCGAGACCCTAGCCTGCACCATTTGGAATTGTAATGGTACCTTATGGTTGGACCCAGGGAACTTCTCAGAGTCTTATACAGGACGAGACATAGTCTTTTACACGGAGACACATCAGAGCCCAGAGCATCCACTACCGATACCAGACACCTCTTAGAGCAGGATCACAAAGTTCTTCCCATCGAGTGACATTGATCGTCCAGTCTCTAGCCGTAGACGTGACAGAGACCCCGACCCGACAATCGCAGCATGACACACGAGACATCGAGGGGGGACACAGATCACTTTGGGGGACCTCTCGTCATTGTTTAGACCCGGGATACATCCCACGGGAGTCATGGTGGCTCTGGTCTTGCGTCGAGTCTCCTCTAGGACACCGAGACGCACGGGACCCCTTGACGGATGCCAACGCCCCATCACCAGCTATGCACCAGCCAAGGCAACATGACATACGGAGGATTACGTTCCGCTCCAGTCTTTTTTCTTTTCACTGTCGTACCCAGATGTATTTGATTATGTATGATCAGACTTAGGATTGAGCATGGGTGATGATGCTCGTTTTAGTAGCTCCATCCTTACTGAGATTTGTATCAGGTTTTCTTTTAGTCTCATAGACCCATTGGTCTTCCGAAGACTCTAATAAAATTTCTTTCTTTCTTTCTTTCTTTCTTTAACTTTCCTTTGTTTTCTCTCTTGTTCTATATTAAAATTTATAATTTCTAAGATTGGATATATTATACTCTTAATAAGGTATATATATATTCTTCCTAAGCTCGCACATAACAGACCTACTTACCTAAAGTTTTGTACAATCATGATCCTTGGATAAAGTAGAGATGTGTGTCAGATGGAGAGCAATGCAAGACTTTGGCCAAGAGTGAGAAGGGTATCAGCTCTTTCTACCCCCTTAGGGATGTCGCATACCCAGCCTCAAGAAAGGGAAGAAGGCATCATCCAGTGACAACTTTCCTAGAACACAAGGTGGACAAGGGTGGAATTGTCTAAGAAAATATCGTGAAACCTGTGACCAGATCTTCTCACAAGCTACCTCCACCTGAGGGGACGAAGGATCTATCTAGAGAAAATGGCATAGTAGTTGGCAAACTTTTATAGATCTATTTAGGCATGACTATAAGTTTGGTACAAAGCTGGGACATATTGGCTTGTGAGTTGGAAAATCCACTCGAACAATTTACCTAATGAAAAGGCCTAGACACAAGAGTTTGGTTTGAACTGATAGGCATGACATAAGTCCAATTGAAGGCTATGAAGAACTAGACTGCCTGCAATGGGTCATTGCGTTAAAAAAATAAGATTATCGATAAAGTGCAGTGAATTCTCGCGATCTTGTGGAAAATTGTAGGTGGAAAGAAAGCACAGAACATATGCTATGCAAGGCCAGCACCTTAAGGACGTAGAAGATGAATCATACACCCTTGCTTATTGCAGCAAGCATGATGACAATAGGGCACCTTGCAACGTACACAACCTACTGTTTTAGCCAACAGCAAAATTGCTTTTTTAAATAAAAGGTACTTCTTACGTGAGGAAACTCCAAGAAGATACAGGGAGAATCTTGGAAGTCTATTCGTATCTCTAAAGGTGGATGTCAAGTAGCAATGTATACAACAGCTAGGAGCTGGCTGTAATTCCCCTTTTTTTTTCAAGAAAATTTCTCCATTAAGTATGAATGAAAACCGCGAGAGCAAGCTCAAATGCGGGAGTACATCATGCAATGCATGAGGAAAAAAAACAGCTCAAAAGGAGCTAATAAAAAACCAAGGCGGAGGCTGAAAATGCCACCTCAACTTTGAGGGAGACTCAGAGAAGAAAGCAGAGACTGTCCAAACTCTGAAAAAAGTAACTCTCCTGGCAGTGGCTGTAATTTTATTCGCTCAATAGACCTTTTGATTCCAACAGATGAGTAAAAAAGCTTGGTGTTCTTCCTGCTCTCATGTTTCAAGTGATGTTCCCTTTGTGTCCATACAAAGTAAGATTGAAGAGAAAAGTAATCCTACTGATTTATGGCATTAAGTGTGTAGGACTATAGATTGGTTGTCATGCTCTAATTCACATTGCATAGTGGCAATCTTGCTTGAATCTGTGGTTTTCTGGCAGAATGTGGAGAGAATTAAGGTTGCTGGCAGCCAAGAAGCCGCTCATAGCATCAATGGCAGATGTGGCTGCAAGCGGAGGGTACTACATGGCTATGGCTGCTGGAACCATTGTTTCAGAAAAACTCACTCTGACAGGCTCAATAGGAGTTGTGACAGGTCCTCCATATTAACTGTCTTTCTTTCTGAATGCATTCCTGGGGTTTAAGGCAAATACAAATCAATGAGTGTATCAAAATGCATCGTAGAATTTTTTAACTTGAAAGTCTTGGGAACTTGCAAGTTCCTCCATGTAGAGCTGAAGTCGATTGTGAGCTTCTGCAGACGTTTTCTTTGTTCTTTAAGCTGATGCATGTCAAATTAGCATCAACTATGATTCACAACATATCTTTGATGGCAGGAAAATTCATTTTAAAAGATCTCTATGAAAGAATAGGGTACACAAAGGAGATTATATCAAGAGGAAAATTTGCAGAACTTGATGCAGAACAGCGTCCTTTAAGGTTCTTTCAACTGACCCTTTTTGCTACATATCTCCTCCATATGCAATCAATGTAGGCATGGCACATTAATGTTTTTACGAACTTATACCCTCCAAATACATACTTTGTGTGATGCTGCACCAATAACAATGAAAACATGGCTTGCAAAACTAGGTTTATAAATATGAGAGAGAGAGAGAGAGAGAGAGAGAGAGAGAGAGAGAGAGAAAGAAAAGAAAGAAAGAAAGAAATTTTATTAGAGTCTTCAGAAGACCCAATACATACTTTGTGTGATGTTGCACCAATAACAATGAAAACATGGCTTGCAAAACTAGGTTTATAGATATGAAAGAGAGAGAGAGAGAGAGAGAGAGAGAGAAAGAAAGAAAGAAAAGAAAGAAAGAAAGAAATTTTATTAGAGTCTTCAGAAGACCGATGGGTCTATGAGACTGAAAGAAAACCTGATACAAATCACAGTAAGGGTGGAGCTACTGAAACGAGCATCATCACCCATGCTGAATCCTAAGTCTGATCATACATAATCAAATACATCTGGATGTAACAATGAAAAGAAAAGGACTGGAGCGGAGCAGAATCCTTTGTATGTCATGTCGCCTTGGCCAGTGCATAGCCGGTGATGGGACGTTGGCGCCCGTCAAGGGGTGCTGTGCGTCGCGGTCTCTTGGACGAGGCTCGACGCTAGACCAGAGCCACCGTGACTCCCGTGGGATGTATCCCGGGTCTAAACAATGACGGGAGGTCCCCCAGAGTGATCTGTGTGTCCCCTCAATGTCTCGTGTGTCGTATGAGAGAGAGAGAGAGAGAGAGAGAGAGAGAGAGAGAGAGAGAGTTGTATTAACATCTTCGGAAGGCCTCGTGGGCCTATGAGACAATGTACAATCAAGAAAGTAACTCATACAAGCCACTGTGGGATGAAGCAAAGGGCTCGCTAAGGCCCTTGCTGAGTGCTAAAAATCTCAAAAGTCAAAACTCAGCTATGCAAAGCTAATGCTCCAAATACATATCTGGGCGCCATGGTGGCCCTCCGATGGGACACAAAAATGTTTCGCACCTGCATCTGTTGAGCCTTCTCTCGCTGTTGCGGGGGGTTTGGTCTCCATGATCTATGTAACCGGTGTGCCATATCAAGAGTGACGCCTTGGCTCAGACAATCTCCTCCAAGTAAAACAATGATGATGATCCATGCTGCTCTCATATCGGCTATCTCCTCCTCGTCTACCCCACTATGTTTTGGGGCTGACTCGAAGGCATAGAAGTTGGTGACGTGTCGTCGTGCTCGGTCTCTCTTGTGGTACTGTCACCTCCTGTTATTTGATCTGTTGCAGTAACGTCTCTGTGTGTCGCCGCATCTCCATCAAATAGAGGCTGTAGACTCGGTCATTGTCACGGGGGCGTGAAATTCTAAGTACTTTAATGTACTGCAAGACCGTGACAACTTTGGTTTTAAAAGTCCAAGCGTGGGCTTAATAATGTGTAATTAAACGCGGCATGGTGCCTAGCACATAAGCGTAATTAATCCCTAGGCCCAAAGGCATTCCAAGGAATTAAAAGAGTGGTTGTTGGGAAATGATGATGTGGCATTTTTAATGGGCCCCCTAGAGGGCCATGTACCTTCAGTGGCCCCCCTAGAGTTCCAGGTGGCTCTAGTGCCTTCTACATGCTCCTTTGCCATTCGTGGACCTTCCTGGGCCTTCTAAACTTCACATGTGTGGTTTTCTCTCTCATCTTCTCCCTTTGTTGAGATTTTGGACTGGTTTTTCAGCCTCCTTCAGCTGAATTCCGTTTTTCTTCATAACTTCCCACCCGTTTAGATTCCTCGACTTCCGTTTGGCCCGATGGCTTTCCCTCTGCCTCCCCTTCGTAGTGATATGCTTTTCCCTCCGTGCGTTTGGTAGAACGGGTAGAGCTGAGCACTTCTTTTGCTGGTCGAATTTGCAAAAGTGGCTTTTTCTGGACCTTTTTTCTTCTACCGCCTCCTGGGCCTCTCCTCTTGCAAAGCTACAGCTTTCTGTTGAATTTCGAGTAGTCCGACGTGCTGGTTGACTGGTTTTTCTCAGTTTTGGAGGACTTTCCGGGGATGAAACTTCTCCAAAACCTTCTCAATGCATTCCTCTCTGAAGCACGCTTCTTTTGAGCCCAAGAACTCCCATTTCTTCGCGACAGAAGTGCTTCTTTTCGCATTTTTCAGTGGAATTCTTGCTGGTCGGCTCTTGTAAATGCTCTTTCTTCATGCCTTTGCACTCCTCTTTGGCTGAGAATGCAATTGGGCATTGGCTACTATGTCCTCTTGGCGATTGAGGACTTGGTTCGAGTTTTCAAGGCTTGGTGAGTTGTGATTTTGCTACTGCAATTTCTTTTTGCCATAAGCTATTGGTTGGCCTCGTGTGCCGTCTCTTTCTTGGCTCACAGGTACCCAATGTTCTATGCTTGAAAGCCTTGCAAAGGCTTAGTGAATTGGGGCTGCGTGCTCAGTTGCAGGGAAGGTCTCCCAGATGCAACTTGTAATCATTTCACTGTGAAATATAAAGAAATACCGAAAGGGGCACCACGGTGTTTGGGGCCAATCGGGTGCACTTGTTTATGTCTGTTAAGCAGGGGCATTCTAGCCTCCATTCCTTTTTCAGTGGTTTTGTTTGTGAACAAATGGGTAAATGCCAAATGGTGATCATGCAATGGTTAATGGTTGTGATATATGCTTTGTGAGCTGTAAATAAGTGCTGAAGTGATTAAAGGTTTAGTTCCACTGCCCTATGAGTGATTAGAGGCCGGTTTCATTGGTTCCATTGCCGAGATACCACACACTCTTTCTCAAGAGGTGGGCCTCGGTAGTTTGGTGGAAGGATATCTTTGCTGCGCTTTTTGACAGCTGAATATTACAACCATAAACATGGTGAGTACCCATGAGCAAGAGAGCTCCACAACTACTCAAAGGAGAACGCAGGAAAGACTTAATGATCCAGCTAGTGTACAGCTGCAGGGAGCACAACAAATGCCTTTTGAGCAGGCCACACATGAAGCTACAACTGAGCTCACTGGTGATACTAGTTCTAGCAGTGAGTCAGATGATGCTACTATGTTGAATGCACAGCTTGCAAGTGCAGTGACTGCTTTGATTCAGCTGGCTCAAAATTTGGCTCAGATTGTGCAAACAAATGCCAAGAAGAAGAAGAAATCGAGAAAGCACAAGCACGGAAAGAGTGAGTACACACATGCATCAGCTTCTCATGGTGGACCGCACACTCATGCATCAGTTTCCCATGAGGGACAGCCATCAAAAATGACTCAGAAAGTGACTTCCAAGAGAGAGGAATCGCCCAAAAGAGCACTTGAAAAAGAGGTACAAAAAGTACAGCCAGTGCAACAGTATGAGCAGCCAGCACAAGGCCTTGGTTTGGGTACTTCTACTCCTCAAAATAATAATGTGCAGTCCATAAATGTGGCTCAACCACCTCAGCCATATTTGAGGTAGCAACCTGAATATTTTGGTACAGATTCTATCTTTGATGCTATGTTGATTTCACCGCCAATTGGGCATAGAAAGCAAGCCATGTATGACAATGTGGGAATGCAGCCAGGCATGCAAGTCACATCATATGCTCCCATGCCTAATGTTCAGCCAAGCATGGCTCTCCCTAGTGAAGGGAATGCTGCAAATATACAGCCATCTTTGGGACAGCCAATATCAAATGTATATAAAGAATTGAAGGATGGTGGTTCTCATGTCAAGTTTGATACATATAATGGAGTACAGGACAGGTACAAAGCCCTCACATTCCTTCAACAGTTTGATGCTGCATTTCTTGGGGTTTTGTTTACAGAAGCATCCAAGATGAGGAAGGTTGCCACATTTTTGAAAGGCAATGCACTTAAGTGGTACACCAACCTTATGATTCATGGAGAGGCACCTGCTACTTGGCTGGAATTTAAGCAAGTGTTCTCTTATACTTGGCTTACTCCAACTTTTGAAGTTGAAGTACTTTCACACTGGCATGACTTGTCATACAAACTTTGCAAGAATCTTGATGATTACACCCAGAGGTTTTGGGATGTTTTGCTGCCATTGAGCTCTTACAGGCATGTTTCTTTGAAAGAGCAAATAGAGAGGTATTGTTGTGGATTGCCTAGTGAGCTACGTGATTATTGCATCAAAACCAAGGTGGGTTCTATGACTCAATTAATTGAGAATGCAAGGACAGCATATGCATGGATGCAGGAGAAGAATTTGGGCTTTATGGACAGCAAGAAAGAAGACAACAAACGGGCTGCCAAACACCAGGATAAGGACATCAAATCTGAAAATAAAAATTATGGCAAACGACCGTTTCAAAAGGGAGGAAAAGCCCAATTCAAAGCTGGTCAAAGGCGTGGACAGCCTAATAAACCTTCTCGTACCAAGTTATCTGATGAAGATAAAAAGTCACTCATGGAGCAAAACAAATGTTTTAGATGCAAAGGAGAGGGACACCGCTCTTATGATTGCCCATTCAAGAAAAGAGACAGGTCAGATGATGATAAGAATGGTGATAAACAAGCTGATCGGAAGGGCAAAAAGCCTAAACCTTCCGCAGGACTTCTTCCAGATGTGATTGGGAGTTTGCCACATGCACATGATAAAGAGGAAATGAAAAAGACAGAGATGTGCAGAGCATGGGGAAAAATCAGAAATCAGAATTGTTTGTTTTTCTTTGATTCTGGGGCAAAGGCAAATTTCATAACTCCTGATATGGCAGGAAGGCTTGACATCAAGCCTGAGGAAATGGGGCCATCCGGCATGTGTGATATGGCCAACAACCCTGAACTCAACACACCTGTCACTCTTATCATTGGCAAGTTGAGGATGCATATCCAGGGATATCAGGATGCAGAGGACTTCTACATTATGCCTTTGCTAGAGTGTGATGCTTTGCTTGGGATGCCTTGGATGTACAGGGTGGGGGCTGATGTGCAGATGAGAAACAAGAAGATTTCTTTAACTCATAGAGGCAAAAATCATGTACTTGATGTAAAGTTGAAAGGGGAGTCCATCCCTGTAGTTTCAGCTTCTTGTATTTCCAATGTAATAAAGCGTCATATTTCAGCGTACTTGATTTTTGTCAAAGAGGACAGCCAACCAGTTTAGAAAGGCCCTACTCTTTCTGCTTTAGATAGAGAAAGGGCTGGTTTTTTTTCAGATTTTCAGGATTGTTTCTTAGATGCACTTCCTCAAGAATTACCTCCCAAGAGGCCCGAGGATCATCAAATTGATATAATTCTAGGAAGCTCACCGCCTAATATACCTCCCTATCGTGTCAGTAAGGCACAACAGGAAGAGATAATGTCACAAGTGAAGGAACTCTTGGAAAAGAAATTAATACAGCCAAGTAATTCTCCTTACTGTTCCCCTGTGTTGCTTGTGCAAAAGAAGGATGGCAGTTGGAGAATGTGTATTGATTATAGGGCTTTGAATAAAGTCACAATTAAGAACCGTTTTCCAATTCCACGCATTGATGATATATCGGATCGGTTGGAAGGTTCCTCAATGTTCAGTCGTATTGACCTTAAAAGTGGATACCATCAGATAAGGATACGGCCTAAAGATGTCTACAAGACTGCCTTCCGCACTTCATTTGGCTTATATGAGTTCCTTGTGATGCCTTTTGGTTTGACTAATGCACCTGCCACTTTAAATAGAATGATGGACAGAATTTTTAGAGCACACAGACAGTTTGTGGGCACTTTCTTCGATGACATCATTGTGTTCTTTAGAAATGAGCAGGAGCACAGGAAACACCTCACCATTGTGTTTCAAGAGTTGAAAAGACACAAGCTATTAATAAACACCAAGAAAAGTGAGTTCTTTATGCATGAGATTCATTTTCTCGGTCATATAGTGTCAAAGGATGGAGTCAAGATGGATCCTGCAAAAGTTGAGGCCATAAGGAGTTGGCCAATTTTGAAAAATCTGCATAAAGTCAGAAGCTTTCTTGGGTTGTGTTCATACTATCGGAGGTTTATAAAGTACTTTGCAGAAATTGCTTCTCCCTTGCATGCTTTACAAAAGAAAGCTGTACCGTTTCAGTGGGGACTAAAGGAAAATGCAGCTTTTGAAGAGCTGAAGCAAAAGTTGTGTTCTGAACCCGTTATTATCTTGCCAGATCTTGCAAAACCCTTTGCTGTAACTTGTGATGCATGTGGGAACAGCATAGGAGACACTTTGATGCAGGATGGCAGAGTGGTTGCATATGAGAGTAGAGTTCTCAAAGATGCTGAATTGTACTTGCAGACATACGAGAAGGAAATGTTAGCAGTGATACATGCTTTGACCACATGGAAACATTACCTTCTTGGAGCTGATTTTTATGTGCAGACAGATCATCAGTCACTTAGATATTTTCTCACGCAGAGAAAATTATCTGAAAAGCACATGAGATGGACTAACTTCCTCTCAATGTTTCATTTTTAAATTGTACATGTGCCGGGTAACAAAAATGTCGTGGCTGATGCACTTTCCAGGAAACCACAACCTGAAGCAGTCTCCAAGAAACCCAATGTTTCAGCAGTGAGCATTGCTTACAACAATGTGTTGGATGTGATGAAAGATCAGTATGTTAATGATGCTGATTTTTCAACTATTTATGATCAGCTTTCTGATGGTCAAAGGCATGATCACTATATGTTGAAAGAGGGTTTCATTTTGATGCATGGACGACTCTGTGTCACTGATCAGATGCGACAGAAAGTCATAATGGAAAGTCATGCTCCTCCATATGCAGGACATAGGGGAATTACAGCAACAATTACAGCAGTGGAGCAATACTTTTATTGGCCATCTTTGAGGAAAGATGTGGAAGAATATGTGAGAACATGCATGGTTTGTCAGAAAGTAAAGTTTGACAGGCAGAAGGCACCTGGGTTGTTACACCCTTTGCCAATTCCGGATAGACCATGGCAAAGCATAGCTATGGATTTTGTGTTTGATCTTCCACGTACTCCTACTGGACATGATGGATTGTGGACAATAATTTGCAGGTTTAGCAAACAAGCCCACTTTGTGCCAGTAAGAAAGAAAATTACAGCAGATCAAATGGCCAAATTATTTTTGCAGCATGTCTTCAAGTATCATGGGATGCCTGAATCCATAATGTGATAGAGATCCGAGGATGACCAGCCTCTTTTGGAGAGGACTGTTTGAAAATATGGGCACTACGCTGAATTTTTCGTCATCTTTTCACCCTCAGTCTGATGGACAATCGGAGCAGGAAAACTCTACCATCTTGGATATGTTTAAATGCTATGTCTCAGACCACAAAAGCAAATGGGAGCATTATTTGCCTTTGCTGGAATATGCTTACAATAATATGGTACACACATCCACAGGTAAAGTATCTTTTGAAATAGTGGAAGGTGCCAGGAAGATACCTCCCATTTGGCATACAAAAGAGAAAATCTTTGAAGCTGATCGTTTTGTGGAAAGCCTTGAAGAGGCTTACAAGAAGATCAAATATGCCTTGCAAAGAAGTCAGGACAAGCAGAAAAGAGTAGCAGATAAGCACCGCAGGGAATTGGTATTCACAGAAGGTGATTGGGTTTTGCTGCGTTTTCAGAAGGCAAGGCTGAAAAATAAGAAAGGCAAGGAAAGGTTGTACACAAAGCTGAACATGCGTTACTATGGTCCTTTCCAGGTTTCTGAAAAGATAAACGAGGTAGCTTACAGGCTGAAGTTGCCTCCGCATTGGAAGATACATAATGCCTTTCATGTGAGCTTATTAAAGCAATATCATGGAGATATTCCCGAGGATTTACTTGATGAGGTGCAGCCTGAAGTGGAGGAACAGGATGAACTTCTGGTCCCAGAGCAGATTCTGGCACACAGGGATAGAAAGCTCAAGGGTAAAGTTATCCGTCGCTACTTGGTAAAATTTCAAAATTACCCATCACTTGATGCGAAATGGATGGAGGAAGGTGAACTGGTAGATTTACCTGGGATATTGCAGCTTTACCTTGATGCTTTCCAATTAGAGCCGACTGCGGTCCGGGCTCCTATAGGTAGTTCAGCAGAGCGAGCGTCTGGAGCATTACCTGGTGTTCGAGAGGGGGGTAGCACCTCCACTCCCTCAGTACATACGGGCTCACCGTGATTTCATGAGGTCGCTTGATGACACTGTATGTTTCATCCGAGATACTGAGCTGACAGTATTTCTGCTGTGAGACTTCATGATATTGATGCATCTTGACTATTGATCGCCGAGGATCACATAGATTTTGAGCAGTGTATATGGATGGATGCATGCCTCTCCTAGCCATATTTTCACTGTCTCTGTATACTATAGCTGAGGCTTTCTTGTATACTCTTTTATGCTATATTTCATGCTTACTCTTGTGTTTTGGGACAGCAAACTGTGGTTTGCTGTTCCAAGAGAGGGGTATGTCACGGGGGCGTGAAATTCTAAGTACTTTAATGTACTACAAGACCGTGACAACTTTGGTTTTAAAAGTCTAAGCGTGGGCTTAATAATGTGTAATTAAACACGGCATGGTGCCTAGCACATAAGCGTAATTAATCCCTAGGCCCAAAGGCATTCCAAGGAATTAAAAGAGTGGTTGTTGGGAAATGATGATGTGGCATTTTTAATGGGCCCCCTAGAGGGCCATGTACCTTCAGTGGCCCCCCTAGAGTTCCAGGTGGCTCTAGTGCCTTCTACATGCTCCTTTGCCATTCCTGGACCTTCCTGGGTCTTCTAAACTTCACATCTGTGGTTTTCTCTCTCATCTTCTCCCTTTGTTGAGATTTTGGACTGGTTTTTCAGCCTCCTTCAGCTGAATTCCGTTTTTCTTCATAACTTCCTACCCGTTTGGATTCCTCGACTTCCGTTTGGCCCGATGGCTTCCCCTCTGCCTCCCCTTCGCAGTGATATGCTTTTCCCTCCGTGCGTTTGGTAGAACAGGCAGAGCTGAGCACTTCTTTTGTTGGTCGAATTTGCAAAAGTGGCTTTTTCTGGACCTTTTTTTCTTCTACCGCCTCCTGGGCCTCTCCTCTTGCAAAGCTACAGCTTTCTATTGAATTTCGAGTGGTCCGACGCGCTGGTTGACTGGTTTTTCTCAGTTTTGGAGGACTTTCCGGCGATGAATCTTCTCCAAAACCTTCTCAATGCATTCCTCTCTGAAGCACGCTTCTTTTGAGCCCAAGAACTCCCATTTCTTCGCGACAGAAGTGCTTCTTTTCAGATTTTTCAATGGAATTCTTGCCGGTCGGCTCTTGTAAATGCTCTTTCTTCATGCCTTTGCACTCCTCTTTGGCTGAGAATGCAATTGGGCATTGGCTACTATGTCCTCTTGGCGATTGAGGACTTGGTTCGAGTTTTCAGGGCTTGGTGAGTTGTGATTTTGCTACTGCAATTTCTTTGCATAAGCTATTGGTTGGCCTCGTGTGCCGCCTCTTTCTTGGCTCACAGGTACCCAGGCAGTTATCGTAAAGCATAATGCTAACTATCATAAAATAGGAGCTAACTATCATAAAAATAAATGCTAACAATCATAATAATAGAGTGATGTAGCATGTGTGCCAGTGTCGGGTTCGTAATGGGGATGGGTGGCTTCCCCTTTGATAAAATCCCCCTTCTCCGAAAAAGGTGGATCACCTCGTGAAGACTATGTGTGAGGAAAACCTGCCTTATGACACTTAAGACGACATGATATCCATGGTGCCTCGAACATCATCGAATGCCCCAACGCTGGCTTGTATATGAGGTGGATCTCATCTCTTGACACTCAGCATCAAACCATGAGTCTTCTAGGGGACATGCAGTGGATTGAGTCGTGCACGGGAATGATCTAGAGGCAACATCCTGGGTGTATCTGGTCGTGCTTGGTGGGAGCGGGATCAGTCAGAGCTTGTTGTTGGTGTAGCAACTGATTTAGCAAGTGCCAACTAGGAATGGTCACCGCCGAGCAGGGGGGGACTGCAAAGCCATGTACACGTGACACAAAGGCTGGTGGCCCCAGCAGATAGCCCAACTACTTGTCCCCCTCTCAGAGGTGGGAGTACAAGCATCCATTATAACTTAGTCTATGTCAATGTAGAACTTTTTCTTTGTTAGCACCTCTCTTGATATATAATGTAACATACTATCTTCAAATATAGAAATGGAACTTAACCATGCAGCTCATCTTCTATACATCAACAAAATGAATCTGTGAAACTTGGCTAAGAAAGCGCCTCTTATGCTGAAATGATGAGAGTAGCTATGGGTCATTTGCATGAAAACATGTCACGTGGGAAGCATTGTGAACCAAAAAAAGCATGCACAATATAGTAGAGATGCTTATGGGAAGTCAAGCTTTGATAAATGCTGCGTCATTATTTACAGCTTACTGTTTTTGGTTCATACATGCTGTCACTTTTTCCCTAACTAAGAGCTAAAAGATGTAGTTCATATTTTTTGCAAAATTGTTATTCTCTGTAACTTCTGGTTTAATGATTCAGTAAAACTCATTGCAGGCCTGATGAGAAAGAATTCTTTGCCAAGTCGGCACAGTATGCATACAAGCGGTTCCGGGACAAAGCTGCCCTCTCAAGGTCGATGGAGGTAAGATTTACTAAATTATTATTCACCCAGCTTGCATAGGCGAAATTGAATCATGCAAATTCTCAAAAATCATACTTCAAACATCAAGAGACAAGGCTTCTCATAGTAGTGATGCAACTCCTCCCGCCCTCTTCCACCTCAGGAATAGAAAGAGACCAAGCTGGTAAAAAGACTAAATCTTAAAACTAGAGCTATGAGTATACAATCAAGAAGATAGATGGAAGTTCAAGAAAGGTATGGGGCTTTTGCCTCAACTGTACTTTTGGCAAACAAACAAGTATGCACTTTGCAAGAAATTGCAGATATTAAGAGTTTTGCAAGCTCTTTTGAAAACAATTTGAAGCCTGGGCTACTGTTGCAGCTTTTTGAGTCTAGTCTCCACTCCGGGCAATTTTTACAGATTTTTAGGAACAATGTGAGTCAAGTTTGGGGCAGATTGCAGTAGTTTGGAACTTTTGTTTGCAAGATAATGGTCAACAAAGAGGGATGCATTTGGGATTTTGGCCAGAAGGATAAGTTGGTTGGTACCAACTATTCTTTGTGGAGCTTTATGGTCAAGAACATGCTCATGGCCAAAAGCTTATGGAGTCATGTTAAAGGAGATTCTTCTTGGCGGACTTACCCAATACAACTGCTCACTGGTAGCTGGCCAACAGAAATCTAGGCGTACAAATTCATAGTGCATAAGAGAAACATATAGGAAGCCTACAGACAGAATAGACAGCGTTTGGGTCCTAGTGTGTTCACCTGTGCTTTCTTGCTCTTTTGATTAAAATCTTGCCCAGGCTCCAAACCGTTTGTTTGAGGTGCCCCATTTGCTAGAGAATGAAGGACAGCCGGCTCGGCGATGTTAGTAGCATTTGTTTATTCTCCTCCGCTGGACAAAGGATTCATGAGATTCAATTACTGGCTCTTGGTCTCCGTCTACAGCCAGCTCATCAGCATGAGCAGCATGTTCTGGGTTCTCTTCTGATGCGATCTCATCGGCTATCTCTTCCACGGAGCTATATTGTGCAGATTCACCCTGGGGGCTTTCACTACCGAGTATGTCCTCATCTACACTGACAGTGGGTGTACCCTCTTCTGTCTACCCCTCCTCTCTGTCAACGGGAGGCTCTTGGTCCTGCACACCTGTGGCCTGATGCCCATCACTAGCGCATATGTCCTCTTCTGCATTGACTACGGGCATAGAGCAGCTGGCACAGCAAGTCCCACACTAGCTGAACAGGCTCTGAGGTTGAATCTTCTTCTTCAGCGTCAGACGGCAACAACTTCAACGAAGAGGCCAAAAAGTGCCAAAAGTGACAGCACGCGAGCAAAAAGACCAACACATCATCGTTTACTGACTCATAGCCAAGGCTTGCCTCCTTGAGATGGCATAGCTGCTACTCCAAGTCTTCGCATTGGTGTTTGGTGCACTAAGTGCCGAAACAATGGGTATGGACAGGTGACCCTGTGTGAGACACCTCAAGAGACTGGAAGGGGGGGATTTATAGGCCCCAACCAGCCTCGTCTGCATGCAAGGGGCTGGTCAATTGACCGACCAGCAGGTTGGCCTGACCCAACCTGGTCAGGAGCCCAAACTGGGCCCCAACTCATCCCTGACCATGCATCAAAATGGCCTCCATCAGCGAGCCTAAAACAGGCCAGCAACTAGTCTATAGTCTGCCCTTTACCCTGGCAAAATGTTGGTAATTGCACCCCCCCCTAGGCTCCCACGTGGAATGTGTGCCTATTCCTCAATCTGGGCGGGCACACCCACAAAGAGTCCCTCTCTCACTATGAGATGCCACAAACTTTAACATCGTTGTGGTTGAAGAATGGGCTTGTCTTGTATGCATACAAGCTAGACAAGAAGTTGCATCACTCATTGTGGCTGAAACTTCAGCTATTGTCTGGTACATTGATCGTGGTGCATCCAAGCACGTTACCTCTTAGAGGGAGTTATTGCAGATTTGCAGCCTACTCCGGTTGGCAAGAAGATGTCTTGACAAAAGATGGTACTGAATATGCCTTTGCTAGAATCACCTCCCACACATTTGTGTGAAAGATATATTTTGGGCAAAATGCATCGGAATGCTTTCCCTAAGGATGGATGAGCTAGAGCTGAAGAAATTACAGCTCATTCACAGTGATGTGTGTGGTCCCATGTGGACACCATCACTTGGAAAGCATCTTTATTTTGTGAGCTTCAGCAATGATTACTCCACAGTCGATCTCACACAAAAAAGAAAAAGCTGCTGCTCCTCCTGGCTCCACGCTGCTCCCTCCCTGTTACGCTCTAGCCGAGGTAGCATGACCTCGGAAGAATCAGTCGACATTTCACTTAAAGGATCTATCTCTGTAATATATGTGTTTGCGCTTCATGTAAATGATCGGGAGGGATTTAATGTCAAGGTCCTAGGTGAGGGATGATAGCACCAGACTAGGTAGGTCTAAGGCCAAGGGCCTAGTGCACACATTGTGCCTAGGGGCAAAGAATTTAATGCATCCCAAGAGAGGGGTGAAATATTGCATTAGGAAGGCCCTATATGGATGACATGTGGCATCTAGATCTATCTAGGGAATTGGGGCTTGCTGAGGCCAGTGAGGCAAGAGAAGGGAATTATTCACGTGAAATTTTGAATGAAGATCTCTGTCTGCTTGTTAGCTTCAGCGAGATATGGCTGGGAGGATATACATGGTGCTACTCCCGTGATACGAAGTAGAGAACTAGATCAATGTGTTTGACAATTGGTATCAGAGCCTGTGGAGAGATCAAGGGATACGTGACGAAGAAGGGTCGTGTTCATGGGATAAGAAGACCTTCACGTGAACGATAGAGAGCTGGATCGTCGAACGATCTGAGCGCCAATCGACGGACTGACCGGGTGATGCTGCAACGTGACGAACGGAGGCTTGCTGACGGAGGCTTCTGAATTGTGGCTGGAGTTTGGGGGTCCCGTAAGTTAGTGGCGGACAGCGGGTCTGGAGCCTGGGTGGAACGGCTGGTAATCGGCGACGTCCACGAATTAGGAAACGAAGGATTGGTGGCGCTCCCGCAGCTACAACGAAATCAGACAGAAGTGCGCTAGTCGTTCAACGGTGGCCTACGCAAACGGGTCGTCGAACGTTGGAGCGGTGACATGCGCAGGCGTTGAAGCTGTTGTTGGAGCGGAAGGTTCCTCCATGGTCTTTCGACGTCGGGATTTTGTGGGTGAGTAGATCAATAGAAAGCCCAAGGGAAGGAGTGGAACGGATTGCAGCAGTTTGTGAGCGGGAGACCAATTGGTCCAACTAATTCAACGAACAAATTGGTCGAACGGCGTGGCAGAACAGGCTGGTGGCCCGCAGCCTGTACATCAACCTGTACATCAACTGTAACTGAAGACTGATTGCAGGAGTACGACAGGTTGTTGACTGGAATTGCATGGAACAAAAGGGGAGTGTGGCTGTTCGTTAACGACCAGGGAGCTCTCTTCGACCTCCATTATTTTCGTGTTGTTTTTTTTTCTCCTCGATTTAGTGGGGTGATGCTTTACGTTCATAGACTGGATCTTAAGAGTAATCAGCTTGCATGAGGTGTTAATGTTGGAGCAGGGACAGATTATGCATGTGCATATGCATATGCCTGTGTGCTTCGATCAGAGTCAGTTTGCAGGAAATTCCCTAGTATAGGGAAAAGCGCCATCTGAGATATATGCCTGTGTTAAATGCCTGATCGGTGTGAATGTGGGATTGCAGGGATTCCCTAGTATAGGGAATTGTGTCAGACTGTTAGTACACTGAACTGTGTCAACTTGTAAATACAGTTTTCCAGTGGTGTTTATAATTTATTAAAAAAAAAAAACAAAAAACAAAACACCCATTGAACGGAATGGAAGCAGAAGAAGGAGCTTCCAAGAGGGACCCTGGTGAATCAGGAGTCCGGCCGACCCAACAGGGATCGCGCCCAGTAGCTCACACTTTATCTGGCAGGATTGCATTGCTGGAGGATGCCTTGCAACAGTTGTTAGCGCAGCAATTACAGGCCAATGCAGGGCAGTCTGAGCTTAGGAGAGCGATACATAGTATGTCTGCCAGACCTTATCGAGAGGAGAAGGGAAAGGCTCCAATGGAACCGGAGTCTGGCGTTCATACAGTCGAGCCTAGGAAGGCTAAAGTGCCAAATATTGCAAATTGCAGACCGGAAAAGTATTCTGGTCGGATGAACGACCGTAGCTCCGATGTCATTGAGACCTGGTTACACAAATGGGACGAGGCGTTCGCCATTTGTGAAATCAGAAATGACATCAAGAAGATCCGTGAGGCCACCCACATGTTTAGTGAGGCAGCGGATCGGTGGTGGATTAAACAACAAAAAAGATGGGATAGCATCCACTACCTGGGAGGGGTTTAAAAGAGAGTTCAGGAAACACTTCTTACCTCCTGACGAAGCATCCCGAGCTTGGGATCAATATAGGAACCTTCATCAGAGAAATTTATCGATGGCAGAATACACTGATAAGTTTCGAGAGTGTAATGAAGGTTGACAAACCCTTGCCTCAATCAATCCAAGTGAAAGATTTCATATTTGGATTGAATGATCGAATAAAAATGGAAGTTCGGGCTAAGTACGCGAACACGTTAGATGATGCAATAGCTATAGCCCTGAACTACGAGGATGCCAAGGGCAGCAAACCAAGTGGGTTTGCACAGGTCGGAACCCAGTATGGGTATCCGAAGAAATCTGGGTTTAAGAAGAAGTGGGCTAGTAGAGGGAGTGGTTCGCAGCCGAGTGGTCAAGCCAAGCAGGCGAGACCGGCTGAAACTCCTAAACCAAGTACCACCATTGGAGTGAAGAGGAAAGTAACCCCAATGGCAGCCCGGGCTTGGTCTAAGTCTCCCTTGAACCCAGAACAAAGGGAAAAAGCGAGGAGAGAAGGCTTATGCTTTGGTTGCCTTCAACCTCACCAGTGGAAAGATTGTCCACGTAACAAAGATCGTCGGATGGCTGAGATGGTGATCTCAGAGTGCGACGTGGAGATGCAGGGAAGTCCCAGAGCGGAAGAGATGCAGATTCAGCTAGCGGGATCTTCTCAGAGGTTAGTACCTTGTTTGTTATGTGTGTCTGTTGCTAAGTTAGTGACGAGTGTACCTGATAACATCCTATCTAAGCCCGCAGCAACGGGGTATACGGCCTTTAATGATACGGAGTTAATCAAAATGAAAGGGCAAGTGGCCAATCATGATGTCATTGTGTTGTTTGACTCGGCGTCCCGGGGGATTCACTCTTCATTAAAGGGGGACGTCACCTACGTGGATGAACTTCAAGAAAACCCCCTATTTAAGATCCACGTAGGATGATAAAACACCCCTATTTAAGCTTATAAGATACCACCAAAATTCCATTATGTCCCCCCCTTTCCTTAAATCTACATTCTCTCTCAAGCATTTAGATTACACAATAAGCAAATTTAGGTTACTTTCCCTATGACTATTTAAAACCATAGAGAAAATCAGACTATTTAAAACCATACACAAAATCAAACTTGTTTGGACTAGTTACCCAAGGTAACCTATATTATGTCCCCCCTTCTTAAATATGACATGGTCCCCCTAGCTTAAATTCAATATTGGGAAAAAAAAAAGGGGCCCCACCCCTAATGTATAAGCTTATGCCTCATTTCAAAAAAACCCCCTATTGTACACTCACGTGATATCATAAGTTTCCCCCTGTGAATCCCCGGCTCGGCGTCAACTCACATTGTGATTAACTCCAAGCTCGTGAAGAGGCTGAAATAAAAAACAAACCCATCTAACTATGCGTATACAGTCAGAATGGCAGATGGAAGTTCAACTGAAGTATGGGACCAAAGGGTTACCCAGTTGGAGCTTCGGATTCAGGACTATGCTGAGAAGCTTGATTTTGAACTGACCAAGCTTGCTCATGCAGATATAGCCCTGGGTATGGCGTGGCATTCTAGGAAGAATCCAGCCATTGATTGGAAAAAGCACGTATATCAATTCAAGATGAATGATGTGCTTTATGTCTTGCGAGGTGAGAAAGATACACCTCAGGGACTGTTGGTTTCCGTGATGGAAATCCGAAAAGCTCAAGTAGAGTTTTTATTCCTTTGCACAGCATCGGTAGAGCCGGTTGATGATTCTTCGGCTAGCACTGATGTTACGCAAAGTGGTGAGATGGTCAAGTTGGCTAATCTTATAACAGAGGAGTTCTCTGAATGTTTTAGGGATGAACTACCTTATGGGTTACCTCCAGAGCGGAAAGTTCAACATAAGATTGAACTGATCCCGGGGGCAGAACCTGTAAATAGACCTCCCTATAGAATGAGTTTTACTGAAGAGGCGGAGGTGCATAGACAACTGGAAGAATTCCTCAAGTTGGGGCAGATTCAACCAAGTTTCTCACCTTTTGCTTCGCCAGTGATATTAAAGAAGAAAAAGGATGATACGTTTCGCCTCTGTATAGATTACAGAGCATTGAATAATATCACTGTTAAGCACAGGTATCCGATGGCTCGGATTGATGATTTGCTAGATGCATTACATGGAGCCGTGATTTTCAGTAAGATAGATCTTAAGTGCGGCTACCATCAAATCCGGATTAGAGCCGAGGATGTGCATAAAACCGCTTTCAGAAGCAGGTTTGGTCATTATGATTCTTCAGACTTACCAATGCTCCAGCGACATTCGTCATGCTTATGAACGATTTGCTACGTCCGTACATCGGAAAGTTCGTAGTACATTTTATTGACGATATCCTGATATTTAGTAAAAGTATTACCGAGCATCGTGAACACTTAAGAGTAGTGTTCAGTACTTTGAGGAAAGCCAGTCTTTATGTAAATAAAAAGAAAACTATACTGTGTATGGTTAGGCTCTTGAGTATTTAGGATTCATAATTACTCCACAGGGGGTAGAAATGGATCTGAAGACAGTGGCTGCGATACTAACTTGGCCAATCCCTCAGAGTCTGACCGCGTTGCGATCATTCTTGGGATTTGTCCAGTTTTATAGAAGGAATATCAAAGGATATTCCGGAATAGTATCGCCATTGACTGATCTGACCTCAGATAAAGTACCTTTTATTTGGGAACAGAATCAACAAGAAAGTTTTAACACCATAAAACAAGCTGTGGTCACAGGACCGGTGTTAAAAATAGTTGATCCCCAGAAACCGTTGTTCCCTGAAACCGATGCAAGTGGCATTGCGGTAGGAGCAATTCTCCTTCAAGAGGGAAGGCCAGTAGCCTTTGAAAGCAAGAAGCTTTCTCCCTCTCAAAGGAATTGGCCAACTCATGAATTGGAGTTGTATGCTGTTATCCATGCTTTGAAAACATGGAGGCATTATTTGTATGGTTCAGAGTTTTATGTGGATGTGGATCATGATACTCTGAAACATTTTTGCAAACAGCCTGACTTGAGGGGCCGCCAAGCTAGGTGGGCAGAGCTCATGCAGGAGTTTAATCTAACGATTTGGTACCGAAGAGGAAAAGACAAAAAGATTGCTGATGTGTTGTCTCGCATTATGCACAACCTGAGTTTCACGGTATTAGAGAGTGCTCTAATGACCGAGATAAGAGAAACTCAAAAAGTGGACGAGTTTGTCCAGAGCTTGTGGCCTAAAGCTCATGTGTTAAAACCCGAGGAAAATGAAAAGGATGACCTGGCATCCAGAAAAGGCCAAACTTATGCAAGATATACCATAAGGGATGGTATGCTAGTTAGAAATGACAAGGTTGTAGTACCTACTCAGAATGATCTCAGGCAGAGAGTCATTCGACAGTGCCATGATAGCCCGTGTGCGGGACACCCAGGAGTCAAGAAGACATATGATCTCGTGAAGCGAGATTTCTTTTGGCCAAAGATGAAAAAGCATATTCATGAATATGTGACACGGTGTTTCTCGTGTCAGGTAAGTAAGGCCGAGCGGGTGAAGCCATCCGAACTTTTACAGCCCTTGGAAATACCACTAAGTAAGTGGGAGAGCATTTCCATGGATTTTATTGTAGGGCTGCCTACGACACAAGGAGGGTATGATTCTATCCTTGTGGTGGTTGATCGTCTAACCAAGATGGCTCACTTCATTCCGACTAGAGAGTCTGTTAGTGTCCCGCAAGTGGCGGATTTGTTTATCAGACATATATTTCGTCTGCATGGATTGCCTAGATCCATAGTGTCAGACCGAGATGTCAGATTTACCGGTCATTTTTGGACAGTGGTATTTGAGACACTAAGGACTGAGTTGGGAATGAGTAGTGGGGATCATCCTGAGACGGATGGTCAGACGGAGAGAGTCAACCAGACTTTAGAGGATATGCTGAGAGCATATGTGTCATTGAGGCAACATACGTGGGACAAGTGGTTGCCATTGTTGGAGTTTGCCTACAATGATAGAAAACATTCCTCTACCGGGTTCAGTCCGTTTGAGCTGAACTATGGTTATAGACCAGCCAATCTGACTATAGTTGGAGTACCTCAGAAAGTGCCTAGTGCCGCGAACTTTGTAGTTCAGATGCGGGAGATGCTAGCACTTGCGAGAGCTAATATCCGCCAGGCTATGGATAGAGCCAAGGTGTATGCGGATGAAAACCGGTCTATAAGGGTATTTAAGGAAGGAGAAAAAGTTTTTCTCAGAGTTCCTTCGCACTCGAAGTCGTTGACTTCAGGAGAGTGTGCTAAATTATCACCTCGATACTGTGGGCCGTGGTTAATTCTAAAGAGAATAGGCAGTGTAGCCTATAAATTAGAATTGCCATAGGGGTGTAAGGTGCACCCTTTCATGTTTCGCGCTTAAAGAAATTTTTGCATACTGGTGACTCACTAATCGAAGGTGTGGTTTTGTTTCAGGAGATAGAGGATATTGCAAAGCGCAAACCAACAAGAATCGTGGACCGAGGAAGAATGCAAATACGAAATCGGAAGATACCCACGGTGTTGGTTGCATGGCATGGTCAGCTTCTATCCGAAGCTACCTGGGAATCCGTATATCAGTTGCGGAGAGTGTTCATCAGTCAACATTTCCCTTAAAGGATCTATCTCTGTAATATATGTGTTTGCGCTTCATGTAAATGATCGGGAGGGATTTAATGTCAAGTCATGAAGAAAGGGGAAGTGTAAAAGATGCTGAGTATCCGAGCAACCCCTTTCCAAACAGTCCTCGCCTGACTGTAGTCCCAAAGGCAATGTCGCACTGACTCCTCTGCAGAATGACATCGAGGACAAGTGGGATCAGCCCCAAACCTTGATCTCCACAGGTTCACTGCAATCCCTCCATGAATAGAAAGCCAAAAGAAAAGAGTGATCTTTCTATTTCTTAGGGATTTCCAGAGTCTCCTCCAGAAATTTCTACGCAAATCTGCGGTGATGAAGAAGCTTTCCCAATGGGGGGCTCTGGAGGGAATCCAACCCCTACTGTTCAGCTGAAACCTCCTGGCATTACCAACCGTGAAACGAAAGAAGGGAATCCCCCTCTCTCGGTGCCCATGATCTATCCACTCCCACTCTCCTGGGTCCCACTGCAAGCACATGATAGGTGCACCTCCATATAACCACAACCTTCAGGATCCCAAGGCCAAAAGCATAGGGTCGGGGTCTAAGTACCACTGCAAGCCCGCTCCATGGTCCACAAAACCAGCAATCCTGACAGGCTGAAAGGCAACCTCAAGAAGAATGCCCAAAAAGCTCAGCCTGAGATCTAAGGAAGATACTCATAGCTTCTGGCACAAAAAGAAAGAGGAAGGGGGCTAAAGGGCATCCCTGACGAACTGATCGGGAAATATGAAACCTGTCACCCCTTACCCCTCCAATCAAGACCTGGCTGTGGGCTGACCTGTAAAGGGACGCCACCCCTCTAACCAAGCATCTGAAAATCCAAACCGTAGAAGAGTGCCCTCAAGAAAACCCCAATCTACTCTGTCATAGGCTTTCTGGAAGTCCAAGAGTAAAACTGCTAGCCTCTGCCCACTGTGCATAGCCCACTCTGTGGCTTCCCAAAAGGAAAAGATATTATCAAAAATGCTCCTGCCTGCACAAAGCCTGTCTGAGTATCATGGATGAGGTCTGGAAGAAGGGGCTGTAGTCGGATGCTGATCGCCTTGGCAAGGATTTTGTAAAGGGTGCCCAAAAGAGTAATGGGTCTCCAATGGGATACAAAATTCATGTTGCCACCTTTCGGGATAAGGTGAATGAGTCCCTCGGTCAGTGAGTCAGGCATCTCACCCGAGTCCCAAATGCCCTGCAGGGCTGAAGTAATATGATCACCTATCATATCCCAAAAGGCTATAAAAAAAGGAGTAAGACCATCGGAACCAGGGCATTTGCCCTTATGAAGGGCACAGAGAGCAGTCTTGAATTCTGTGTTGGTAAAGCGTGCATCAAGTGAGCATAACATCTCTGGGGTGACCAACACAGGTAAACTCTGCCAAACTTCATCTCTAGCCACCTCTCTGGCCTGTGAGTTCGGATCTGCGGAAAGTAGGGAGGTATAGAAGGCTGTCGCTAAATGCACGACGGTTTCCGGATGGGACTGCAAAACGCCGTCAGAGTCAAAAAGCTGCCTGACACTCTCTACTATGTCTGGGACCAAGTGTAGAGAAAAAGTGTTTATTGACTCTGCCTCCCATCTGTATCCAAAAGGACTGCCGTGCATGGAAGGCATACTCTGCTCTCTGATCAAGCAAGGTCTGCAAGTGAGCCCTTGCCGCAGCAAGGCACTCCTGTATCCAAGCATCTGATGGTCGTTTCTGCTCCTCCCTTTGTAGGGCTGCCAACTGCCCGCGGATACCGATCTCTCGCCTGAGTACCTCACCTCGCCGAGCACTAGCAACGGAGTGATAGAAGTCACTGATACTGGCAAGTGCTGTGGCCACATGTGAAGGACCGGCCACCCCCCCCTGCATATGAGAAACCCAGATCTCCAACACTGCCTCTATGAGAGTCTCATCCGTGTATAAGGCGTCTGGGATCCTGACACTGTGAGACCGTCCTCTCAAATGAGGCTCTGAAATGGACAAAATCACCGAAAAATGGTTTGAAGTGGAAACACCGGGTGCAATGCAAACTGTCCCCCCTCTATCAAGAGCCCAGTCACCCACATAGAATCTGCCAATCCGAGCATGGATAGGCAACTGCACCCTATGGTTCGACCATGAAAACAAAAGTGACTGAGACTGAACAAGAAATGCATCATCTGACCAAACATCTCTACCACTGAACCTGAACAAGAAGGCATCCCAGGCTGCTCTCTCAAGGGAGTGGACTGCCCCCTTTCTTATCAGAAGGTGCCTCAACCATGTTGAAGTCACCTCCAATAATCCACGAATCCGCAATGTCAGCCCACGAGAGCAACTCTTTCCAGAACAAAACATGGTCCCCTCTGTTGTTCGGAGCATAAAGGTTGAGGAAACCAACCTTACGTCCGTCAATCAGAAGTAAAACCCACTGGGCCCTGGAGGGGGTTATGGTACCGTGTCCAATGACCAGAGGGAGAATAGAGTCTGAAACTGAAATGCAAGTACCTCCTTTGGTTCTCAAGGCAGGAAGCCAAAAAGTCCGGCCTGATAGCAGCTTACCTGACTTGGAGCAATCTCTGATATCCAATTTGTGTTCCTGAAGAAAAAGAATGTCTAGGGAACCACCTGAAACACCTGGATGGAGCTGATTCCTGATCAGCTGTCTGCGACGGCGATGAGGGATGCCGCCCAATCCCTGTATATTCCAACTGGCTATCCTCATCGGCGGGAGGAAGTGGGTTGGAATACCTTACCCGACCTGGTGGCGGAAACAGAAACCTCTACCGGAGCAGACCTCCTGCCATGTACACGAGGTCCAAGGGGAGGAAAATCCACAGGTGAGAGAGAGAAGGATCTCTTAATAGGGATGCTGATAACTGGCTCTCCAAAAGTAGAGGGTACAAAATCATCCTCTGGGAGGCTAGAGAGGTCCTCCAAAGCAGAAAATGAGTTCCGCTGAGCCAGTCCTGAGGAGGGGGTACGAAGGATTCCTACCGAAGCAGGAAGAGAATGTAAAACCCCCTTCCCTCTGTCCAAAGAGGGAGGCACCTGTACTGGATCTTGATCAAAAGGTGGTGCAGACGAGGTGCCAACAACCTGCGCTGCTGAGGAAGGTACAGCGTGATCCAAGGGTGGAGTCAAACAAGGCTCCTGAACAGTAGTCTCCTCCTGAGGCTCCAAGGGGGTAGCCTCCGAAGAGGTGGAGGAGTGAACTAAAGTAGAGGGCCTAGCCGCGACCGGAACCCACCGTGGGCCGGAGGTGGCGCGGGGTGCCGAAGGGACTCGAGTAGCCCTAGGGGAGGGGGGAGCCCGTGTCTGAGGCCGTGTCTGTGGAGCGGTAGGTCCTGCTCCAGCTCTCTGTCGTAAGCTAGTACGAGCTGGTTGCTTTGTGGGCCTCTTTTTCTTCTTTGGGCAATCTCTGGTGAAGTGCCCCGAGGATCTGCAAATCCTGCACTGGTCCTGCCGACCTGCAACCTCAAATCTCTGGCGGAAGAAAGACCCGTCGGGTCGCTGTAGCATGATGTGGTCATCTGAAATATTGGGGTCCTGGACAATGACCCTAACCCTGGGTACCCCGTCCAACCTAACCGCCTCAGCAGCCGAAGAGGGCTCGGCCAGGGAGAGGGGGGATCTCTGCCACCACACCAAACCTTTCGCCAATAACTGAAAGAAGCCGGTGATAAACTGAGGGAAGACCAGGGAATCTGATGAAAACAGAAACTCCCTGCTTGTCCTCTTCAACTGGGTCAAATCCCAGTTGAAAAGGAAACAAAAAGATCCTCCTGTAGCCTAGAAGTAGAAACCCGGCCTGTAGCAGGTCTCTCGTGACGTCCGGGGAATCTAGGAACACCTGAAAGAAACCCCGTCCCAACAAACGAACATCCTTGAGGTGGGGGGCGAGGTCCTGAGGAAGCGCCGACAGCATCCAATCTCTAGCTTGTGACCTAGAGGGGTGTGAGCCATGAATGCGTGCGAAGAGAGTCGTGGAACACTCATGCTCCAAATCCTTTTGCAACTGCTGTAGCTCGTCTTTTGAAAAAGTGACAGTTCTCGCGGGCGGTGTGAGCGGAGACGGATTGACTGAATGGGAACCCATTCGTCAATCGAGGTGTGTTGGCCGATTCAAACACAAAAAATAAAAACTCCGTCCGCTTTCCTGAAACCCAGGAGACCCCTATAAGAGAATAGGGGTATTCTAGATGAAGGAGTGGGTGAAGAAGAAGGGAGAGAGAAGAAGAAACCAAGGGAGGAGGGGAGGATAGAGGAGAGGAGTGGAGGAAAGGGAGAGAAGAGGAGTAGAGGAGAGGGGAAGGAGAGAGGAGGGGAGGAGGGGGGAGAAGCAAGGAAGAGCAGGGGGGAGAGGAGGGGAAAGGTTGCAGTGGGGGGGGGGGAGCAGCAGGCTGCAGCAGGGAGGTAGCAGCAGCAGGTGTGGGGGGGGGAGCAGCAGGCTGCAGCGCGGGGGGAGCAGCAGCAGGCGCGGGGGGGGGAGCAGGCTGCAGCGCAGGGGGGGGAGGCTGCAGTGCGGGGGAAGGGGGCAGAGCGGGGGAAGGGGGCAGAGCGGAGAGGGCAGGTAGGAGGGGGCAGCGAGGAGGGAGCAGAAGCAGCAGCAGGGAGCAGGAGCAGCAGGAGGGGGCAGCAGGAGGGAGCAGGAGCAGCAGCAGGGAGCGGGGAGAGAGGCAGCAGGAGGAGCGGGGAGAGGAGCAGCAGCAGGGAGGAGGAGCAGCAGGAGGGAAGGGAGGGGGCAGCGAGGAGGGGAGCAGGAGGAGCAGCAGGGCGGGGAGAGGAGAGCAGCAGTTGAGCAGGGAGAGGAGGGGAGCAGGAGGAGCGGGGGGTTTCTCTTCTAGTACAAAATGATCCCACTATTCATGACGCAGTCATTGAAGAAAGAGCTGTCAATAAACAGCAAAGGCAAGTTCCCAGATGGCTTCTTGATACATGGAGGGACAGCAAACAAGATTAGTCTTTTGCTGCCCGGATAAGATCAGGGAATAGACAGATGCATGGTCACTTTCTTGAATTTGCACTCCTTGCTACAGCTTGCAATGAAGAGCCATTGTGCCATAAAGATGCTTTTGACAGCAAAGAGTGGATGGATGCAATGAGAGCTGAGTTACAATCCATTGCCAAAAATGACACATGGGAATTAGTAGATCTTCCTCCCGGCAAGCATGCCATTGGTACCCGGTGGGTCTACAAATTAAAAAGGAAATCTGATGGCAGCATAGATCGATACAAAGCCCGTCTTGTTGCAAAAGGTTATGCCCAACAACGAGGCATTGACTTTGAGGAGACCTTTGCTCCCACATCCCGGATTACTACCATTAGATGTGTCATTGCCATTGTAGCCCATCATCATTGGCAAGTGCACCAACTTGACATCAAGACTGCTTTTCTTCATGGGGATCTGCAGGAAGAAGTTTGTGTCACCCAACCTCCTGGCTTTGAGGTTGTTAATTCTGAAAATAAGGTATGCCGGCTTAGAAAAGCCCTATATGGTTTGAAGCAGGCACCCAAGGCATGGTATGCCAAAATTCATGCACACTTACTATCCCTTGGTTTTCAGAATAGCCCCACAGAACCCACTCTTTATGTTCGTGGGAGTGGATCTGATTTTTTAGTGCTGATTTTATATGTGGATGATATGCTCATCACGGGCTCAGATACTCAACAAATTGCAGATTTCAAGGCTGATTTGGAGCAGATTTTTGACATGTTAGACATGGGACAGCTCCATTATTATCTGGGCATTTAGTTTGCTCATGTTGAGGGGGGTATCATGATGTCTCAGTCCAAGTATATGGGACAGCTCCTTGATCGTTTTCAGTTCGAGGATTGCAAGCCAATCTCTACTCCAGTGGACCCTGGCTTCAAATTCTCAGCTCATGATGGGAGCCCACCATGTGATATCACTCTTTATCAGCAGGCTGTTGGATGCCTTATTTATTTATGTCACACAAGACCTGACTTACAGTATGCAGTATCTCAGCTTAGCAGATTCATGCACATGCCCAGTTCACAGCATTGGCAGGCAGTGAAGAGAGTCTTCAAATATCTCAGAGGCACTCAGGATCTAGCCCTCTTCTATGGTGATCAGGGTTCACTTACCATGCATGCTTATAGGGATAATGACTGGGCAGGATGTTCCGACACACTAGTGTCACATACTGGCTTTTTTTTTTGCTTGGCAATTCATGTCTCTCTTGGTTCAGCAAGAAGCAACCAACAGTTGCCACATCTAGCTGTGAGGCTGAGTACAGGGCAGCTTTCACCGCTACAGTAGAGTATGTCTGGCTTCGACAGTTACTTACAGATCTTGGTATTCGCCAAACATCCTCCACTATGGTCTACACTGACAGCTAGAGTGCTTTGGCCATTGCGCGTAACCCAATGTTTCATGCACGTACCAAGCATATTGAAGTTCACTATCATTATGTTCGGGAGCGGTTGTCAGCAGTTGTCCTATCTTCCCATAGAGGACAACATAGCAGATCTGTTTACAAAGGCACTTCCTCGTCCCAAGTTCGAAGTCTTCCGCCAGGCTTTACACTTGGTTCCCTTTGTTACATGATCTAACATATCTTGTACATTCATAGGTGGCTATATCCTTTTGGATGAACATGTGCCACCATGATCAGAAAATACTAGGTATTCTGAGACGTTTCCAGAATACTTCAGCCCATACCATGGAGGGGGGTTTGTAGGCCATCTTCTCCTAGTTCTAGTGATGCCCTATAGGCCTTGGTATGTGCCTTGTAGGCATTGGTATAGGCACTTAGTTTATTGTGTGCCTTTTATGCCACATAAGATACTTAGTCCTATGTGACACCTAGGACACTTAGTCCTAGGTCTAGGTACAAGTACTATGTACTTTGTTTTTCACACACTACTCAAGATTGACGTGACGGTTGTGACTCTTCGACTCTTTGTACTTTGCACTCTCTTTTCATTCAACGATCCTACAAAAGGTTAATGCCTGTACAATCCTGCTACACGGAATTTTTGTTAGAAGAGATGTAAAATTTTCAGAAAATTCAGCACACACACAAGCTGAATTTAATGTGCCAGCTTCTTCCACATTAGATGATGTTTTGGAGGGATTACTACCCATTGCTTTGGGTTCCTCATCTGAAATCCTTGTTGAAAATCAGCATTTACAGCAAGCTCCTTCTGTTCCACATGCTCCGATTCAGCCACGAGCTGATTTGGCTCCTCCACAGGTAGTGGAAGATGCTGTCATGCAAGAGATTACGAAAATACACACAGCCAAAACTGTTTTGAATTGGCTTCTCCAAACTCTCAGGGAGAGTAGGCTTGATGCTCCTTTGCCGGGCAGATCTTGTAGTGCAGCAAGGCACGAAGGGGTGCTCTTTTTGTTGAATCAGCTTATTTAGGTACTCTTCTTGATGAGGAAGAGCCTAATACTTTTGAAGAAGCCAAAGACAATGTGCATTGGATGCATGCCATGCAAGATGAGTTGTAGCCTATTGAGAAAAATCAGACCTGGAATCTTGTGGATTTGCCACTAGGAAAGAATGCCATAGGTACCAGATGGGTTTTCAAAGTAAAAAGAAAGTCAGATGGGTCCATTGACAGGTACAAGGCACGGTTGACGCATCCATGTATGAATATCTACACACACATGTGCCGTATGTATGTATGTATGTAAAAGCTGTTGTAAGCTCCATACTACTTTGAGAAGAGTGTTACTCCCCCTTATGTGGGATCTCTCGCCCCATGTATCTTCCGCCCCCGTTTGCCATTACCATTTTGGTGGCAAGATTTCCTTGCAACATGTGACATAAGATGTCATCCAACAGTGAATAGCAACATGTGGCATAATGTGTCCACTTATTGGCTAGCAACATCACATGAGTTGAGTGTCCATTTGCAACCTATCACTCAACATGTTTGTGGCCCAAAGCAAGGTTTGCGTGATGGAGAGACCATTTTTGGCAGGGGATACAACAATCAAGGCAGTTGATGCCAACTCAACTACACAACAAGCAATTGAGACGTGATGCCTGTCACTTTGGGGGGGCGGCCATTTTCCGAGCGAAATCTTTCGAGCGTTCGACGCATCCTCTAAAACATAGGCATTGCAATGATTTTTGTTTTATTTTGTTTTGTTGTAGTATATCTCTGTGTAAACTACGACATCTTTTCCTCAGAAGGTCTTGGCCAAATTGCTCAATGAGGATCATAAGGTAGTGTTACCGTCTCAAAAGGCAAAAGATAACGTAGTGGCTCCTCAAACTGCATATCCCTATTGGGGTTGGGGTGAATGATGACTCTACCAATCCTATATATTGTCCATGTGCTCTTTTCCCTTGCCTCCATCACCTTCCTGATATCCACTTTCCATTGCTCAATCTGCATTCGTGCAAGCTCTTCATTGATGAAGATTAGGGTCCACTGAATCCAATGCCAAACCTGTTGTCGTGTGGGTGAGGCCAACAACACACCTCACCTTTTCTCTATTATGGAAATCTTGACCAGCTTTTTGTTCCTATTGTTTGTCCTCAAGGGAGAGAGAAGTCTAGATGGCAGTGGGAATTGAGGGCATTGCCATGTGAGCTCCTCTAGCAACACCAAATGGTCAGCTTCTAAATCACTTGTCTTCTTGTTAAACCAAAACACCACCATGACTAGCACGGGAGGAAGAGGACGAGGCCAAGGAGTGCAAACACAACCCCCATTATTTTAGAGTACCTACATAATAGTCTGAAAGAGTAAACAGTCATACATCAGTTTAAGACTGAGACTCTTTTGGTTTTGATTTAAACTCTCTGATTAGGTCTATGCCTTCACGGTAAACTGCCCATTGTCCATCCTTTCTGGCAGCCCTGACTTAAGCTAATTCAGTTGCCTTATTCTTGAGTTGATCTTGTGTAAGCTCCTCTGCTATCCATACTTTGGTACCCTTCAACTTGTAAGATTGCCGAAGAAGCTTGATCCACATATCTTTTGACTTCAGTGTAAGGATTGCATGACCTTTATAGTGCATAATAGAAGTTGGCCTGGAGTCGTCATCATCCTGCTCATCATCATCCACCCATTCAATGTTGGGCAAGCTTGCTTTGATCTTTGTCAATATTTCACTATATGTGTCCTCTTTGTACGAGTCTTCTGGGAGTCCCCCTATTCTAATATTTAGTGCATTATCACATCTAGCTTTGTGTTCTTTAATATTTGCTTGAATATCAGACTTACTTGCTTTGGTGTCCACTTTCACAGTCACTTCTTTCTTAGCAGTTTGTACTTCAATGTGGACAAGATCTTTGACTGTAGAGACTAGCTGCGGAGTAGGGGTGAATGCTTACAAGATTTTACAGCCTCATCAATTACTAACTGCTTACCAGGCCCTTCCAGAATGTGAAGTCGAGCCTTTACTTCTGCCAGTTCCAATCGTAGCTCTCTCACTGCCTGCTGCAGATAGAAAATCTGATCTTGTTGCCCAAGTATGGGTCGTTTTGAGGCTTCTTGTTGGTAATTCCGTGCATATGGAGAGGGTGTCATTGCTGCAACTGTACAGTACCGAGTCCTGATGGAGGTTGAAGGAGTTGAGAGGGAAACAAAGAAAGGGAAGGGAAGGTTAGAGGGAAGGGAGAAGGAAGGAAGGAGAGAGAGAAAAAAGGGGGGGTCAAGAAGGAAACAAATCCTTCCTAGTCAAGAAGGAAACAAATCCTTCCTAGTCAAGAAGGAAACAAATTCTTCCTAGAACAATCCATGGGCTGGGGGAAAGACAACACTTAGCTGAGCCCAAAAGGGCCCTGGAGACAGGGCACAAACAAAGAAGAAAAAGGAAGGAGAGGCTGTGGAAGAAGACGTGGTGAAAGAAAAGAAGGGCAGGGGGCAAAGGGAAGATCAAAAGCTAGCACAAAGGTACAAAAACGAGAAGAGGAGAGAGGGGACGGGGCAGGTTCCATAATTGGGCTGAGGCTGTCCCGAATTAAGCCAGTACCAGCATGCAGTAGGAAGGAGGAAGAGGCGTAGCCTAGCAGGGAGGATAGGTAAAAGAAAGGAAGGGGAGTTGGTGTGATCAGTTGGGGTCCCAGCTGCGCATAGAGAAACCAAGCCCAAAAGGTCCCAGCTGCGCATAGAGAAACCAAGCCCAAAATGGGCTGGGAAGGGGGCAAAAGAAAGGGGAAGAAAATGCTTTGTTCTAAGATCAAAACCACAAACGGACTAGAAAAATGGAACGGATCCTTACGATGCTTCTTTTGATACTTAATTATTGCACCCTCTCTGTAACTATTCGTCCATGTCCCTCCTTGTTGCCTTAGTGAATCAATGACCTCAGATTCATCCCTCAAACAAGCAAATGCAATAGGAAGCAATATCACACACATGCAACTTTACAATAACATTAGGTGGGAGGGGTTTGGGCTCAACCATATGTTTTAAGCACATGCAAGGTTAGTCTCTAACGATAGTTTTAAGCACATGCAAGCTTAGTCTCTTCTTATCGTTAGGACATTTAAGGGGATGTGCATGAAAGTGGCATATTGTTTCTGCAGAGTGCAATTTGATCAATGCATCATATCTGCTAGTTTTTGTCTTCCATGGTAGAATTAGAGTGAGAAGAAATGTTTTCTAAAATGACATGTGTATTTTAGGCAAATGCAACTTCCTCAGAGCATATGGCAAGAGTGATTCTTAAGAATTTATGTCTAAGTTGTGCTTGTATTCAGATTGAAAAGATGGAAGAAGTGGCTCAAGGCCGGGTGTGGACAGGAAAAGCTGCAAAGGAAAGAGGCTTAATTGACACAATTGGTGGAATCTCAAAAGCAGTCGCAATAGCAAAAAAAAAGGCAGGCATTCCTCAAGACTCCAAGGTAGAAGTTCTTCTGCATGCTGCTGGTCTCTCTATGCTATCAATCACATATTTTCTTTGTTTGTATCTTGTCCCCTATCAACTTTAGACATGCTGTTCCAGTAACATGCCTGTGACTATGGCAATTAGAAGAGCAAAAACCTGCTGTTCCAATAACGCGCCTGTGACTATGGCAATTAGAAGAGAAAAAAAGAGAGAAATCGTCTACTGCCACTAGGTTGGAAGTTTATGTGAATTCTCAGACGCATCATTGTCTAAACAAACAACTGTCACCGTCATTTAGCTGTGCTTCATGTGCAAACTATCTTTGTTATTTTCCTGATGCTGCAGGTGTCATTGGTAGAGCTGTCAAGACGTTCGCTGTCTTTATCTGATGCTCTGAGAAGTGGTGTGACAACAATCTCAAGTGTAATGAAGTTGCTCAGTATAGATGGAAGGATCCAAATTTTTAACAACTTGCTTCAAGACAGTGCTCTACTTGAGGATCTGTCAGCTCCAGGTATCCAGGCTCGAATGGAGAATATAATAGTTGATGGATCGCAGAATGACCTGAGCACCTTATTGCTAATTTCTGACATTCTGAAGAGCTGCCTCGATTCTGTTGAAATGGATACTTCAGTGTGAAAGGGCTGTTTTTCTATGCATCTGGTGCTGAGTTGAGGGTTATTCACAATGCATGGGAGGAAATAGTAGGAGCAAATGCACTGCTCAAGCTCTCTAAGGATAGTCTTCAGAAAAGGATCACGTGGAGCGGAGCTTCGATACTAGTGGCTACTACGCCTCTGGAAGCATCAAAAGACTTAATTTGTTATGCAAGACAGATACCTTCCAGGATTTTGCATTGCGAAATCTAAAAAATGAAACACCTTTGCTATTTAATGGAAACTTTTTGTATCTATGATCAACATTAAGGTCTCATTGTTCTGTAAATTTGTATAAACAAGTTCCGAGAAGCAATTATCCTTCAATTATAGGAAAGCCCCAAGCTAGCCTTGTTTAATAAACTTTTTGCAGTATGTTATTAAGACAATTAGGGTGTGCTTTCATGTGTGTATGCACGTGCACCCACACACATATACATGGTATCTTTAAATACACCAAGACACATGAGAGCCTAGAAAGGGGGCCACCCTTAGTACATGGATACACATGACTGTCTGCATTCAAAGACCCACACTGATGGAGTTGTTCAATCGCAGGTTCGAGCCTGCACATACTAGATCCACGGTCATATAGGCTGGGAGATATTTATTTGACGTGTGCACCACTCATGAACTGGTCATCTAAGATGGGATTTTATAGAGATGGCCCAGCTCAGGGAGAGACACATGCTGCCCACACGGAGGTGGCCATAGTGTAGTGGACTAGATCATGGGATCCCCTGCCTTCACCTCAGAGATTTCCGATCTCACAGTATACCCCCTCATGCCAGGAGAAGACCACTCCCACCCATCTTTGGATTTGACTCTCCCAGTCCACCCAGGACACATAGAGGACCTCCTTATCCACATATTGCGAGTATGACTTTGATCACTCCCTAGATCACATATAGGGTAATTATCTTGCCAGCTTATTAGAGTACAAAGATGAGAAGCAGCCAGATACCAAATTTATTCTTCACACTAATTCCATCCACATCGCAGCACAATATTCATTTCTATACACAATCGAAAAATGGGAAAGCAACCTGAAGGGTTGTATCTCGAAATCGTTGGTATGATGACGAGTGCAAAAGCCTTACGCAATGCTGGCACTCCGAAACCAATTGAGAAAACTTTGCCTTGGGGGGAAGAGGGCAAGGGATAGGTCTAGGAACTCCACCCAAATAGGGGCTTTAGACGGAGCATATTAAGTGTGAAACTTGGGTACCACATCTAGATGGGAAATGGTTATTTCTTATCGTCCAAGTGTGATTCTTAACAAGTGCCCCAGTGGCCATTCTTCTTTCGCCGCCTTCTAATATTAAGATTGAAACATCAAAGGCTCTACTTACGACGCTTGGCCACAATGTTCCTTAGTTCTTGTTAAGAAAGAAACAGTAAAGGTTCTAGTTCTAGAGCTTGGCCACAATGTTCCTCGGTTCTTTTAAGGTTCTTTCTTCAATTCTTATTTAATGACTATTTTGGAAGATATCTAGGTTTAGTTGTCACGTGTTTTGTGCCACTTGGCACTCTTGCATATGCAAGTTTGGACATGTGATATGAAGGTGGAGTAGCTCTTCTGCTCCACCTTTATTTTCGCTAACCATGAGGGCCGCCTCAGGGATTCTAGAAGAGCCGTGACCTTTGGAGAAGACAACTGTGATCTTTGATAGGCTAGTCTTAGCTGGTGAAGGCTTGAGAGGCAAGCCTAGCTGGTGGAAGCTAGTCGGCATGGAGATAGCTCCTAAGGTCAGCAGATGTTGGGGTCGTGAGTCTAGCTGTGTGCCCGTCATCTCCACTAAGCTTTCTCAGTTTGGAGCAGCCTGTGGGGTCGATAATTCGACTCTGTGTCCACCAGTTAGTTTGCCTTGTATAGCTTAATTGTGTATTCAGCTTCATAGTTGACCTTTGTGGTCTCTCTTCTTGTACAACTGCAACAAGCCTGGTCGGGCTGAGCAGTTAGGTCAATAACTTGTACTTTGTTGTCCCAAAGATTTTGTTTTTCTTCATAATAGATTCTCTCTTCGGTTTTACGTGCACTTGGTATCATAGCAAAGCTTCCTAAAGAGTCTGTGAGATTTGGTCGAGAGAGATGAAGTGCTCATGTGCTTAAGAGCTCGAGGATACAGTTTACAAAGGATACGAAGGAGATCACCCCGTTTCGAAATTATGAGGGTTCCTAGTGCTCTCAAGCGACCTCGAAGCACACGTAGGAGGAGAACTTTTTCACTCGACATAATTGCAAGATTGTGTAGGCAACTATTATTGAAGTAAACAATGGAAACTTCTACTAAGGCTACCAGAGGACTTCCGGACACTTCAGTAGTGAAGTTCAGTGGTCGGAACTTCCCCTCCTGGCAGCTATTCCTACGTCTCTTGTTCATGGAGAAAGGCGTAGGGGGTGTTGTATCCGGTTTTGAGAAGAAGCCAGCCAACAATCAGGGTCATGAGAAGATGCAAGCATGGGACGCCAAAAATGAGAAGGCTCTTGGCCTGATGCGGAGAGCCCTTGGATTGGAATATTTCCATCACGTAGATGTCACGAAAACAGCTCAATAATATTGGACATTGCTAGAGACACTCTTTGGATCTAGAGTCAAGAACTCTAAACAGTGTGCAGATGGGTGATGGAGAGTCACTGGCAACACACCTTAACTGGACGCAATTAATCATCAAGCAGTTGCAAGCACTTTTAGTACCGGTGGATGATGACGACGCAAAAGCCTTATTGCTTGCTAGTCTTCCTTCTAGATAGGCAGAGTTGGTGGCCATCCTATGTCTCAATTTTGATGATTTGTCGTTCCAAGAAGTGATGTCAATCTTGTTTAGTGAGGAGAGACGGACAGAAATGCAGCAGGTTAATACCACTGAGCAAGCGTTTGCTGCAAAAGAGAGGAAGAAGTCGAATGATAAAAAGCCAATAGTTGTTTGCAACTATTGTGGCAAAGGACACGAAGATAAGCATTGCTATAAGAAAGCCTACGATGATAAACACGGGAGTAGTTCCAAAGCATGCATGATCGAAGACAAGAACACTGAGGACTCGGCCGGGCTCGTGAATGAAGATGGTGTCATAGACTTGGAGGATGGTGGTTATCCTGATAGTGATTATGCATTTTAGAGCACTGCGTTGTGGTTTAGTTTAGTTTTGCAATTTTGGCTTGATAGCTATTTTGGTTTGATAGCAATAATGTTCAACCCCCACTCGGTTTATGGGGGGGTGTTAGCAATACTAGGGTATATTAAACTTTGTGGGAGGGAGCATCACCCTCCTAAGGTAATTGTCACGTGTTTTGTGCCACTTGGCACTCCTGCATGTAGGTTTCGATGTGTGATATGAAGGCGGCGTAGCTTTCTCATTTTCGGTGATCATGAGGGTCGTCTCAGGGATTTTGGAAGAGCCGTGACCTTTGGAGAAGACCACCGTGATCTCTGATAGGCTAATCTTAGCTAGTGAAGGCTTGAGAGGCAAGCCTAGCTAGTGGAAGCTAGTTGGCATGGAGGCATCTTGTGAGGTCATCTACATTGAGGCAGATTTTGGGGTCATGAGGCTAGCTGTGTGCGTGTCATCTCCACTAAACTTTCTCAGTTTGGAGCAGTCTGTGTGGTCACCATGATTGACTGTGTGTCGACCAGCTAGTTTGCCTTGTATAGCTCACAATTGTGTATTGAGCTTCATAGTTTACCTTTGTGGTCTCGCTTCTTGTACAACTGCAACAAGCCTGGCCGGGCTGAGGAGTTAGGTCAATATCTTGTATTCTATTATCCCATAGATTTTGATTTTCTTCTTAATAGATCATCTCTTAGGTTTTACGTGCGCTTGTATTACATGTAATCAAATCTAATATATACAACAAAAATTAAGATTCTATCATGGTGTTAACCATGGGAAATTGATGTACTGGTTTGAGGAATCTTTTTTTCCCAGAGAAAAGAACTTTCTATTAATGCTTGAAAAACACCATCAATTCAACTTCCAAAAAGAGCTAATAATGGTAACTACAAAGAAAACTGGTTGTCGAAAGAAACTAGCCTGTTGTTGAAGAACCCAACTCATTGCATAGGGAATCTTTGAATAGGGGCTAATAGCCAAGGTGGGGGTCTATACATCTTGCGAATGCCTTGCCCAGTAAAAGTGTAGAAAACGCATATGGGAAAAGCCTTGCAGAAAACGTGCCGTCGATCTATCTAGAACTTGGAGTCTTGTGCTTCAAGATGGCCCGGAGTGTGTAGATAATGTCCTGCCAAATGGGCGATGAGAGTGGGTGATGGGGAGGAACATGTTGGCCTTCCCTCACCAAGCTGCATCATTGGGCCACCGAGATGTTCCAGGCGATAATGCTAGCTACAATATCCCAACCACTGTCGTACGATGATTGCAATGGACACCACCCTAGAGGGGGAAATTGCACCATATACCTCTATCCTAAGAACCTATTGCTCATGAATCCTATAAGTTGGGGAAGAGAGACCAATAGAGAAAGCATGGTCCCCTTCGTCAGCCATGCGACCATCCCCCATGTGAAGTCTTGCTACATCCTCTGCATACTGGTAACAATTTAGAGGGTACCCATCTAGATCCTTTGTGCTGCGAGCAGCCCCAAAGAGAGTGGGATCATCTCCAAATCTCTATCTATGCAACAATGACATATGTCGTCCACTCGCATCTGCTCTAACCAAGGCTGACTCCATACGCTACCGTCCATAAAAAACAAGATATCTCCTGCAACCTGAGACTAGACCACAGTCGAGGCCAAAGGCGTGAGATGAGCTCATGTGGGACGTACTACTTAACCTAGTGTCTCGCGTGAAGGGGACCAGTCAGCTACCTTCAACTAAGACGGCAGCTAAGGCGAGTAGTGTAAGAGAAGAAGGGCAGCTCCTAAATTTTGTATGAGTGCCCGACTCGTGCTATGGCTAGAATTAGGTTTGAGGGATATTAAGGTTTGTTTCCTTAGTTTATCAGAGAGGTTTCCTAAAAAGGAACCCACAATTTGAAACTACCTCCTATATTAACTAGCAGATTTTGTGCTTTACAAATGAGCGATTTGGTAGAACATGTAATGAGCCTCAAATATCGTGATGTCAGGTCACACCATGATGCCCACAATTAATCAACTGAGACAAAATGCTTGCACCAAACTAACATGTTTCAGGTACACCTGAATACCCTAAGTGACACTAATGACGCTTAGACATTGCTCATCTTCCTTAGGTCTAGCACATGATCAAGCACTCTACAGTGTACACTCATATTTCATTGTTCAACACTTTTTTCTTTTTAGGGGTGCATGAGGTATACTAGTCCCCTCAATAATGGTTGGTCTAATTCACAAAATGTATCCACTTCAATAAAGAATATGGATGAAACAATTTCAAAGGTTCTACCTCTCATTGTAGAATGAAATTCAAAAATACAAGTATTGAAATGTGTAACTGTAATATAAAGATGTATGCTAATCAAGGCATTTACACCATTTATGTTACAAGAGTAGCATTAACTCCGCAAAGTTTGATATGTTTCTATTCACTATATTAAGAGAGGATTTGCCTTTTGCATACACTAACATATAGGAAGGTCATTATGTTCACCGCTAATTTCTGCTCGGCTAGTGAGGCTAGAAACTCTTCCCCTGCAAGAGGTGTATCCCACAGTCGTTCGGCCAGGGATTGGCAGCAGACCGCCATAGTGGCTTCCTCTGATGAGTAGTGGGCATCTTGCAAGGCTTGCATCATGTCTCTCTTTGCCTTGTCCTCCTCGGGTGTTTTCTCCTGCTTTGCTTTCGTGCGCTTTCCACTGTAGTGTTGTACTATCTTTGGGTCCTGTGCATTCATTTGACTAGCAAATTCGAATAAGGTTGCAATGAACGGACCAATCTTTGAATGAGCATTGGAGGCACTCAAGTCTTTGTGTGAGCCTCATTCGAGTGAACAGGCTTGTCCATACTGTTTTGATTCATACAGTGTGGTTGTCCTGTCGGTACAGAGAATTGAATATGCGTGACACAGATTCCCTTGTTATTGGAGCAGGGTCAGAGCGCGCTCGGAAAATATTCAGTACGTCGGAGGCAGAGTGTTCCCTTGTGTGTGAAGCGGATGTCAGAGTTTGAGTGAGGTTGGATGGGATGAGTGATGTCGCATGTGTCGGGCGAATCGGAGTCAGAGTCGTTCATCCACTTGTGGGCGCGTGTCGGATTGGTGTCGGAGTCGAAGTCATTCATCCACTTGCGGGTGCGTGTCACACTGGTATCGGAGACGGAGTTGGAGTCAGATGTTTCCTCGTTGGATGGTTGTCGGATGGTCATTAGGGCCATCATTGGGGCCAGGCTCACCACTGTGGGTGCTTCGTTTAATTTTGGTGTACCTGTATCACTGATTGGATTGGGTTGGTATGGAATAGAGCTTATCTGGATTTTGTTGTAGATGAAACAACATGTTTTATGTGTGCCTGTCGGACTGGTGTTAGACTACAGTCAGAGGCTGTTGAAGATAAATTTGTCAATTTGAATAGTTGAAACATATATATCATCTTGATTGAGGTCTTTGCAGAGTTGCAGAGATATTGTGTTTATCTTTGCTTGAGTGGGGTTAGGTCCAATATAAGGTTTGAGTCTGAAACCATTGACTGGTTTGTTAAATATGGTCCCATGTAGGTCAGCTAATTTGAAGGTACCTTGATCAAAAACCTCAAGCACCTTGAAGGGACCATCATATCTGATCTTGAACTTTCCTGGCATGTTCTCCAACTTCGTGTTAAACATTAACTTTGCCCATTGGCTTGTGGGTAATAGGTTGTAGATTTTTTATGCAGCATCATGTGCATTTTAGTCATCTTCCTGATAGTTTTATTGAGGAAATGTGTACCTCTGTCTGACACTATTTCAATAGGAACACCAAACCTGGTGATAATATTGTGATAAAGGAAATGTGCCAAAGTTCTAGCTTTGCATGTTTTGAGTGCTACAACTTCAACCCATTTTGTACAATAGTCAGCGGCACCCAAAATATATTGATTACCTGAAAACTTTGATGGAGGTTTGATGGGTCTAATAAAATCTAGTCCCCATTTCTGAAAAGGTCCCAAGGGGAGAATTGGTTGATGGGGCATCCTATCACTGATCTTAGACACATGACAAGATCTCGGAGAATTGGTTGATGGGGCATCCTATCACTGATCTTAGACACATGACAAGATCTCTCTTTGAGAGACAGTGTACATATACACATTCTTGCTATTGATATTGACCATTAAAATATTAACACAAAACGATTAAGCCAAAACTTTGCACAACCACTTGCATAGATTAATTTTGATCCTTAGACACATGAGAATTAAGATATTAAACTAAAATAATTAACCTAAAATATTTCCCATTAAAATATTACAATAAAATAATCAAAATTTTCTTTTTTCTTTTTTCAAAAAAATATTAAACTAAAATATCTAAGCTAAAATATTCACCATTGCAATATTAAAATAAAATAACATTGCCACCATTTGGTCACTACGAGAATAAATTATTCAAAAATATATTGAAAAACACCCAAAAGAAAATTTAAACATGGACATCATATTGGTCTTGGTGTTCATTATTAAAGTGTTAAACAAATTATAAAAAATATTCATAAACATCATTAAAACAAATTGTTAAATAAATATTCAAACACATAGTTGAGAAAGCAAAAAAACTTATTTATTTCAAAATAGGATTTACATATAGAAAAGACACTCTAATTCACATTCTTTCCTTCTTCACACTTCTTAAGCTCCTCTTTCCTTAGATGTTCAACTTCCTCTTTTGATTATGCGGCACTATAGCCTACATCCAACAAGGCATCATATATTTTGTCAAATTTCACTTCTTGAGATTGTGTAGTAGTGACTTGGGTAGCCATCTCGAGTGGTTCACTACGAAGATCTTGACTAACAGGCTGCTCTAGATTAGTTTGGGTGCTTTCAAGTATAGGCTCTAGCTGCACTAGACCATTCTGGGAGCTTTCAAGTATGGGATCGACTTCTTGGTAGTACATCATAGCATGGATGAAGCTACGAGGTGTCAACTACAATCTCCTCACTACTTGGTAGTACATCTACTTTTCTTGCTATCAGTACATACTTAAGTAGTCCACTTCCCTCTCCCTTCAAAATAATCTCTTTTTGAGGTTTCATACTCTGCATTTGGACCTCTATTGCTTTCCCTTTCACTGCAACAATTTGTTTTTCTTCCTTCTTGTTGCTGCCTTCTTTTATGACCAATGGAACCTCAATGCTCCTTTGCAATCTCTCATCCATTCTCTTCTTTGTGCGTAGTTCTAGGTTTGAGTTCTTTGATGTAGAGCTATTAGTTTCAGATTCCCTAGATGTCGAGCTACCATTCTCAGTAGTAGAGTCTACATTTTCTACCACTTTCTCACTTGAGTCATGCTACACTTTTTTGCTCAATTCCACATTTGAGCTCCCTTCCTCTTAGGCATGCAACTGAAGTAAGTATCAAAGTATTGAATCCGATCGAGAGCATCAATGACCACCACATCAATTCCTTTTCATAATACAGTCTCTGCAGCTAACCCCATTCCATACAATGCCACATTCCAACCTTTCAGTCGATATGCTTCTCTTCAATCAAAGAAGGATGCTTTGGATGTTGATAATCAAGAAAAGGGGAGACTATTTTTAATGTTTCTTTCTCTTGGAACAAGAGCTGAAGAGTCTTTTGGGGAACTTCAAATGATGGACCATCACCCCTATGCATAAATGCAACCATCATGGGTTGCAAGATTTGGATGCCAGTGTCACCATGATAACTATGCTCATGCCGCAAAACCATACCATGCAACACATTTCCAATGACACCCCTGAATGCAGATTTCAAACTAGCAAGCAATGCATCCCGCTGTGCATCTATGATAAACATGACAAATGTTGCTCTTGGTTGTCTTGCCATAGGGCCTTGTATCACAATTCGTATAAGTTGAACAATCCCTGACATTGACAAAACCTATATTTCATCAAAGAAAAATGCATATGGGTTATCCCAAGGTTCACTGCCCATTGCGGCCATAAATCTCTCTGTATCGACTCCAATGACAATAACATAATTTGAATTACCCTTTGACAAACCAATGTCATAGGAGAATGTGAAACACTCATTAAGGACTTGAAGCTGCATCTTGTTTTTCATGGCATTTGACTTTATTTGTGCATACATCAACTCCACACAAATAGGCATCTTAGCTTGAAGCTCCTTTGTTGGTGTTGCATCTTTATCCCATGACTTTATCCATTGCGAGGCCCAATTCTTGTCAAACATTTTTCCTAGCGCACCTGCTTTTTGCTTGTCTACCTAATACTTTTGATCCACCAACTCTTCATCTGAATGAAGCAAAAACTTTAATGCTCCATATGCAGCTTTAGCCTTTACTTCCTAGTTAACTATTTCTTTTAGGCTTCCTTGCTTGCTCTTCTTACCAAAAAAGTATTCTCCATTTAGTAACTTTTGGCAAACCACCTTTACTATTTTGTCAGTACTATATCTCAATGGCCTCCACCAAATAATTGACATAACCTTTATTACTTTTTGGTTCTTGTTTACCTCATGTTCAGATGACTCAAAGGATATCGTACCAAATTCGAATGCAATGCATACATCCACAATACATTGAAAGATTGTTTCAAGGAAAAATACAATGCATGTATAATCCCTGTATTTATTGATGGCTCTTGTAACTTCTAGAAGACTTGTCTGAACATCATTTACAACAGCTGTCAAGCACCTACAAAATCACACCTACTTTCCTAAGTACTCCACAATGGGTCTCTTACCCTTTGAGAGTAGTGGCTTCCCGCACCCAATCCATAACTCTCTTGCTTTAAGAAGAACCTCTGAAAGAGATGACTTCTTCTTCTTTTTAAAAGGTTCATTATTGAGCCTAAGGGATTCCAAAATATACTTCGAGTCATCTTCGAACAAACAAATATAAGCAATGACTCTTGCAAACTTTTGCATATACTCCTCAGATGGTAAGTTTCCTCTTTTTGTCTCCTCAAATGCAATTCTACATGCCTCACAGAAGTGTTGCCCATCAATGGGCTCAAACCTGCACCTTTTAAGGAATCTATTTCTAGATAGCATATACTTCTTTTCATCATCATCCTTGTATCTACTCTCATAAAGTGCCGCTTCACGAACAATGTCAATCTCTCTGAATTCTTAAAATGTTGTAAATAAGTCTGCACGCATATGGAAAGACACATCATACAACATTGAATCGTCACTTGCAAGCTTCTTGAATGATATTAGATGTAGTGTGATATTACTGGGAGCTAGTGTTTTGGCCTACCCTGCATCCTCATATAACTTTCTTGCAGACTTTTCATCTAGCTTTCTTTGATTGGTAAACAAAGTAGCCCAATTGATGTGTGTTGTCAGCATTGAATACTGTGAGAATCCCCATATATACCCTTCATCACTATCAGAGTGTAGATCAACATTTATAAAAGTATCTGCAAGTAGTGATTCTGTAAGCTTTGCTTCTTCAGCTTCTTCATCCTCGTTGTCACTGTCATCATCATCCAACCTCTCACCACGTTGTAATTGGGCTACTTTTGGGTTAACTCTTTCAGGTCGAGGCCCTTTTTCTCCTTTCGAGGGACAGCCATAGCTTCCATATGAGCATCAAACTTTGATGATGTCTTTTTCTTTTTCTTGCTCATTGTAGTTTGCACCTGCGGTGGTTGGATACTTGGGACCGAAGGTAAAGGTTGTACAAAATCCTGAGAAGATCCAAGTGTACCACCATCTTGACGATGCTGAATATCTGGTAATGCATCCCATATAGCCTTAAGAGAACTCAAGGCATCACCTATATATGGATACTTTGCAAAGTTTGGCACTTCTCGTAAGTACTTCTTAGAGTTTGTCCTACCTTTAGTACATGCTGGCCCTTCATGTTATCACATATGGCTATCATGAAGTCCCCGTGTGGAAATACATCCAACTTCAAGACAGCTCCGGCGCTTCCAATTGCTTGGCTAGAAAATTTGGGACTTGTCACTTTCGCTGAAGTGATAACAAGGTAGCAGCTCTTTGGCTTCTCCATCATAAACCAAGCATGATCTATGAATTTCTCGTGAATAGGCATAGCCATTGTAAATTCCTAAAATTGTTAAATATACTGACCAAATAATGAAATCAATAAAAGACCATTACTAAAAACTCGAATTTGGATATCTAAATTAAGATAAAACTACGAAGACATTGCATAGTGTAATCACTTTTACTTCTATGGGGGTTCTCTAAAATATTTGTAACACCAAGCATGGTAAGCATGATAAGGTTTCTTTCATGGATCGTGTCCATCAACAAGGAAATAAGATGGGATTGTAATTTGCCTAAAACATTTGAACCACCATGGGCATTGCTTAGTGCAATGACCCCTACCCCATGGTGGTGGGAACTCGGAAGTACTGAGAAAGTATTTATCCCAAGGGTTGGGATTCCTTGTTGATCAAAAGCGAATCAACGAGGCACTCTCTATCCCAAGAGATCGGATGAGTTTCATGAAGCATACTAAGAAACAGGATGAGTTTCTGTGATGGATTGTGTCCATCAACAAGGCAAGAAGATTGGATTGGAGTTTATCTAAAACATTTGAACCACCACAGGCATTGCCTAGTGCAATGCCCCCTACCTCATGGTGGTGGGAACCCAGAAGTACCGGGAAAGTCTTTATCCCAAGGGTTGGGATTCCTTGTTGATAAAAGAGTATCAACAAGGCACTCTCTATCCCAAGAGTTGGGATGAGTTTCATGAAGCATGGTAAGAATGTGGATGAGTTTTTGTAATATATGGTGTCCATCAACAAGACAAGAAGATTGGATTATAGTTTTTCTAAAACATTTGAACCACCATAGGCATTGCCTAATGCAATGACCCTTATCCCGTGGTGGTGGGAACCCAGAAGTACCGGGAAAGTCTTTATCCCAAGGATTAGGATTCCTTATTGATAAAAGAGTATCAACAAGGCACTCTCTATCCAAAGAGTTGGGATGAGTTTCATGAAGTGTGGTGAGACTCTGGATGAGTTTCTATGATGGATGGTATCCATCAACAAGGGAACAAGATTGGATTGTAATTTGCCTAAAATATTTGAACCATCACAGGCATTGTCTAGTACAATGACCCCTACCCCATGGTGGTGGGAACCCAGAAGTACCAGGAAAGTCTTTATCCTAAGGATTAGGATTCCTTATTGATAAAAGAGTATCAACAAGGTACTCTCTATCCCAAGAGTTGGGATGAGTTTCATGAAGTGTGGTAAGAATCTGGATGAGTTTCTATAATGGATGGTGTCTATCAACAAGAGAACACGATTGGATTGTAATTTGCCTAAAATATCTGAACCACCATAGGAATTGCCTAGTACACTGACCCCTACCCCGTGGTGGTAGGAACTTGGAAGTACCGGGAAAGTCTTTATCCTAATGTAGATACTAAATAAATATACTAAGTAGATGTATTTAGATATATTTTCATCCTAATGTAGATACTAATATCAACCTAATGCTAGCTAATCCTAATATATTCTAATATTCAAATTAAACATACTTATAATTTTATCTATTCTAACTAATCTAACATTAATCTAACTAGTCAAATCAAATTAATCAACCGTATATTAGTTCATTATATATTTTATTGACCTATATACATTACATAAATTTAATTCAATATATACCATATATTCTAAATTACCTCACAATAATTAATTAATTAATTTAAAAAGATTAATTAATTTTACATAACTAACTAATCTTAATTTAAATAGATTAAAAATACTAATTAATTAATCTATAAATTGATTAACTTAAATTAATTAAATGGATAAACTTAGATTAATTTAAATCGATTAACTTAAATCAAATAGATTAACTTAATATAAATTGATTAACTTGAATTAAATAAATAAACTTAACTAATTTAAATCGATTAACTTAAATTAAATAGATTAGCTTAAATAAATTTAAAATGATTTAAATTAATTTAAATAGATTAACTCAATTTAAATATATTAATTTAAATAGATTAGCTTAAATTAATTTAAATCTATTAACTTAAAATAAATAGACTAATTTAATTTATTTAAATAGATTAAATTTATTTAAGATAATTAATTTATTCTAATTAATTAATTAATTGAAATAAATTACCTTCAATAATTTTAATTAGTTGGTTAATTAATTTGATTTATTGACCAATCAATTAATTAATTAATTAATTTAAATCAATTACCTTAACTTAACTAATTTAAATAGATTACCTCATCTTAAATTAATATTTAAATAGATGAATTTAATTTATTTTAATTAATTTAAATAGATTAAATAAATTAGTTTAAATAAATTGCCTTATATTAATTTGTTAATTAATTTAATTCATTAATTAGTTAGTTAATCAATTAAAATCATTAACTTAAATTAATTTAAATCAAGTAATTTTAATAGATTAACTAATCTCAATTTAATATGTAATTAATCTTTTTTAATCTAATAATTTATTGATTGACTTTAGTTAATTAAATTCAATTGATTATAGGATGAATTGGGTAATTAATTTGATATATTAATTAATCTAATTTAGTACATTAACTTATCTTTCTTTTTTCAATAATCTAATTTTATTAATTAATTTATCTTAATTTTATTTAAGTAATATAAATTTATTAGATTAACTAAATTAAAGTAAATAATCTACTTGATTAATTAGATTAAACAAAATTAACGTAATTAATCAAATTTAACTAATTTAAAGTAAAGTAAAAACTAATACTGATTCGAAAGATGCTTCTCACTAAGCATTGCTCTAGCACTTTCTGCTAAAGTACCATTCTTCCTTTCAGCTCTTGCATTTTGCTGAGGAGTATCTAGATGCACAAGTTAATTGTCTTGGAATGCCATGACTTCTGCAGAAGTTCATGAATGCTGAAGACATGTATTCACCTCCTCTATTTGATCTCATGACTTTGATCTTTCTACCTGTCTAGTTTTCTACCATGGCTTTGAATTCTTGAAATCTGGAAAACACTTCAGATTTCTCTTTCAGAAAGTAGACCCAACAATATCTGCTGTAGTCATCGTTGAAAGTCAAGTAGTAAAGTGAACCATTAATGTTGCGGGTCTGGGCATAACCCCATACATTTGTATGTATCAAATCAAGAATACCTCATGCTCGAGAGGTGCTTCTTCCAAATTTGGTTTGCTTTATTTGCCGAAATAGCATGCTTCGCAAACTTTTCCAAGAAACTGTAGCTTCGGAATCCTGATTGCCATATTCTGATTCCTGAGGTCTAGCAAGCTCTTGAAGTTGACATGACCATATCTCTTATGCCATTTTGCGGGATAGTGGCATCTATTGCAGTTGAGTTGACATGGCATGCTTCTTTGGTACTATAGCTAGCATTCTGTACAAGCGTCCTTCCTCGACACCTTTTCCTACTAGCTAACACCTTCTGAATTGGCTCTGATAGTGCATTCATGTCCATCGAAGATGACTTAATAGTTGTGTTCCATCATTTGACCTACTGACAAGAGGTTCTTGCTGAGCTTTAGAACATAGAGTACATCTTTCACCAATCCTTTCATACCAATGAAATTATTCATAGGGATAATGCATGTCCCTTGAACTGGATTTGGTGTATTATCTGCTCTATAGATGACATTCTTTTGACCTTCTAATGGCTTCATTTCTGTGAACCATTATTGATGATTTGTCATGTGAGATGATGCACCGCTGTCGATATACCAAGGATCTTGATCTGCTTGGTCGACTTGATAGCTGAAATCCTCTATTGGATTGCAATCAGTGTCTAGGTATACTGTCTAGGTACACTGTCTAGGTACACTGTATTAGTATTCTGCATTTTCTCGTTTGCAAGAAACATATTCCCATGTTCATTTGCAAAATGACTGCAACTAGAATGTCCACCTCGATGATTTCCTCTGTCGCAAAAATTTCCCCGATTATTGTTGGATTGACCGCCTTAGTCGTATTACTTCTTACGGCGGCAATCTCTTTCATAGTGTCCAAACTTATGATAGTAGTTGCACTAGTAGTATACACGTTGGTGGATGCATTCCCTCGTCCTTAGAATCTTCCTCGATTGGAAAGATTTCCTCTTGGCTAATGCTGATGTTGTTGAGGATCACATGTTGATGCTAAGACTGACTTTGCTGATGATGACTTTGTTGTTGATTGATGACCACTTCTCTGGAATAATCTACCTCTACCTCTGCTTCTGTCTGAAGCTGTGAATGCCTGATCATTAGAATGACCTTTGTCTGCATGAATGGATTGAGTCTTGAGTTCTTCACCAAGTAAGATTGACTGGAGCTCTTCCAATGTTGGAATTTGCCATTGAATGGCAATACTCTAGACTAGATTCTCATATCTCTCTCCTAGTCCATTCAAGATGACTTGAACCATTTCTGCTAGATTCATAGTCTATCTTGCTGCTACGAGTTGATTGTTGTAGTCGTTGATCCTAAGTACATAAGCATGACTGGTTTCGCTGTGCTGTTGCAAAAACTCTGGTTGATTTGGTTTCTCAATGTGAGAATCCTAGAAGTGCTCTTGGACTTGTAGAGAGCTACAAACATATCCCATGCTTCTTCGATGCCTTGATTGTGTTGAGCTGTCCTAGCATGACATCTTGCACATTCTGCTTGACCAGATGATATGCATACTTATCTTTCTTATCCCATTCTTCCTGAGCTCGTGCAACGGTAGGATCTGCTATAGGTGTGAAAACTGATTGTGTAGTTGGAGATCCCACTGTAGATCCTGCTACTGGTGATGTGACAATAGGTGGAGTAGAGCTATTGCTGGCTAGATCATCCAACAGTTTAGGTGTAGATCCATCGACATACTCCCATTTGTCCTGAAGTACAAGAATGGTCTCCATTCGGTATTTCCATGTGCTGTAATTGGAGTTGTCTAGCTTAGTAAATGCCTCTAGATTGAGGTTGCTAGTCTTAGACATGGTGCAAGGAATGTACTCAAAGTGTCGTGAAAATCAATGTCTGAATCAACTACAAAACACTAACTGTGGCAAGTGAAATCTGAACTGCCGATGAAGATAGAACTGCAATATATAATCCGATCTATATTACAAGGCTTGTGGCAAATGATGCCGGGAATAGCCAAGAGGATTTACAAGGAAGAAACAATGTGCACAATGCCATGAAATAGCCGAATAGGCTTTACAATGATGGCATGTGTGTGTTAGTAACTAGAAAAGAATTCGAGGCATGAGGCTAGACGCTAGGCATGGTGACGCTCGAGGGCCATGGAGGAAAAGGGAACGTGAGGGAAGAAGCATTAACATAGGTGGCAAAAAAGGGATAAAGAGGGATGGGAATGAAGAGGGAGACTATGGCACAAGGGAAGAGGGAGAGGGGAAAGAGGAGCATGTACATAATGGGACGAGGAATGTAGAGATGGAGACATCAAGGGAGGAGGGTCATGCTTTATTTGAAAGGAAGGATGGTGGGAAGAAATCAAAGTACTAGCTAGGTGGCTTTACAAGAATGAGCATGTTCCATCAAGGAATAGACCCCTCCTTTTATAGCCAAGAGAGGGGGTCTCTCCCAATAAATGCATCCTCCCACATGCATGGTGTGTGTGGAAAAGTCTCCCATGTGGGCTAGGCAGTTACGCACTCTCAATTGTGTGCGATAACCCTTGGCCACATTTTTCCACATATCTCAACACCCATATCCTAAGTCTAAGATACTCCCTTGGTCTCTTCCCAATTTTATAATACGTTCAAACATCTAGGAGGACAAGTGGAGGGTTGGCACAAGGAATCTTGCCACCTCATCCTACTTTCCTATTATTTAACTTGCATTCTTGGACTTTCTATACCCCCCCCCCACATGGGCCTATCCTACATGGAGGGAATAATCCAATATAATATCCATCTCCACCTATTTTATATTACTTCTCCCATGGTCCTTGGGCCATATATCACTAAATGCAGGCGTGGGACCGCTTAGGTGGAGGGGTGATACATGGAGGACCCATGCCACCTTATCATTTTATATTATTACTACCATGGATTATGTACAACACACCTTATGGGTCTGTGCATTCCATGCTTGGGACCATCACGCACAAAGAAGGGCTTGAGATAACGCTTGTTGATCACCTTCTTGCCATATGGCTCATGTAGCTCCTGAACTTGTACAGACCCATTGCTATGTTCCTTGATGACTTTGTATGGACCAGTCCATAGTGGCAGGAACTTCTTATCCATTTGGTGGTCCAATCTGTTATCAAAGCATAGCAAACATCCCCCTTAGCAAAGTGTTTTTCCCATCCCTTGCGAATTTTAGCATCCAAGCAAGCCTTTTGTCGATTCTTTTGGATCTCTATTTGATGTAGTGCAAGGCGTCGAGTTTCATCTAACTTCTCAAGTTGTACTAACTTGGCCTCTACATGTTCATCTTCTGTCATCCTCTGTTCTCGTGCTAGTCTCAAGGTTGGAATCTCTATCTCTAGTGGTAAAACTGCCTCAGTACCGTACACTAACTCAAAACGAGTGTGACCTGTAGACATTTTATGAGTGATGTTGTAAGCCCACACGGCTTCGATGACCTTACTGATCCCACTAGCTCATGTTCCCTGTGGCCATTTTTCCCATGGTTTTACAAAGGATGCCGTTGGTCTGCTCCATTTGTCCCATAGATGTTGGATGATAGATGCTAGAAGTGCGATGATCAATACCCATGCGATCCATGAGCAACTCCACTGCTTCATTTGAGAATGGACTCCCATGGTCAGATACTATTTCCATGGGTGTCCCAAACCTTGTGCAGATACGTTCATTTATCAGGGTTGAGGCTACCATTCGCATCGTTGACCCTTTGGAAGGCCAACCTAACCTTCATGATGTGCTCCTTACGTATCGAGAATATACAGAAATCATCTAAAAACACCTCCAAGAAAACCTCCAAATATGGAGCAAACACCATCTGCATAAATCTTTGAAAGGTGGCAGGAGCATTGGTGAGGCCGAATGCATTACTTTGAATGCAAACGTCCCCCAGGGTGTGGAGAATGTGGTTTTAAGCACATCCTCCTCAGCAATTCTGATTTGATAAAACCCGGAGTAACCATCACAGAAAGTATACATCTCATGACCACTTACCTTCTCAAGAATGAGGTCTTGAAAGGGAAGAGGATGATGGTCCCTCTTGGTGGCTGCATTGAGTTTCTTATAGTCGATGTAGACCCACCACTTGTTGTTTTTCTTCGGGGTGACTACCACTGGTGAAACCCATTCATTATTGTGAACCAGAATAATAAAACTAGCTTCTACAAGTTTCTGTAACTTTGAGTGCAAAGCATCGGTCTATAGGGGCCCTAACCTCCGATACTTTTGAGCCACAGTATTCGCATCAGGCTTTAGCTCTATCTTGTGCTCTATGGCAGTTACATGGCGAAGGTGGCGGTAGCTAGTTGCAAAGAGGTCAGGGAAATCTTTGAACATTTCTTGGAACTCATCTTTCTCACTTGGCGTGAGGTTTGGGGAAATCATAGATTCAAGCTGTTGAGGACTAGCTGTTACCTTTTCTGTAGGTGGCGGGGTTGGAGACCCCCCCATCATGTAAACTTCCTCCTCTGAGAACTCCTCCCCCCCATCTGATTCTTCCATTGATTCAAACACCGAGGATGAGAGAGTATCACTATCTTGCTCCTCTTGTTCTTCTAGTTAAGTGGCACCTGGTTGCATCGGGATCTTCTCCTTAGAAGCACCAAAAGACATGTGTCCTATCTTCCAATAGCTAACTGTATCACTCTTTCTCAACCATGGTCTCCCGAGTATGCCTAGGTAACTCCTGCCTGTATCTTCGATGTCCACCACATAGAAATTGACAGTGGCGATCAACCCATTGACAGTGATGGGCAAATCCTCAATGACTCCCAGGGTGTGGAGTCGTCGACCATCTACTACCTTGATTTGAGTGGAGGAACACCTTTGCATTTCAAATTCAATTTTCTCATGATACAGGGCACCATGATATTACATGCAACTCCCCCATCGACACACACACTTTTGACATGGCAATTATCTATGATGACATCTACTGTATGTGGGTGCCGATCAATTTCTTCAGAGATAGAAGAGACCTCTCGTACCTTTTCCTTTTTCTTGCTCCTCCTTGTTGAGAGCCCTTGTTGCAGCTCATGTCTCACCTTAGGGCTTAATGCTATTAGTTGAGGGAGTGTGATGCTCAAAGACCGATGAGCAAGGTCCTGAAGGACCAAATAGTCCTCTTGCCCTGAGTCAATAGGAAAATCCGAGGGTGACCATTTACCCTTGCGAGATCTTTTAGTCTTCTCTGTTGGTGGGTCTACCATCTCAACATCTGAGGGCTCTGAGAAGGACACCTTCTTCTTGGGGCAGCCCGGTCCATGGTTTGGAGAGGAGTCTGAGGTGGTATGACTTCTTTTGCCGAGGTCAAGGATCTCTATGTCAGAATCCTCGGTGCCTGATTCACTTAGAAGATTCACCCTTGGAATATTGGGGCATTCCATGTGATAATGACCCTTCTGGTGGCACTCGTAGCACTCAACATTGGCACGTTCTCTTGGAGGGCGATTGGCTTGATTTATGATGCCCACCATCTCAAGCTGAAGATCATTTAGGGCCTTGGCTAGGTCATTGACTCTAAGTTCTTTAGCAGGAGGGGCCGGGGGAGTAGGAAGGAGGGGGGCTCATGGGCGAGGTTGGGAAAATCTTCCAGGCAGAGGTTGAGGATATACTCCTTGTTGAGGGTAAGCATCTAAGGGAGGACCATACATTTGAGGTGGAGGCAGTGGATACATTCCTAATGAGGGGTGGGGGTATGCCCCTGAGTTGAGCCCCTGAGTTGGACCCCCCAGCTTGTTGTTGCAAGAATTGAGGGGGTTGGGGAGGGACAATCATCTTCTTTGAAGCGGGGTCAGACTGAACTTTATCAAACTTTTGAGCAATCTCATGTGCTAGCACCATAGTTTATGGATTCTCCCATTTAACTTGAGGCAGAATTCATCACTTGCTCTTGCTACAAGGTAGCCTAGCACATGTTGAGTCATTCCAACTCGAAATCTGGCATTGTCCTCCTGCATGGCAACTAAACGGTCCAGGAGCATGGCCACTCGATCCACATATCGATGCGCCGTCTCACCTTCTGACTGCTTCAAGTTTGCCACCTGTAGGTACACATTCTCTGGCTCCTCTTCTTTCCCGAAATACTCAATCGTCGCTGCTGTTAACCTTGGCTAGCTTTGGTGAATGTCTTCGGCCTGCTTCTCATACCACACTTGAGCCAAACCCTCTAGAAATGTGGGAAGAACCAACAGCCATCTATCTTCAGTAAGAAAGTTGAGAGAAACACAATGGCACTTGAAGGCCACAAAATACTCATTTGGATTTTCTTCAACCTGTCCATAGAACACGGGAATGTTAGCCATGCTTGGAAAATGGAAAAGAGAGAGACGAAATGAGGCTTATCTATTGGCAAACAATGGAAAGAGGTAGCTTGAATTGAAAATCAGGTGAAGATACATCCACAAAGCACACATAGGCAGGGTAGGGTGTGACTGGTGTATTGTGAAATATTATACGGGGAAGAATCTTCAGCATAGAATAGCTCATAGAAAATCTTAAAAGGACCAACCCTCATGATATTGCATCCATCTTTACAAGCGAGGGTTAGAGACGTGGCGCTACACTGAGGTTGTTCATCAAGGCAAACAAGAATGCCATGACAAATGTCAACAGTTAGAGAGCTTGCACATCACCTTTAGCTTCTTCCAGTTCTTGTAGTCACCATGATATTTCTTCAAGGGGTGTGCGGTTTGGCATCCTTCTTTTGTGCAATGTCTTTAAGGACTTTTCTGATGATCTTTCGAAGTCGGTAAACTCGTATCAAATATACCCAACACTTAGTTTCATGATGACCACAACCTTTGCATTCCTTACAAATGATCATGCTCATTCATGGCTTGCGGCTTTGTTGGGGTGGTGCTTCCACTCGCTTCATGCGTGATTTAAGTACAAGCTTCACGTGCCAAGAAATCAGCAACTATATTTTGAGTTCCAGGAATGTGCTGAATTTTTACCTCTTGAAATTGTTGGCAAAATTCCAATGCTTGTTGATGTCATGGAACCAAGCCTTCGCTCCTCACCTTCCACCTTCCACTAACTTGTTCACACACGAGTTGAGAATCTCCTTGCACTTCAAGTTGCTTGATGCGATGTTCTTGCACCTTTTGTAGCCCAAAAATGAGTGCCGAGTACTCAGCTTGGTTGCAAGTACTTGCTGGTGTAGACTTGCTATAACAATACACCTCACTCAGGTGAAGTGAGCTTCACAACCACACTAGCAGCCTTGGTCGAAGGTTTGTATGCGTCATCAAATTAGAGGACAATATGTCATCACACCAAGACAAATCCAGACATTCCAAGTTTCTTGGTAGTCCAAGATAGGTAGAAGGAGAGGGTGGGGAGAATTCTATACTTGAGCAAGACGTTCAGCACCAAATAAACTTGCAATCCTTTGTTGATAGTTTATCTTTAGACCAAAAAGAATTACAACTTGAAGCTCAAAATGAGGCACAAAAGGTTGATTAACTACAAAGGGATTCCTTGGTCAAAACATTACTAACCATAGCCGAGCCCTAGAAACCTTTATAGTGAGATTGAGAAGAAATCATTCAAGACAAGCTTATGCACATGAATTAATAAGAAGATGTGCCAAATCTCCCACCAAGCTTGGGGAGCATCCCACCCTTCGAAGAATGTCACCCTTTTAATTACCTCTGATGCAGCAAGTAGCTTGATCACCGCACAATGAGTAGAATTGAAATCAAAGTCCTCCTAGTGTATCACTGGTTCTTTACCTTGAATCATCCATGGTGTATCATCCCACCCATCGTCTCCTTGAACAATGCATTGTACAATCAATTGTTGAAGATCAACATGAAGATTAAGAAAGAGATCTCGCCAATTGGTACCTGTAATGAGCAGAGGACCGAGCACCAAATCCTTGAACTCATTAAGAAGTGACATAAATATCCACCCTCATGTGGTGTGCATCCAAGGAGTGAACTTGAAAAAGTTCAGAATCTACGATCTAGTATCAGATATGAATAGAGCACATGAAATGAAGTACTTTTGCTTTTTACAACAAGAGGAAACTCCCTACGGTTAGAGAGTTATAGTTCATGAGATTTCACCATATAAGCAATTCATTACACTTTCATCACTTCCTATTTGCTGGCCCATTGGTAAGTCTTCGTTTTGTGAATGGGGAGATCTTGGGTTCAATTCCCACTCCTTAATAAAAAGAGAGGAGAGGAGAAGAGAAGAGAAGAGAAAGAGGAGGAGAAGAAGGGAGCGGTTTTGCAAGCGCGGTCGACCAGAAGATGTGTGGCATTGCACAGAAGACACGCAAGAACCCAGAAGATGCGCAAGAACCACAGGCTAAAGGCACAGAAACTGAGAAGTTCTATAACCCCAAAGACGGAGAACTATGAGCAGAAGATACGTAGATTGGAGGCGCAAAATCAAAGAACCGCACACAAAAGGTGCTGTAGAACTACACCCAGCCATAGAAGTGACGAATTTTACACCACTAGTCGTGGAGATTTCGATCCTAGCAACCACACCAATTCTATTACCTAGAATAGAATGAGGCATGAGGCTAGACGCTAGGCATGGCGATGCTCGAGGGCCATGGAGGAAAAGGAAACGTGAGGGAAGAAGCGTTAACATAGGTGGGGAAAAAGGGATTAAGAGGGATGGGAATGAAGAGGGAGACTATGGCACAAGGGAAGAGGGAGAGGGGAAAGAGGAGCATGTACATAATGGGACAAGGAATGTAGAGATGAAGACATCAAGGGAGGAGGGTCATGCTTTATTTGAAAGGAAGGATGGGGGGAAGAAATCAAAGTACTAGCTAGGTGGCTTTATAAGAATGAGCGTGTTCCATCAAGGAATAGCCCCCTCCTTTTATAGCCAAGAGAGGGGGTCTCTCCCAATAAATGCATCCTCCCACATGCATGGTGTGTGTGGAAAAGTCTCCCATGTGGGCTAGGCGATTACGCAGTCTCAATTGTGTGCGACAACCCTTGGCCACATTTTTCCACATATATCAACACCCATATCCCAAGTCTAAGATACTCCCTTCATCTCTTCCCAATTTTATAATACGTTCAAACATCTAGGAGGACAAGTGGCGGGTTGGCACAAGGAATCTTGCCAGCTCATCCTACTTTCCCATTATTTAACTTGCATTCTTGGACTTTCTATATACCCCCCCCCCCCCCCCCCCCCATGGGCCTATCCTACATGGAGGGAATAATCCAATATAATATCCATCTCCACCTATTTTATATTACTTCTCCCATGGTCCTTGGGCCATATCTCACTAAATGCAGGCATGGGACTGCCTAGGTGGAGGGTGGTACATGGAGGACCCATGCCACCTTATCATTTTATATTATTACTACCATGGATTATGTACAACACACCTTATGGGTCCTCTTACATGGAAGGGTTGCACATGGTCATGCCCTACCACCTCAACCCTGGGCCTTATGCATACCATATTTTATTATACTATTGCCACACATACAAGCACACACACATATTTATGCCTTTTACTTTGGTCAAATTTATCCATAACAATGTGAAATCAAATAATGTGCTATCTGCCCCCACTGTACAATCAGCAATGTCTCTGAACAGTTGGAAGTTTGCTCACTGAACCTATGAACGTTAGGTTTTAGGTAATGTGATTATGTGAAACCATATGTAAGCGTAGGGACTGACTCCAAGTAGGTAGTAGTTGAAAATTTCAGGCATGGGTTAGATTGGCAACTTGGGAAAATTCAAAGCGTCCCCTCTATGGCGATCTAGTCTACTGTGATCTAGATCTATACCAACCATCGATCGATGAAAGAACAACAACTAATTTCTTTTCTTTGGTTCTTTTTATGTGTTGGGTCAGATGCGTCGATGTAGAGGCCGATGTGTGTGTAGGAAGTGGATTTGTCAGGCCAAGCTCAAAAGTGAGTGATACTTGTGCCAAAATGTGCATATGATGTGACGAGCATGTAGAGCACGAAAAATCGAGAGATTTTCTTTTTTGGAGCACCCTCAAATTCTTCCTGGATCAAGAGATATGACTAGATTTAGGTGGAGGGGAAAAAGGAGTGCAAATGTGCTCAATGATGATGTGGCAGTTAGGGGGTCACATGCAGTGACTATGCCTAGTAGGGATTGTGCTTGTGGAGCCCTGTTTGAGGTGGCACCTGTGTTCACATGGAGTGCCTGTTGAGCACTGTGTGTGCTTGTAGAGGGTTAGTGCCACTTGATAGATGAGGTGGCAGTGATTGACCTAACCCAGGGTGTCATGCTGACCCAACCATGGTCAGGATGACTAACCCAAGGTCAAGTTGACCAGGGTCAGTTGATGACTTGTTAGAGGAATCTTCTTGCTGATGTGGTCGCCTTGCTGATGTGGCCAGATAAGATGATGTGGCATGTACACATGTCATGACACGGTAGGGCGTGAACTATCTATTGATGTGGCTTGAGGTGATAAGATTGACACGTGGCTTTTCGGTAACCACAGTTGGTTGTGGTGAGTGACCTGCCATGTGGTAGATAATTGACAAAAGCTACGATACTGATGGAATCCATGAAGGTCTCTGGCTATGAATGGTGCTTGTTGGAAGATAGCATGGAAGCAACAGAAGATGGATACAATGAAAAGAAGTGCTCATAGAATGAAGAACAATGAGAGCCATATGTAGGGCATCTCTACATGATCACTGACATCATCGATGACCTCTGACCAAAGGCCACCGAGGTCATCTACTCCCCTAGAATCTAGCCAACATCTAGATGGCATCTACTCCCACCTAACTGTGCCTCTAGCACACACATAGGACCAAAGGTGTGCTAACAAGGAGGCATGACCTTGATACATGCCAACAAACCCCCCCTCAAGGGAATGCCTCAGGCTATGTCAAGGATACATCTAGTCACATAGTGTCTCAAGCCATCTCATGGTGGTCAAGGATAAATCTATGGCTAGGATCTCATGCTAGCAAGGGTTCCCAAGGGTGTGAGGCAAACAAAGGAATACATAAGACCCCCCAATGGTTATTTCCCCTACATGTACATGCACACAATGTCTACAGGAGGTACCATGAGGGAAACACAATCACATGGCCTACATCATAAGGTGGCCAGAGGTGATTACAATGATAAAGACACACACAAAATAAGGGGAGTATAAAATATCATAGATACCTTAGAGAGGTTCACACAGACAAGATAAGATACCTTTGCATACTCATAACAGTTGCAAAAGATTTAAAAACTCTATTTTGGAAACATGATTATGAGACAAAGAATCCACCCATGACATGGATCTTATGTCCATTCAAAGTGAGCTCAACCACATATCTTTTGTCCAAATGCTCTTGGTCTGTCATGAACTTTGTAGAGGTAGAGGTGTCATCATCAAACTCATTCACTCCCAAGGTAGAGCAGCTTCGCAGAGCCGATTCAACACAATGTGAGAAAACAGGAAGGTGATGAAGATGGTCATCCTGAACAACAGGTCGACATCCTACCGAATTCCCAATCCTTGGATTTTGATGTCTTGAGAGACCATAGGCATCCATCAGCAGAGCTAGCCTCCTTCAAAATCTGACAAGATGATGAGCCGAGATCTTGGGCAGGGCAACATAACATGATTTTTTGGTGCAGTTCAAAGATGATAAGCTGATGTTGGGCACAACAACAAAATGGGTTTTCTTGCTTGGCTGGTCGAACACAACCATGACCAATAAAAGAAGACGAAACTTCCAAATTATTAGAGAGTAGCAGTGGCTAGCAACCCTCATCCGCTCCTTTTAGATGTGCAAAGAAACATTGGTGTCAATTATGGGTTGTGTGAGCCAAAACCTTCACAATCGATACTCTGAGAAACCATTCATTAATGCCTCTAATTGCTAAAAAACTCTCAATTGCAGAACAAAACCAAGCAGCTGCACTTGAAATAGATAGCCTTTGCTCTTAAAACTTCACAGGACAATAGGCTTGTAGCAAATAAAAAGACTTTCAGAATGTTTCCTTCAGTAGCATTGTCAGCAACACTTTCGCTAAACCTTCTACAAAGTGACGGCAAAAGAAGAAAACCCTCTAGAAATTGTTGAACCAGAAGATAATAGGCTCCAATCAACCATGGAAGATATGTAGTCAATTTCAGAATTTCATGCAAATAGACTACTAGTATGTTGCCAGAAACTTTGCAAGTAGGTCGGAGCTACATATTCCTGAGGTTGGGGAAGCGAGGGTCTCACGGCCATGGGCTACTGTGTCATGAAAGATGGCCAACATCTTGCGCTTGGAAGCCTTCTCGTAAAGAGATTTCAAGAAGATTTCCTTACAAAACTCTTGGTTTTTCAAGGCAAAGACTGCTTTGATTTTCCTCTGCACGGACAGGATATGGCTAAATAGCTAGCGTGTGTAACCAAAGCTTCAACAATGGGTGGCAAAACAACAAGCAGCAATAGGAGAGAACTGACGAGGAGAATGGCATGGAGTCAAACAACTCAAGGAGGATAGAACCGCTCTGATACCATGTTGGAAGATAGCATGGAAGCAACAGAAGATGGATACAATGAAAAGAAGTGCTCATAGAATGAAGAACAAACTTCTTCCTATCTATCAACCATTCTAAATGTGATTCCACTAAGGAAATCTTCTTTCATTCAAAAGGTGTCATTTGAAGTGATGGTGGCTCTTCTACCAAAGACGACAACTATTATGTCAAGAACTGTTGGAACGTCTTCAACACCCTACATAAAGTACCTGTCTCATAAAGAAAACAAACTTGTCCTGCAAATCTTCTATCCTATGGTTTGACCATGTGGTCTGGCATATACTCAACAATTTGGATCTCTTTTTTCCTGTTGGTTCTCTACAAGAAAAATTATTTGCCTTCTTAAACTCGATGGCACAATTACCCAAAGAGGCCACTTTAGGATTTTACTCCTTGAAACATCTCCAAGGTGTTTTCTTTTGTAGAGCGCTCCATCTGAGGACCCCAAGGTACATTCCTTAAAACTACTCAATAATGGCTTATTTCATTTTTAGTCTATTCCAAAGAAGAAAAGTTCAATTTGCTTTCATATTCTTTATGCTAACAAAATTTTAACTAAAATCCCCCCCAAGTATCTTTTTAGAGATACACTATTGTTACACTTTAACATTGATTTTGACACTCTCCGCACTTTTGACTCTTTCGCTTTCAGCTACTAGAAGTACACTTCCCTCAGATGATTACTTTGAAAGAAAATAATACAACGTCTGTGCTCAACAGATAACAAGATCTCGTACGCAAGAGAGAAAACAAGATAGTATGGAGAATCAAAAATTTGATTACTCTGGAACTGATACAATAGATGGCGCTGCCTCCAAACCGTGCACTCCTGTGAAAAAAGCTTCGATGGCAAGCTGGAAACAGTAGAGGGCGGAGGCTGGATGCTAAGGAATCAGGGTTGCTATAGCCATTGATAAAATGGGCTTCACGGGCTTGCTCTTATATAGCCACCAGTCATAGTCAGCTAGGCTCAATTGGGTGACCGACCCAGTCCGCCCAAAATGGTCGACTAGGGGTGGGTCCCGAAATAGACCACCGACCATACGATAGAACCGGTGCACAAAACAGAGCAACTAACCTACGGTCACCATTTGGCCCAAAGCCATCCGGGATCATCTGAGGCTCCAAACATGCCCCGCAACCCGAGAGTGGACTACCTTATGAAATGCTCCATCTACCCTCAGTGCGTTCAGTCAAGAGATGCCTTCCCGCACTTGCATGTATCCTAATTGGCGGTGTGCCAGCTCTATCTAAAGCTGTCCAGCCATCAGGCCACACATGGCCCCCATCTGGTGTCCAAACTAGGACCTATCAGATAACCGAGCTACTCAAATGCCTTCTCCTCATATGGGGGGCTTACAAGTAGAGTTAGCTGGTTCCCGCATAGTTACACGAGAGTGGAGCATTGATATCTAACATACTTTACAAACCAAAACTCATCTTCCTAGCAAAATTTTTTAGCTCCACTTGTCAATGTAGCTCACTTAAGAGGTTTAAATCCTTTCTTAAAACCTTTGATGATCAATTTTATGTTTGCACTTTGGACCCCAACTTCTTCCATCATCTCTTTCTTCATTCTCATATTTGTTTTGGCCTTAGTCACATTCCCATTACCCCCTTAGATCCACATGCAACACTTCAAGCACTTACCATTGTATTTAAAGAAAATTTCCTCTATCTTAGTTTGGATCACATAACCTACGAAGCTGATCTCTCCCACCTTTTTTGGAAAATATTCCTCTTTCATTTCCCCAAACTAAAAACCCAACAATCCATCTTGGAAAACAAAGTTCTTCTTGATGTACACCGACTGTCTAAACATGTGTTTATCACTGGTTTGGACAAAGCATCCCAAACTCCCATTGTCATTTGCAAATATTTAGTTCAAAAACTAACCCTTGATATAACAAACTCACTTGAATTTGTACCCAAACTACTTCACCTTCTGATGCACTAGTATCCATTGCAAACATGCTTGACTCCCTTAAAATTCCCTACAATTCCTACAACCTTCCTTATCTCATGTGCTCTTACAAAGCACACAAACACAACTTTTTTTGGTTGCCTAATGCTCATAACTGCATCTTCTCTCCTCTCACTGACCTTATTTCTTTAGGACTAAAAGAGCTTCAAAATTTCATCTCCATACATGGAGATAATCTCCATGCTACTACAAAACTTTCCTCAATGTAAACACCAATTTACTATGGTGTATAGATTCAAACTTACAATTCCTTATCAACCTGCCTCATGAAATTCACTCTCTCTACTCTACTGACATTGCAAACTATTATGAAGCCATTCCTCACCATGGCCCTTCTAGTCTTATGCATCCCTATCTTATTTCTATAATCTTGCTACCAAACTAGGTTTTAAAGGATTCTTCCAAAAGAATGGTTGTTTTTTCCTCACAAAATCAATTAAAGTCCAAACCCTTTACACCATTAGTACATTTCTTAGTTACAACCACTTCTTGCTTGACTTTTGTGTCATCAAGTTGGCCCACATTGCTGGACCCAATCAAAAGGCATTCCCATGGGTTTCTTGTGCTCCCCACTTTGGTGCCATCTCTATCTTACTTCTTTAGAATTCAAATTGATCAAGAAACTTGCACGTCTTGTTAAAAACCTTTTTTTATCTCACTTTCTCCATAGTTTTAGATATGTCAATGACATCCTCTTCATAAATAATCCCCACATCACCAAGTTTCTTGACCCTTCCAGACCACTCCATGATGACAACCCCTTTACCATCTATCCACTACACATTATCTCACTGAAATGTAGCCTTTCCTCCTCTTTTGTTGACTCTAATCAAAATCTCATCGGCCTCACCACCACCTTTTTAAACACACACATTACCCTTTCGCCTCCTTTCCTAGGTGAATTCTTTACCACTTTCGTTTGAAAGAAAAAACTTTTCAAATTCCCCACCGTCTCCATCATCAGTTGTCATAGTAACCGACCTTTCTCCTCCTCATATAAAGTCCGCTTCACCTTCATCCTTCCCATTCTCTATTCTTGCTCTGACAATTTCAAAGCATTCCTCCACATGTCCACGCTCATAGACATTTGCAAGGACAATGGCTTCCAACCAGATGGAATCAAACATATTATCCATGATTACATCTCTTCAAATACCTTCCCTCAACTCAAAGTTGATTTATTCACACTTCTATTTCTCTTAGGTAGATAGTAGGTCATCACACTAGGTGATGACCTATTGTCTCACCTAGTGTGATGTACTGTACTGGGGCAAAAGGCGAGTACACGCACGCACACACACACACACACACACCTCCTACCCCTTCCTCACTTTTGTTGAAACCCTATCTCCCTTGTCCTCCCATATACCCCCCCCCCCCCCTCCTCCCTTTTTCAATAACTTCCTTTAATTTCCCCTATTTCCTTTTTATCATTTTTTCTAAATTCCCTTATTTTCTCCCTCTATTAGTCTACATTTGTTCAAAAAACCTTTACTTTCTATTTTCTAAATTCTTCCTATCTTATATGTAGTGTCCTACCCTCAATAAAGTCCCCCTCCTCGCATTTTTCTACCCGCCACTAATTTCTTGCCCATCTCGTGTTTTTCACCAACACGCATACTCATGCTCTTAGCCGCCTGGTCAAGCCACCTCCCAAGACCTACTTACTCCCTAGCCATCTATGATCTCCCGAC